>NC_132853.1:46687096-46994681 GCF_048164855.1 Canis lupus baileyi
CTACATCGATAGGCAGACATTTTTATTATTATTTTTTAAAGATTTTATTTATTCATGAGAGACATGGGAGAGAGAGAGGCAGAGGGAGAAGCAGGCTCCATGCAGGGAGCCTGACATGGGACTTGATCCCCAGTCTCCAGGATCAGGCCCTGGGCTGAATGTGGCACTAAACCACTGAGCCACCTGGGCTGCCCTAGGCAGACATTTTAAAGGCATGCGAAGACATACATCAAAATGTCCCTAATAATTGAGTGGTACGAGTCTGATTTTTTTCTGCTTCACCCACCCCCCTCCCCGACCACCAGTTACTAAGTAAACCAACAAGTAATCCTCTAACGGCTTTCTAAAGGTGTCAGGTTGGCTGTTAGTGTTGCTTTTGTCTTGGAGGCATCTAGTTGGAAGTCCATCATGGAAGAAGCCAAACCAAATAGCTGCCATGGGGAAGGTGCCCCTGAAATCCTTCCTCCTGTTGTCATGATCAGTTTCTGTCCTGTGTTAGGGAAGGTTATCTCGGTTTGTTACTGATCAAGTACTCCAGGCTTGGATGTAGATTAGATGCTAAAAACCTGAGGACCATAGCATCAATTGACCCCAGCCCTTAAGCATCCCTTAACGTTCATTGGGAGACCAGTGTGTCATGGGTTAGTGGCTTCATTTCTGAGGCTGGGGGCCCCGCTGCTGTGCGGAAGGCGGCCAGCCCCTCCTTCACTTCCCTGCTCCTGCATCGGGGGCACGTCCTCAGTCTTCATGGGGACAGTGTTCTTCTAGTAAGTCTGTCTCTGCTGGAGGAGAGGGCTCTGTGCTGCCTGGAGGAGGCCTCAGTCCCACCTTTCTCTGCCGCCTCCTGAGCTTGCCCAGCCGATCCTTCCTTCACCCGAAGTACCCCCTGTGGGTCTGCCTCCTGTCTGCTGGCCTGCGTGCTGAGTGGCACACTGTGTGGTGTGTGGGATTAGCATTCCCCGTGGAGGAGTGCTGAGGTCTCTGTCCTCGTAGAGAGAGACCAAAGGCCTGCTTCTCCTGGATTTGTTGCTCTCAAGGTCATGCAGATGTCACCTGTATCACCTCTGCTGTTCACATGGCCGTTTGCTCGTTGCCGTGACACCAGTCCAACCTAGAGGAGCCGCCACTACTTTACCACCTCATCGTCCTCCTGTCCCTTCTGCACCTCCGCCCCCCTGAATTAAGCAAGCAAGTCTAGGTTGACAACGTAAGAGGAGCTGGATTCTTGGGTCTGTGGGGATTCCTGGTCTGTGGCCCTGGTCTTCAGGCAAGTAATTACATTTGCAGTTACGTTACAATCACTGTTTTACTGTGTGTGTGCCAAGAGCTGGCACCTGCCGGGTATGTTCTTGCTGTGTCGAATCTTCACGTATATGGCCTTGAGGCGAGGACACTTCCATGGAGGTGTCGGCCGTTGAATGGAGAAGTTGGCCTTCCCTGTGTCCTCTGCAGAGGACTCGTGAGCAGTTCTGGGAGGTTGGAGGCATGGAGAAGGGAGGGAGTGGAGTGTGGTCATATTCTAGTCCTTGCTGTAAGTGCTTCTGAAAAAGGAAGTGCCTAGTTCTGGTTGATGAATATTTACTGCCCATTCGCCTGGAAACACCTGAATTTCCAAAGACTCAAGACTCGAAGGGCGCTGGCTTTGTACGACAAGCAGCTTTTCCGTTTGACTTGCTGACTGAAGACAGATGATAATTCAGGGACTCTGCAGTGATGGGTGGTTTGTGCTTTTCTGATCTGCTTTTGGCAGACATGGAGCCAGTGGTGCTTCTGGCTGGTCTCCTTACTTGTCTGCATGTTGTCCTTGTTAGCTGATGACTTCTTGGTGAAGCCAGTTTGTCTTTGGGAAAAGCATCCCACGTATACTGCATTCCAAATGTTCAGCGTAAGCCACACATTCCTTTAACAGGTTGTGGTGTTAAAGCTTTTGGGGCGCTTCCTGCACGTGTATGTCTCTTCTGTTTCCTTCTGTTTCCTCAGGGCTTGCTTTATCCTTCAGGTCATCTGCCAGGGAAATGCTAAGTTGGAAGGAAAGAGCTGCAGAGGCTGAGTAGCTCTGGTGAATCTCACCGTTCCTGGCTTCTCAGGCTTGCTGTGCCCTCAGAGCCTGGTTCCGTGTGGACCTGGCATGTTGCTTAACCCTCAGCTATAGGGGAGAGGGTACGGGTACCTGCCTTGCTGATATGTTGAGCTGCAAAGATCCACTAAAGGTTGTGGATACTCAAGTGTTAGGGCACTTATAAGACACGATTTATGATCTCCACAAAGATTGCCTTGTTTGCTCAGTGCATATTTACTGATTTGTCTGTAGAGCACAGTGCTACATACCAGCTGTCCTCAGGGTGCAGGCCCAGGACTGGCAGCCTCAGCTTGATGTAAATGTCAGCCCGTGGGCCCCATTAGGACCTGCTGAATCGGAATCTCTGGGTCCCACAACTCTGTTGTAGCAAGCCCTCTAGTTGATAATGAGATGTACAAGTTTGAGAAGAAATCCTGGCACAGGAGGAAGGATGCAGAGACAAATGAGCTAAATATCATGGGGGAGGATGTTGCAGAGGTAGCAGAAGGTAGGATAGGGGAACCAGGTGGGTCTGCTGGGTGAGGAGCTCTGGTTTTCAGGCTCTGTTGTAAGATACAAATGCAGGTCTGATGTCTCCGGGACATCCTCGAAAGGGAAGGGGGAGAGAGTAGGTAAGAGGGTCCACCTGGAAATCCTTACCTCAGGTTGTGGCATCTACATAGCATGTGACTGTGTGGGGAGAGCAGACTGGAATTGAGTATGCACTGGAAAGGTAAGTTAGGGCTCTCCTCTCTACTGATTTCACTTGGCACAGGAAGGCAAAGAAGCCTTGCATGACTGGATAGGGAAGATACAGGAAGGTACACCAAACTAGGCTAGAGCTTGGGTTCCATCTCCTATAAAGGGTCATGCTCTCCACCCCACAAACACTTAGATTTTTTTTTTTTCAGAGCAGTATTAGGGAAATAGAAAAATTCAGGAAGGTTGAGATTTCCTGTTTACCCCCTACCCCACAGACACCTAGCCCTCTGCCACAATATCCTCCACCAGGGTAGTGCGTTTGTTACAGCTGATGAACGTACACGGGACCCATCCTCATCCTTGGAAGTCTACAGTTTACAGTTCATTCTTGGTTTTGTCTGTTCTGTGGATTTGGACAAATGTATGATGACATGTGTCCATCATTATAGGATCATTCAGAATGTTTTCAGTGCCCTAAAAATTCTTTTTCTTCTCCCCTTACTCCTTGGAAACAACTGACCTTTTATTGTCTCTGTAGCTCCCTCTGCCCCAAAATGGCATGTAATTGGAATCCTACAGTATGTGGCCTCTTTGGATTGGCTTACTTCACTTACTACATGTGCATGCACGTTTCTTCCGTGTCTTTTCATGGCTTGATAGCTCAAAATGGGTGAAGGGGAGTGGGAGATACCAGGCTTTCGGTTATGGAACAAGCCATGCAAATAAAAAGTACAGCATAGGGGGATCCCTGGGTGGCGCAGCGGTTTGGCGCCTGCCTTTGGCCCAGGGCGCGATCCTGGAGACCCGGGATCGAATCCCACATCGGGCTCCTGGTGCATGGAGCCTGCTTCTCCCTCTGCCTGTGTCTCTGCCTCTCTCTCTTTCTCTCTGTGTGACTATCATAAAAAAAAAAAAAAAAAAAAAGTACAGCATAGGAAGTATGGTCAAGGGCATTGTAATATCATGGTAGCTATGCTTGTGTTTGAGCGCGACGTGTAGAGCTGTTGAATCACTCTGCTGTGTACCTGAAACTAATTATGTCAGTTAGATTAAAAGCATTTTAAAAAATTAACTAAAATCCCCATAAAGCTATAGGTTTGGTTTTTTGAGGATATAAATGTCACGGTCTCATTTTATTGTAAAATCAAGCCTGACTACTAAGGCACAATCCAGTTTAGGATGTGTTTTGACATTGCTCCTAGTGGGCAATTCACAAAGCACATATAACAAAAAGAAGAATCTAAAGATTCATGTGGGCTGCTTCATGGGAATTTAAAAACTGTTTGACTTCATGGGAAATACTTGGTTGTCCACCCATACTTTTGCATGCCTATACTTCTATTTAGATATGTAAATAGACTTCATATAGTATGTACTAGGAAGTTGCACATTACTCGGGTTTCTCATGATTGCCTTTGTAAAAATGAAATTAATAGTACATACCTCATAAGGTGGATGTGAGGTTTAGTTGACAGGTTAAAAGGCTTAGAATAGACCCTGATGCCTAATAATTATTAAGTGCTTATTAAATTTTATTTATTTCTCAATACTTTTTTTTTTAAAGATTTGAGAGAGCAAATCGGGGAGGGACATAGGGCGAGAAAATCTCAAGCAGACTCCCCACTGAGCTCGTAGTCCAACCTAGGGCTGGATCTCTGGACCCTGAGATCACAACCTGAACCAGAATGAAAAATCAGACGCTTACCTGACTGAGCTAGCCAGGTGCCCCTCTGTTAATAATTCTAATATACAGTTAAGCCACCAGCATAATCAGCACCTCTCACTTGAATGTTAAACACTGTTATAATATTCTTGAATTGTATAAATACATGTTAATTTTTGCCCACAGTAAAAGAATAATAAACAGTTATTAATAACGTAATGAGCTAAGTCTAATATTGTTTATTTTATAACCTATTTTTCCTCCTCTAGTTATAATAGCCTAGATTCAGAATGGCAATTGTAGAACCAAGTGGCAGAAGGGATTGGTTTGTCAAGTTACTTGTTCTTGCAGCAGCTTAACAAATGAAATGTTGCTAAGGCTTCCATGAATGGCACACCTAGTAGTGGTCAAAAGCCGAACCAAACAGGCAAAAAATACCACTTGGTATGGAATTTACATTTGTTCCTTATAAAGAATCCTCAGGAAAGAATTTTTCTACTAAGATGTTTTTCTTATTCCATCCCAAACATGATAGAAGTTGTGAATTTGCAAGAAGCTCCTAGAGCTATTGAGGGATGGCTTAAGGCCAGTTACAAGTTCACACTGGTAGCATGGGGTGCCATCTCTGTCCTCAGGGAGTTGCCAGTTTAGGGAAGGTGTGTGTGTGTGTGTGTGTGTTTGTGTTTGGATAGGTGGCTGGTGAGATAATGAACCCACCTGGCAGAAGTTTTTACGTGGTGATGAGCCCATGGGCATCTTTCAGCCAGGTAGACCTGACCCCTGGGAAGCAGCCTGAAAAGGAAGGCTACAGAACTTAAATTGGAAGGGAGGGTAAGGATTGGACAGTAAGGCTGCAGAAGTAGTGTGAGGCCAGTCTGGAATTCAACGTACAAGCCATGGAAGAGATTTACTGTAAGAGATAACTGTTTAGTGTGGAGCAGAAAAATGGATCCATATTTGCTAGTACATGAAGTTAAAATGAAATGTAGCCCTGTCCCCACTGTCTTAGTTTTTAAAGATTTAAAGATTTTATTCAACAGAGTGCACAAGCAGGGGGAGCTGCAGAGGGACAGGGAGAAACCGACTACCTGCTGAGCAGGGAGCCCTATGGCGAGGCTCAATCCCAGAGCCTTGAGATCAGGAGCTGAGCCAAAGGCAGATGCATAAAGGACTGAGCCACCCAGGTGCCCCAAGATGGACTTATTTTAGAGCACAAGGGAGCGCAAGGTAGTGCTGGGTGGGGGGTTAGGGGACAGAGAGAGGGAATCTCAAGCAGACTCTGTGCCTAGCACAAAGGGTCGACCTTAGGACCCTGAGATGGTGACTTGAGCCTAAAGAGATGGACGTTCAACCATTGAACCCTGCGGGCACCCGAACCCACTGTCTTAGTTTTAAACCTTACTGTTTCACTCACTGGATTTTTAGAACAAGTTGTTATATTGCCATCTTTCTTAAGTTGTTCTGTGGCTTCTCCCTAACCTGTTGTCTCAAAAATACATGGCCAGTCAAAATACTATTCTTGTTTATAGACTTCTGTAGTATTCAGGAAAGGACTTGAAGCTCCTTTTGAAATGCATGCTGGTGATGTGATTAGGCTGGTCATGGTCTCTCCAAGAATAAGATGCTTAGTTAGAGTGCATAATGGCAAGACACCAAAGGTGTGAGACTTGGTGATCTTCAGGACCTGAAGATTGTGACCTGAGCTGAAGGCAGACACTTAACCATCTAACCTACCCAAGGACCCTGCCATTTTTATTTTAAAGCAACTGCTTTAATAGATATAATAAACAGAAAAATTAGAAAATGGAGAGGGAAAAGAGCTTAACCTTTGGTTCTCAACCAAAGGTGATTTTTTTTTTTTTTTTTTTTTTTTTTTTTGCTTCCTAGGGGACATCCAGCAATGTCTGGATACCATTTGTTTTTTTTTTATTTTTATTTTTTTTATTTTTTTTCTGGATACCATTTGGATTGTGACAACGGAGGGTGGGGCCTCCTGCTGGCATCTAGGGGGTGGAGGCTGGGGCTGCTGCTCAGCATCTTACCTGCACAGACAGACCCTCCCAGCCAAGATCAGCCCAGCTCCAAATGCCTGTAGGGCTGAGAACAAAACCTACAGTAATCTCTCCAACATAGCTTGTCTCATGTTGATATGTTTTTCATTTTCTATGCAGATATACTTAATAGCATACATGGTTTTTGTATCTAGATATTGAGTAAATACTATATTCTAATAACAGTGACGACTGATGACCTAAGGGTTGCTATGTTGTGTTCCAGGTTTACTATGTCCTGTTCCAGACTTTGCATCACCTGTTCCTTTACTACAAATAATCTAATTTACTGCTCTTGTGAATGACTTATAATGAACAGTTCTGTGCATTTGGCTTTTTCTGAATTGCCAATTTATCTTGAAGGTAGGATTGACAAATGTTCGTGTTTTTCTAAGGGGTGGATTTTTAAATGGTTCTTGGCATAGAATTCCATACTGCTTTCCAATGACATGGTACTAATTTCAGGGTGTGATCAGCAGTGAACGGACTTCCTGTTGGCTTGTGTTCTTGCCAACATAAAGCGTTAATGTTTAGGGTAAAAAGAATTTTTTCTAATTCAGTAGGCAAAGAAGTGGTATTTCTTTGATTAGTCCTTTACAGTGTGCTTTTTGGTGAGAAATCTTGTTTCTCCCCGAGACTGAGAGCCACTATCCTCATGGGCATCAGAAGCTATTCTACAACTATCTATTTCTATTTGGTAAGCTTATTATGACAAATTCTAGTTCAGTGGAATAATGCCTGTGCTGACTATAAGGAAATTTATTAAGATAGTTTCAACTTTTAGGACTTTCTGAAGAACCATAGTCATTTGAAGCATCATGGAAAACTTCTGTTATTCTAAGAAAGTAAAATAGTTTTTGATGAAATGATTAAAGTTCTAGTTAAAATGTATTTAGGTAGGGATGCCTGGGTGGCTCAATGGTTGAGCGTCTGCCTTTGGCTCAGGTCATGATCCCAGGGTCCTGAGATTGAGTCCCACATCTGGCTCCCTGTGATGAGCCTGCTTCTCCCTCTGCCTATGTCTCTGCCTCTCTGTCTCTCGTGAATAAATAAATCTTAAAATATATTATATATATATATATATATATATAAATAAAATATTTAGGTATAATTTACGGTTCCATTACACTTATCTCTATATTTGTGCATTTTATGGAGCACTTAACCCTCTCCAGCATTTCGTACAGCGTGTATTTGCTGGGCACACAGAATGGTCGATAATTACATATTAAACATGGGTGAATAAACTTAAACCCATACTGTATGGCTCAGAGTATAATTTTCTACTGAAATGATTAGAGGATTACAGTTGAGCGGTACCTTTTGATGGACTGTTGGTCTTGGTTATGAATTACTTGACATTGAAGCACTGGCTAGGAATAAAACCCCCGATGACCTCACTTCATCAGTGGTGAGCCTGTTTTATGGAATAGCAGTTTGTCTTAGAGGAGGGCTTCAGAAACCTGTTAAAGTAGGGATTTTCTTGTGTTTTCGATGGAATTACAAATAGAGGAGAACAATGAAAAATTGCCTTAAAATATTTTCGGAGGAAAATGTTCTATTCCTACTTGATGTTTTGTTCTTCTCTGGGGGAGGGGAGAAGGGAAACCATTCTGAGGATGTTTCTTTAAAGTTTATTTGAAACTGACTTTGATTTTTTTTTTTTTTTTCATTCTAATTACTTTATCTTAGTTGCTAGGATGTGCAAGTAAATGCCTGGATCGGGATTTTGCTAACTCTGCCTCCTTCCTCTGAGTTGTAAACTTTACTTCTTGTATTTTTCTGATGAAGCAGTTTTGCTTCGTTTGTTTCAGGTGGGCAGACTTAGGTGGAAGAGCTATGTAGTGTATGCTGTCTGTTTGGGTCAGTGGGTATAGACCAAGACAAAGCGTGTGGGTCATTCCTTATTCTATGTTCATGGGACGCTTTGTGCTACTTTCTGTCCTCTGCCTGTCACCCTAGAGTTTAAAATAAGAACGAGCCAGGACTGCCTGTCTGGCTCAGTCTGTGGAGCATGACTCTTGGGGTCATGAGTTCAAGCCCCATGTTGAATGTAGAGATTATAAAATCTTAGCGTTGAATCAAGTACTTAAATTGCTCTGACTAGTAGTATATTTACTATAGAAGAGTCTCAAAGACCATGGTTTTTGTTTGTAGGAATCAGGTGTAAGACTTGAACTGGAAATTAGCCACTTCCAAATCAGACACACTTGCACATGGGATTTTGGTCATTTTCTTCATTGTGTGGTATCACTGGTAAGTTATAAATTTTATTTTTATAAAAACATGTTTAAAATGTAAAATACATACTCTTGATTAAAAAAAAAAGATGGAAGGGTACAAAATATATTAAAAAACAAAACAAAACTGTCTCTTGCCATACACTCATTTCACTGGTGTAGAGTTCTCTAGTATACTGTTTCAGAATTTTGCTTGAAGTGTCTCTTTTTAAACCCACATTGTATCCTGCAATTCTGCAACTTGCTTTTTCACTAACCATCGAGATCTTGGACCTGCTTCCACATCAGCACATAGAAACCTTGCAATAGTTTGTAGTGTTAAATTTTGTGGATGTGCCGTGACTTATTTAGTACTTTCCTACCGGTGAACATTTAAGTTACATGCTGTGTTGTGACTTTTAAACAGAGCTGCAGTGACGTGCTTGGAATGCCTGGGTTTAAATTCCTGGCTCTACCCATTGCTGCCTCTTTGGCTTTGAATAGGTTGCTCTACTGCTCTTGTCCTCAGGTTTCTCCTCTGTAAATGGGGATTGTAATACCTACCTTAGAGGATTTTATGAGTAGTAAAATAGCTAATGTGTATGATGCACTTAGAACAGTGACTGAACATGGTGAATACTCAGTAATTGTCAGCTCTAGCCCTGGCTGCAAATATCTTTGCACACTTAAGAATATATTCATGGGGTGCCTGGGTGGCTCAGTTGTTAAGTGTCTGACTCTTGATTTTTGGTTCTGGTCATGATCTTAGGGTTGTGGCATCAAGCCAGGCTTTGTGCTCAGCATGGAGTCTGCTTCAGATTCTCTCTCCTCCCTCTGCCCCTTCCCCTGTGTGCACGCACGTGCTCTCTAAAATAAAATCTTAAAAAAAAAAAATATATATATATATATATTCCTAAAAGACTTGGATTGCTAGTTTTAAAAAATGTGCAATTCAAATTTCAATGGGGACTACCAGTTGTCCTATGCTAATATTGCACTAAATTACTCTTCCACTAGTTAGTAAAGGCATAGTTTCTTTGAAAGGCATAGTTTCTTTGTTTTGTGTGGTGTGTGTGTATGTGTTTTTTTAAAGCATAAAGCATAAAGGCAAGTTCATTATTTCCTTCTACTTATCTCTGGTTTTGACTAATGACACATCTAATGAAATGCTGGTGTGACAAGTGCATTTTACAGCTTTCTTGTGGAAGAAATGAGGAAATGTGAAGAACCTCAATGGTCTTTGGATTTGTGGTTGAAATTTTCTCCCTCATTGTTTCAATACAATACACTTGAACAGGAGTAAAGGTTATCTTCTGTGTGTTTAATGCTGCTTGACATTTGCATATGAGCAGGTACATCCGGTTTGATGAACAATGGGGAGACTCACTTGGATGACTGACAGGTAAAACAGGAAAACCATTGGGAGATAAATTTTCCTTCTCAGTGGGTGGGGTTGGAGGGCAAGCGTGGTGCCCGGCCCAGTTAGGTGTGCGGTCCTGCACTGATGGATGATAGGGCAGGCCAAGGAGTTGAGATTTCTGCTTGCAGCACATGGTAAGGCAAGCTTTGTTCGCTGTCCCAGGGTCAGATCATATTTAATAGCTGGCCATCTCCACTGTGTGGGACAGCTAGAAAGGGAGCAGAGTTGAGTGAGGCTGCCAGAGGGGCTCTTAGCAGTGCCTGGGAAGCACCTGGTATCTTGAGAGTGTCTTTGTCCCCTGAGTTGGTGACAGCCCTCTCCTTGTGGAGAGTCTTGATGGTCCCGTCCAGGGTGCTCTTCATTTTGACCTTCCTGTAGGACTAAGGGAGGAAGGGTCACCTGGAAAGTGGCTTCTCTGGAGAGCATGGAGGTGGTGGACCTAGCCATCACTGGCTTCACTGCTGCTTAATTGGCAGTCATCCCCCCTGGTTCCCTCTGAGCTGTGTGGTTTCTGCTGCAGGCCTGCCTGCTCTCTGGTGGGAGCCCCAGGACTGAGCAGGGTGGAGATGTACAGGAAATTAGAGCAAGCCTTGATACAGCAGTTAGAGTGCTGCCAGCCTGCTCTGCACATCTTCCAGATTGCTCCCTACTTTACCTTGGAGAGGGCCCCCCCCCTCCCCCGACTCCATTGTATTGCCCTTGGCTCCTTATCACAACTGGTCCTATTCTATGGTGTCTAGACCCTTGTTTCTTCATTGTTCACCTCCTTTCTTGGTGTGGTGTTAGCCTCCTCTTGAAAATAGGCATCTCGGCTTTAAAATCACGGAGCAGAAAACTTGTGTGTGTGTGAGAAAGTGGGAGGTGACTATGGAGCAGGCATGGACTGCACATGACCCTGAGGTCCCTGGGTCTGGGTAAAGGCCCCCACAGTAGCTTCCATGACAGTCTGTGTCATGACCTTATAGAGGCTGTGAGGGTGGAGAAGGAAGGAGAAAGAGGGGAAGGGGGTAAAGTTTGAGCTTTCTGTGGAATCCGACTTTCTTTTGTACAGAACCTAAGACTTTTGGAGGCAGCTTAGACCTCAGATTCGAGTCTGTATTTAATCACTTCATGGTCATAGTTCTGTTGCCGAACTTGGAGAATATTAGGACCCTCTCCCTGGAAAAATGTGCACAGTGTACTCACACCAAAGTGCATACACGTTAAGTGGGGCTCACTGGCCTGAAAGGTGTGTTAGTACCTGCACTGTGGGGCAGCTGCATCGTCCTCACAGAGGACTGAGGTCAAAGGAAGAACAGTGACTTGCTTAGGGTCACACAGTCTGAGGTAACATGCCACAAATGTTCAGTCTTCAGAGTCCTGTCTTGCCTTTTCTATGCTGTCATTTGCTTCAGTGGGAACAGTGACCTCATTTTTTAAGACCAGAGAATAATAGCCAGAGGATGTTTTATCAAATGGATGATGTTACCAAGAAAGAAACATGCAAGAAAAAAACAAAAACAAAACAAAAAAAAAAAAAAAAAGAAAGAAAGAAACATGCAGATGTGGAAGAAGAAGAAAAGGTATGGGAAAGAGTCCATGGACTTTCCCAGTGAAAGACTCCCCTAAGCCATTGATATGACCATCATGATTTTATTTAAGAAATTGCATCATGTACTATACCAGTTTTAGAGTCTGGTACCCTCTCATTCAGCTTATAGCTGGGCAGTCAACCAGAGATAAAACTGCTTTTTTAAAGATTTAATTTGGGGGAGGGGGAGAAGACGGAGGGGAGAGAATCCCAAGCAGAGTACCTGCTGAGTATGGAGCCTGACACTGGGCTCGATTCCCATGATTGTGAGATCATGACCTGAACCAAAAGCAAGAGTGGACCCTAACCAACTGAGCCAGCCAGGTGCCCCCAAAGCTGCTTTTCTTTTGCTCACATCCTCCCTGGGACGTCCATCAGAAGGCCTCCATAGAGAAGGTACTTAGGTAAATGTAGAACTGAATTCCACTTCCGTAAAAAGGCTGGGCCGGGAGAGTTGGGGAAGGAAAAAGGTGTGTGGGTCCTCTTGGGCCTGTGCCTCCTGGAGACAGATCTGCTAACCACTCCTTTGGTAGCATGGCACATGTGAGGAACATAGCTGACCTTGGGTAGACTTGGTTGGAGGGGTGGGGGGAAGGGCCTTCTGGCCTTGTCACCTTCGTGGCCTCTCCCTTGGTATCCCCTCCACCCCCCAGAAGGATATCCCTGTAGGGTTGTGAGGACTGGAGAGAATGTTAAAAGTAGAATAATACTTACCAGGTCCTCAGGGACTGCCCTTATCATCTTCTGTTGTCACAGTTGTCCTGAGCCAGGATGGGGGTTGGTGGTGGGTCTGGTACAGCCGTGTGCTTTGCAGTGCTCTGGTCCTATCTGAAGCATGTCACTGCTGCTTTGCACATTTTAGCCAAGGAGCAAAGGGTGGTACGGCATCACCACCTTTTGTGATCAGACTGTTAAGTTTAAAAGTGGTCATCTATTTGTGTGACAAATGTGACCCGTGTGTGACACACGGGTCAACCCCAAAATTTCATTTTTATGTACAGTCTTAACATTCTTTGGTAGAAAGTGCAATACACATTTATTCACGGAAAGTACATATGATTAATGGTTTATCTGATTGTAAATAATCTAAGCAAAAATAAGTTGCTTGGGACAATATATTGGACAGACTATTTTGCAAAATAGAAGCATCCCAGAACTGAAAAAAATATATAAATTGTGATATAAACATTCATGTTAATAGTTTAGCATTGTTGGTCTCCTTGGGCTACAGTAGCTGAAATTGGGTTATGTGAAATAACCCAGAGCCAACGAAGAGCTGATTCAGTCAACTCCCACTCAACAACTTCCTTTTGTTTAAGGAACACTGCTTTTTAATCTTAAAAAAAAAAACAACAAACTTTTCACAGATGTGTTTCTGAGTTGTCAACAGGGCGGGTAGTGATTTTGTGGATGGTGGAGCAGAAATGCTGCAAACTCTGATTCCAGATTTTCCCAATGATTATCTTCGGGACTGTCCTGTGATAAAATCTCATCTTTGTTCCCATAATCGTCCTACCTTAGCTGCTGCTTATTCAGATGACCTGTTTTTTTTGTTTTTTTGTTTTTTTTTTTTAAGATTTTACTTATTCATCAGAGAGACAGAAGGCAGAGACCTAGGCAGAGGGAGAAGCAGGCTCCTTGCTGGGAGCCCAATGTCGGACTCCATCGTGGAACTCCGGATCACGCCCCAAGCCCAAGGCAGACACTCAACCACTGAACCACCCAGGCGTCCCAGTTTTGGGATCTTCGAAAGGAGTTTCACAGGAGCTTCTGTGGCCTTCCCCATTGTTTGAGACTTTAAGATTTGAGAGAATCTGAAGCGGACTCCACACTGAGTGCGGAGCCCAACATGGGGCCTGATCCCACAACTGCAAGAACTTGACCTGAGCTGAAACCAAGAGTTACATTGTTTGAAACTTAAAGCCCAACAAGCCAAGCTTTCAGAAGCTTACTGTCTGGGGGGGATGAGCAACCGAGAGCTTCCTAGCTGGAAGGAGAATGTAGGCAGCATCTTGACCCCAGCCCTGGAATGAGAGGCTGGTCTCCTCTTTATCCCAAAGATCAGGGAACTAGTTCCAGGAGCCATTAGCATATGAAGCTGAGTAACCAAATCCGCAAGGGCGGGAAGGGACTCTGGGCAAGCAGTGTTTGAGATGAAACCAGATCCTCCTGGGGACTTCTGGTAGAATCTATGCCTGGGGTGAAAAGGGATTTCCCAGGTGAGGAATCTGTGGGCCTTGTCCTTAGCCAGCCTTTCAGTAGAGAATTAGAAGTACTAACATGAGCCTTCAGGCATTTCTAGCTCTCCACCCCATTGGCCAAGAGCCGAGCCTTGGCTGTCCGTTGCTCTAGATCTGTCACCTCAGTGCCAGGGTCCTGGAAGCTTTGGGTAGGAGAATGCCGTCTCTCCTTCTGTGTTGGCTTGTGTTGCAGTGTCAGAAGTGCCCACCCTGTACCTCCACAGGAGCAACTTCTGCTAGATGCTTCAAGGCACCATTCAACCTTCATATTCTTTGTGATTCATTTGTTCAATCCATAAATACGCGATTGCTCCTGATGTGTTACTTGCATGCCCCCTTCTCCATCCAAGAGAAGATGGGTGCCTCCCTCCTTATGTAGCACCGCTTGCTTGCCCCTGTAGAGTGCCTGGGGCATTATTCATTGTGGTCATCTGCTGCTTCTGGTGGACAGATGGTGCCTGGGGTCAGGGTGCAGAGGCTGGTGGGTGGTTTGGTTCTATCCCCCTACATCTACCACGGTGGTGGGTGCTTTGATGTTTATTGGATGGGATATTTCTATGCCTTACTCCATCACCCCTCTAGACACACACACACTTTAATCACATCGAAAGAAGGGAAGCAGCAGACATGATGGCACTGTATCCCTGAGTATTTGGGTTTTATGAAAGGAACAAGAGGCCATTATGAAGTGTCCTGTGGAGGAACAAGGTGCTTTGGGAGTACAGAGCAGGAAAAATGGTGTTTGGTACTGGAACAATTAGAAATGGTTTCATTGAAAAGGTAACATCTGAGCTGAGCCAGGTGCATAGACACAAGCTTACAAAGTTTACAGTATCCCTGTGTAACATTTCAACAGGGAAAAGGTACAATCTTACAAAAAGTTAATATTTTTGTAAAGTGCCAACTTTATCCTACTTGGAGCTCTTGCTTTTACGATTCCACTGTGATTTTTTAATAACCACATTGATTCTTTCCTTAGCCTCTCGGGCTGTCATTGAAAAAAGTGCCTTTAATTTTGTTTGCATTTACTAGTAGGTTTATTAATGTGCCAAAAGGGGCTGTGTAGACCAGCAGAGTGCTTAGTCAGCTGGGTTCTCCTTGCTGTGCAAAATACTAGTAAACGCTCTGTGACTTAGAGCAACAGACAAATCCAACTTTTGCCTTTTAATAACAGCTGGGGCTTAATTTTGTAATGATGCTTCAGAATTCTATAGGTCCATAAACAAAAGGAAATGTAGGCTATTCCAAGTAGTCAGAACTTCACCTGTTTCTACCATGTAATAGAAAGTTCCTACTAAATCTAAAAATATGTCCTTGAAGTTGAAAGGCCACCCCCAAAGCACTTGGGGGGGGTGTGTGGTCACTGTGTATGCTTTATGATAACCAGAGGCATCTGTGAGCAAGTAGCTCATGCTCTGGACCAGTGAGAGACACTTTCAGAGTTGCTAGGCGTTTTATTGGCTACGTAGAAAGGAAGTTATGGAAAATATTCAGTATTGGTTTGGAGTGGAAACTGTGACAGCTTGTTGAAAAGAGGTAATTTCAAAGAGATCAGTGGCCTTTTAGAACATAGGGCACCCTGAAAAGTGGTAGAAGGGTCCCCCTTAGCAAACCTGGGTCTTGATTTTTGACTTTTGAAATCCTATTCTGGGAGGATTAACCACTGTCTGGCTTTGCTTAGCATTCTAGTAGATGACTTTTCACTGGGGGGTGGAGGAAAGATACATAGAAGATCTGGAGCTCAGGGAGAGACTGGGATAATAGAGTACTTAGTCCAGCCTTGGCTTCTGATTGGTTCATTGGCCTCAAGGTGTCCAGCCCCCTTTGGGTTTCAGGCACTGGCCATCATTCACTTGACTGAGTTGTTTCTTCCGTTATACGCAATCTACTTTATCATTCAAATCCAGCTCACATCGGTCTCAATGCAGCAGAGGACCCCAAGAAACCAACTCACCCTCTGTTTATGTAAGAGGAGTGTTGATGGATAGGAAAGGGTCCACCACTTCCTGCCACTGACCTGAACTGAAGGCCCCAGGGATGGGTCTGTACAGAGTGTGAGGTCAGCATGGCGGGGGCAGCCTGCTGTGCCTCAAGGTTCTCCGCTGCGTCACTCACACATTGGAGCTGCTGGAGGTGCCCTGGGGACCTCTCCAGGCTGAGTATCTAACCCAAGCTTGAGTGGGGGGCCTCTCTCAAGGTGGCCTTGACACCTTCATTGGCTTTTAAAACAGGACCTAGGAAGGCAGATGAGTAAGGGGGGGGGGGGCAAGTTTGCTGCCCTGGGGGCAGGCAGAAGCCATTTCTACAGTGAGATCTTGGTTTAACATTTTACCATGAACAAAATCTTTTCTTGAAAGCAGAGGTCCGCAGAAACTGACCTGACTGAGCTCAGAATCCTTGGGTCAGGCTTAGGACTGAGTGCTCATCCAGCACTAGCCTGTGCATGGGTGGGGCCTGTGTGGGGGACGTGGGGGCAGGTAGGAAGGAAGAATGAATTCGCAAGGAAAGACCTCCAAAGTCTTACGTGAGAGGAGCAGCCCTGCCATGGGTGACTGATGAGCACCAGGCTTTATTTACTCATTCTTGCTTTCACCATTCCCAATTTAAGGTTGTGGGGTACATACCCTAGGTTCTAGCTGGATGTTTAGCCTTGAGTCCTGTTTTAGGGGACTGCTGTTCTGTGGGTAGGGTGCCTGTGGATATTTCAGATCGTTGATGCACCCTGTAAGAAACTAATACCTGATGGGTGATAATAGTGCTGTTGAGTGGAGTTATAAGGCAAGCCATGTACAACTATACATTTCCCGGTAGCCCCATTAAAAGCACAAGAAACAAGTGAAACCAATTCTAGTATTTAATTCAGTATATGTTATAAAATCCATAAATTATTGGTGTTTTTGGTCTTTTGCATCAAGTGTTCCAAATCTGGTGTTTAGAGCACATCTCCGTTTGGACTTGGGCACATTTGGCTAACGGTTTTGGACAGCGCAGACTTAAAAGTTCTTGGGGCAATGGTATAGGTCCACTTAAGATTGGGTAGTCTTTTAAACAATGTCCCACCAATGGAGGACAAGAAATAGTTCTCAAAACTGACCTGTTTTAGGGGTGCTTGGATGGCTCAGTTGGTTAAGCGTCTCCTTCTGCTCAGGTCATGATCTCAGGGTCCTGGGATCAAGCCTCATGTCAGGCTCCTGCTCAGTAGGGAGTCTGCTTCTCCCTCTCTCCCTGCCAGTCCTTCTGCTTGTGTGCCCTCTGTTAAATAAATGAATTCAGTCTTAAAAAAAATCTAAAAGTTTAAAAACAAAAAAACTGACCTATTTTATATTTGCTGCTGATATACCCACACATCACGGTAAATCATCTTAACTTTATTTCAGTTGATTAAAACAGCTGAAATTTTTTTTTCCTGGCAATTTTGCTCTGAGTTGGATGGGATCCCTTGGGGACAAGCAATAAGAGATGCCTCAGTATTAGGTGACAGTGGAAGGAGTGGCTAAATTTTGGGAACTTTGGGGCTCCCAGGAGCTATGTTTTGTCTGAGACTATTCTGTGTACAGGGAAGGCAGTGTTGTAGATTCTTTATTTTCCACTGCTTTCCTTAATGATGGGATGGAATTCCACCAGCGTTCATGTTTAACCTGAAAAGTCTCCCACTGGGAAAAGTCACTGGCTCAGGCAGCATGAGTATTTTTAGCATTTTTAGTGCAGGTTTGAACTGCTATTTTATTGAATATCGTAGCTATTAATTTTAAACTTAAGCAAGGCTATGGTTACTAATTATAGTTCTCCCACCTACTTAAAATAATTCTTATCTGAGTTTTTCCACTTTGACTGCAAACCAAAGGATTGGTTGAGTCCCTTTATGAAGGAGGTCTTGCAAACCCCTGATGGGAGTGTGTGTAAACTAGGGGCGTGGAATGAAGGCTGTGGTGGAAACTGCTTGCAAACAGGTTCTACATATCCCCTTTCCCTGCCTTCGTGTGTGTGAGTAGTATGTTCTTTTTTTTTTTTTTTTTTTAATATTTGAGAAAGAGAGCACAAGCAGGGGGAGGAGGAGAAGCAGGCTCCCAGCTGAACAGGGAGCCTAATGTGGGAGTTGGGCCCAGGACCCAGAGATCAGGACCTGAGCCGAAGACGCTTAATCAACTAAGCCATCCAGGTGCCCCTGAGTAATATATTCTTTGGTGCCAATTTGTACCTGTAAGGCTTCTGTTTTACAATGCAGCCTTACACAGTTTTTCTTTTTTTACACTTAATGTATCATAAGTATTTTCTCATGTTAAATATTTTTTCAGGAACGTAATAGAGCTGCACAATCTACCTTATTTTTCATCCTTGATCTAGCTCTTAGTTGACCCTTTATTTTTTCTATTTTTTATTCTAAGTAGTGCTGGGATGAACATCTTTCTATGTAATCATTTACATGAAAGTCTATTTGCAGTAGGAATTGCTAGAAGCGAAATTATTGGCTCAAATAATATACTGTAAGGCTTTTGATACATGCTGCCAAATTACCTTTCAACACCTAGCATAAGTTTGCATTGTTATCTACAGTGTGCGTGCTTTTCTCCCACAGTTCAACCCATGCTGGGATCGAGGACTTTAAGAAGATTGCTGGATGATAAGCATGTCCTTTCTATGCAAAAATTTAAAATACTGAAGAAAAGATAATACAAAGATACTTTCTCTGTTTTTCTTCTAAGGCTGTCTTTTGGAGCCCTTGTCCTTGACTGATAAGCAAATGTCTTTCTGAGGCATAATTGAGGGATGCTGGGTGCATGTGTCATGGGTGGGTTTTCATGTTTTTATTTTTTTTCCTCTAAGCTACATTCATGAGTGTTATGACTAATGAAGACTTGAGTGTTTCAAAGTACTCTAGAGCTTTGTGGTAATGTTAACACATGTCACGGGAAATAGGTCATAGGGAGAATAGGACCCACTCAAGAGGTATTATTGACAGTACCATTATTCATAATGCAGTATTGATGGCTGCATCCTGAAGATACCATTATGGTCTGACTCCTGTGTTTTGCATCATTTTCCATGGCCTCTGCAGAATAGGGTTCTATGATATTGTCTAAACTCCAAAGGATTATAGCTGTTGTATTTCCTTCCCCAAGAGAGCTGGTATCTACTACTACTATCTATTTTTTTTTCAGTTTACTGTATACCAGGCCCTGAACCTCCTTTATGGCAAGTGCTGCTGCCTTCGTTTGATTGATACAGTTGATGCTCAGATAAATTCCATGGAATCTGGGCAGCCCTGGTGGCTCAGCGGTTTAGTGCCGCCTTCAGCCCAGGGTGTGATCCTGGGAACCTGGGATCGAGTCCCACGTCGGGCTCCCTGCATGGAGCCTGCTTCTCCCTCTGCCTGTGTCTCTGCCTCTCTCTCTCTGTGCCTCTCATGAATAAATAAATAAAATCTTAAAAAAAAAAAAATTCCATGGAATCACACAGCTTAGAAATTCCCAGAGCTGGGAATGGGCTCCACAGCCCATGTAAAAAGTCCAGGCTCAATGTCCTTGAAGGTGGAAAGAAATGAAGCAAAGATTAAAGCCAGAGAAACACTCAAAACCTTTGGGATTCCAACCCAGACACTCTATCTGCCATATGCGGAAACCCTTTATACTGACAGAGTAGGTGATCATACGACAGTTTTGTAATCTGATCAGTTTTCACGTGAATAGTGGCTCAGGGTGGCTTTGAGAGGTCTTAGGAGAAAAACCAAAGTTGCTGCTGGACTAATTGGGAAGATTAAGGTATGTGGGTAAGGAAATGAGATGGTTGGAGTGAGGAAGGCATTTAAGTGGAGAGAAGACTGGGAAAGTTCCATGAGTAACTGTAGGAATCATAGGGGACTAGAAGCTAGAAGTAGCATGGTCTAATCAGACAATTAGGTTTAATCAATTAGGAAGCAAGACAGAGAAGGAATGTTACCCAGTTTGCAGGATGTGTGTTAGTATTGAGAGCAATCAGACAGGGAGAATCATCAGCATATGTAATAATGAGCAGGAAAGGCAGATGGATGATGGGGAGGTGGGTGGCGTTATGCTACTTGTATGTCTTAATATGTAAAATTATAGCATAATTGCATCTACTTATTTAAAACAAGGTTATGCAATTAGGGTCCTACTGTCTGTTAAAAGCTTCCAGAGATTTCAGTGTGCTAAGCAGTTATGTTTACTTTAAAAAACCATACTTGTGCTCTTTTCATGGACTTAATTTTATTGCTCAATTTTTGTTTACTGGTTCTGCATTTCCTCATGTAGATTGAGATCTAGTTGAGAGATGAAATACACGAGCAATTTGGTTGTGAAAAGCCCAGAGGAATGATGCTGTAGACATGAGGAATCACTTGTTGGATAGCATTTTCATATGGTCACCCAGGTCAGTTTTTAAAATAAGAAAATAGGTTTGTTAGAAACCACAATAAATTTCTTTAAATCTCTAAGTTTTTATTTTCCCTTTGAATTTGTCAAAACTTCAATCTATAATTTATTTTTATTGTGGTAAAACATAGAACCTAAAACTTAACATCTGAACAATTTTTTAAGTATACAGTTCAAGAGCATTAAGTATGTTGCTCTTGTTGTGAAACAGATCTCCAGAACTTTGTTGCAAGACTGAAACTCTGTACCCATTAAAGAACTCCATTCCTGTCTCCACATACCCTGGTAATCTCCACTCTACTTGGTTTCGATGATTCTGACTCTTTGAGATACATCATCTCAAAGTAGGATGACATATAGTCATTTTGTTGCTGGCTTGTGTGACTTAGCAGGATATCTTCAGGGCTTACCCGTGTTGTCAGATATATCAGAATTTACTTTTTAAGGTCAAATAATATTCCGGTGTGTGTGTGGGTTCATATTTAATTTATGCATTCATCCCTGGCTGGACGATTGGATTGCTTCCATCTTTTGGCTATTGTGAATAGGGCTGCTATGAATATAGGTGTGTAAATACTACTTTGAGGCATCACTTTCAATTATTTTAGATATATACTCAGAAGTGGGACTATTAGTTGATAGTTCTATTTTTAATTTTTTGAGAAATCTCTATTGTTTTCCATAGCAGTTTAACCATTCTACAATCTTACCAACAGTGCTGCACAAGGGTTTAATTTCTCTACGTCCTCACCAATCTTTTTTTTTAATGGTAACTATTATAGGGGCTGAGATTAATCTATATTTACCTATAACATCATACTTTTCCTCATGAACAAATATTAAAGTACTCTGATTTGAGATTTATCTGTTGGCTGCTATCCCCCCTAAAAAGAATGCTTAAAACATCTGTATGTAGGACTTCTACTGTATTCAGTGCAAACATTCAGTTCTGTAAAGATTGAGTCCTACTGTGTGGCAGATGAGAACACAAAGGTAGCTTTTTGCAGGTGAAGCCAGAGTTGAACCCTGGAAAATTAGTAGAGGTTCACCTGCTAACTTAGGGACGAGAGTGGAGTCCTTGTGATCAGACCCACTTGAGCAAAGGAAAGACCTGTGCAGGGGAACTCTGGGCAGTATGGTGCTATATAGATCTGATGTTCAAGGAAAGTGAGGCCCAAGGAGTTGGCTTGATGTGCATCCAAAAGCTTGGGTTTTACCTTATCAAAGACAGGAAGGCAGTACAGCATCAAGCAACACTAGCACATCACTCAGGCAGTGTGGAGGGGAGTCAGAGTTTAGGTTATTGGTTTCACAAAATTTCAGGTGACACAAGGCCTGACAAAAGTAGCAGTGGTAGGGACAAGGAAGGGTGGGGGGCTTGCAAAATACTTGGAAAAACTAGCAGCCATTTGCTGACTGATTAAATGTGTGGATGGTATAGAAGGGAGAAGCCTGAAGACCATTCCCAGATTTCTGGTAGGGGTTCCATGATCTGAGGATGAGAGCGGGATGCTGGGGCACACACAGGTAATTCCATTTTGGACATGTTGAGGTTGATGCATGTGTTCTAAAACCTACAAATGGTGATGATGTCTGGTTTGTCTTGGGTTTGAGTCCAACTTGGCAGAGAGGTCAACAATGAAGGTGCACTCCTGGGATTTATTAGATATAGATTGTGGTTAAAACCATGACTATGGGTTAGGTAGCCCCCTAATAGGATATGGGGCAGAAAGAGCCTGACCAAACATTATGTTGACAGATCCAGAGAATAGGCCATCAGAATTAGTGGACTAAGAAGGAGTTGGGTCTCTAGGACTGAGAATTTAGGAGCATTCAGAATGAGTGATCAGTTACCTCAGATGCACCAGCTGAATCATCTGGACCTTCGCCCAAGCTGTTTCTGAAACTCAGTGGTTGTGGGAAGCTAATCTCCGCAAAATGTTCAGTGAGGAGGTAGAGAGCTCTGAAGGCACTCTTTCAAGAAGCTCTGTGGATAGGGAAGTGGGAAGAGTGAAAAACAGGTTAGTCAAGGGAAGTTTTCTTTTTTATAAAGGGATGAGAGACTCCATGCTCTAGTGGAAGAAAAAGAGGTCAGTTGTAATTAAAGTAGCTAACGTTACACAGGGCTTGCTCCATTTGTGGCATTTGACAACTGCATGTGGATAAATGGATTTAATGCAACTCAGATTCAGATAGAACTACACCCAGGTTACCGATGAGGACTGAGACACAAGATTCAGTGGCTCCAGGTGACACAGGCAGTGAGAGAGCCCTACCTCTCAGAACCTGTGTGGATCTCTCATAACCACAGCATTAAAAATGTGTACCGGGGGAATGCCTGGGTGACTCAGCAGTTTAGCGCCTGCCTTTGGCCCAGGGCGCGATCTTGGAGTCCCGGGATCGAGTCCCGTGTCCGAGTCCCGTGTCGGGCTCCCGGCATGGGGCCTGCTTCTCCCTCTGCCTGTGTCTCTGCCTCTCTCTGTGTCTATCATGAATAAATAGATTTTTAAAAATCTTAAAAAAAAAAAAAAATGTGTACCGGTTTTGCGGGAGAAGTTGAAGATTTAGGGTAAAGAAGGAATAAAGTAGAACTGGGTTCTCAAAATCCCTGGAAAGGATAGGCTGAAATCTATGTGAAATCAGTATTTTTTTTTTTTTAATGGGTAAGACACTATGGGGGAAAATGGATGAAATTGAATAGAGAAAAACTTTAAGATGTAGATGTACTTGGTATAAAAGATGCTTAAAGGATAATTTTTGTGATGAATTTGGGACTTTGTTTTTCCTCTGTATCATCATTGGCTCTTTCAACTTGAATCCTCCTATCTGTCCTGGCATGTTCTCTGCAGGCACAGTGGTTTTGGTTTCCCCTGTATAATGTGACCCTTTGCTTTGTAGTTATGGACTGATGAATTACTCAAGATTTGAGTTGCTATTAAGTACATGGCATTCAGTTATTTTAACAGGGGCTTTATCAAGAATCTACTGAGGTTTTCTTAAGAGTCTAGTGGCAAACAGTAGTGTGCATTCTCTTTTTATCAGTGACCTGTGTGACCAATCTTCTGGGGGCATATTGAAATCATTGCAACATGTTTTCATATCAAGAGGTTTATTGTACTCCCTGAAATCTGTCTGCATTCCAGTCTAGCCTGCAGAGGAGATATTTTCCCTGACCCTAATTTGGTTGACGGTTTAACTTACTCTATAGGTACCTGCGCAACTCCATGATGCCAAGCTTCTGCAATGAATGAATAAAATTCTGACTCCCTTGTTGTATGTAGCTCCCAAGTAAGATGCTAGCTTTATTTATGAAGTTACCCTGTGAGCTATAATTCAAATCCTTGGCCAGTCAAATGGAAAAATGAATCACTGGGGGAGTAGTGTTTTAGTTAGAACCCATTAAGGCAATTTAAGTGAAAGTTTTCCAGGTATAAATATCCAGTTCTCTACAGGAGGGCAAGTGGAGATGTAGGAATATCTTAATGAATGCTCTTGGTGAGAGAGGGAGTGTCTTTCAGAGAACTTGGCAGCCGTAAATCCATTTATGAACAATTCAAGAAATAGAGCTTCGGAGCATAATGCTAGTCTTCAGTAATGTTGTTAAATCAGAGGTTTAAATGTAATGCAGGGGGGAAATGGGGCCATTATGGATTTGAGTAAGTGTTAATTTTCAGTGGATCTAGTAGATTCTTTTACCTTGTTTATATATTCAGGTTGTTGAATTTAGGTTATTCAAATGGAAAAAGAAGCATATTCCAGAGAAGAGTCCTTTGTTGATGGTTTGAGGACCACTGTGGCTTTCCCAGAGCCACATAAACCTTAGAAGTCTGGAGGAACGGAGGAGCTCAAGAGTCAACCAGCTGTTTGTTTTTATATCCTAAGAAGCAAGACTGCAGGCAAGCACAAAACTTGTTATTCACACCAATTTGTACCCTTAGCTCCCCATCTCTGTGTGTCACATGCTGGGTATCTGGAGGGAAAGTAATGGATAGTCCTTTCCTCAATGCCCATATCCAGCATAAGACCTTGCTTCTGAGAGCCACATGGGAAATCTGTGTTGGTAGTTTTCACTTTGTCCTGCCAGAAAAGCCTCTACAGAAAATCTCCCCAGCCTGTAGAACATAGCATCATCTATCAAGTAACCCTGGCAAGGTAACTACTTCCCATCTTTGACAGCTTCAGGGAGGAAGAAACACAAAACATCCACAATGCCTTCAGCATTAAGTGCTGAATGTGCCATAGTCTTAGTATTTGTGCCTTTTGGGCAGGTCACTATGAACAAACTGCAAGAGTGTAGCTCTGTTTGTCCTCAGCACTAAGAAACCTACTTGTCTGATTACCTCTACCCCTATACTACAGGAGCTGGAAAGCCTTTCTTGGCGTAACTTAAAACCCATCTTCCTGGAATTTCAGCCCATTTGTTCCTCTCTGATCAGGAGGGAAGGCTGAGAACAGCTATTGCCCTCAGGATGGTCTTTGTTCACTTTGCCAAGAGGGCATAAGACTCACACTCCCTAGAGACCTGTGTGAAGCAGGTGTGAGAAGGAGGAGCCATGAGCTGGCCATGAAAGGTCTCCTTGCTGGCAGCCCCAGTCAGTTCCCTGGTCTTGCTGCTCACTGCTGATGTTCCTGAAATGGCCTGTAGGTACAGGGATGAGCTGTGCTACTGTTTGCTTTGGATTTACCTGGGCACCATCCACTCCTCTTGTGATGCTTTTTGGATCAGGCCCAGCTGTCCTTTGATGTGGAAAACGTCTGCCTACATTTAGTGCCACCACCAGATCTTTCAGCATCAGTGTTTCGTTACTGCTTGTTCATTAGTAATGGGGGAGGGTGGGAGGGGGAGCCAACCCTCTGTGTAATTGCTATTTGAATTACACAATTGGAGTAGCCATGTAAAGATTTAGTTGGCTTTAAAATGTAAATCTAGAAGTTCATGGTAGGTCAAGCATGTTCCTCTAAGAGTTCATAATCTAGTGATTCATCCCCTGTTCCTTTGTGTGTAAAACTAACCCTTCCCAATAGCTACTGATGCCTGAATGGGAGAAAGTTGAAAACTCTTGGCACATGGCTATCTGTGTTCTTCATTAGCAATTTTTTTTTTTTTTACATTGGAAAAAGTCCAGTGTTTTGGTAGGATATACCTTGCTGGGCTCTCCCAGGTTTTCTGTGGTTGTGGCCCTATCAGTGGGCTTTCAGGGGCTTCCTGAGGCTGAATATTATGGTTAGTATGGAGGAAGAATGGAATACATTATTTTCACCTCTTAGCAAAAAAAAAAAAAAAAAAAGGTGTCTTCCTTCCCTTCTCTCTAGCCAGATGTCAGATTTGAATCGCTGCCCCAGTTTGCTCTGTCATATACATTGAGTCACTGGGTTGAGTGATGAGCTGGCAGGAGCCCATTAGAATTATTGCAAATTGCCAAACACATCCAAAGAACTTGCTACAGATGTCTAAGGAAATGGATAACTGAGATTTTTGCTTTTGGGTTTTAGCACACTGATTTCTTGCTCATTTTGCTTGGTCTCCCATTAAGAAAGAAAAGAAAGGCGGCTTTGAATTTAAACCATATTTCGATATAGGTTTAGTCTCTTGACCAGGATAACATGTTTGAAAAAGAAAATTTCACTGGATACTCTGATATTTACCTTTTTAAAAGTATTTCCATTGTACAGATGCTGATAACACTCCATGAACAAAAGACTTGTCTGGGTCACCTAAAAGGGGGTATGCTTGGAATCCAAAATAAAACCAGTTCCCAGGAGGCTAATGACCACTCTCTCCATCATGCTTGGAAAATCTGCAACCTTTTTTGCCAGGAGTCTATGGTAGGGCAGAAAAATGCTGCCCAGGGAGCTTCCTGAAGCTGTGTAGAGCTTTGGTGGGTTTTTCAACATTACAGAAAAGATGTTGGTGGGTATAAATCTGTTATACTTGAGTTATGTATCTCTGGTAGTTTAAAAAAAAAATTCTATCATTTGGACTGGTTTCTGTAACGGTTGGATTCTGATCCCAAGAAGGTCAGAATAAAGACCATCTGCCTTCATTGTTTACCCTCCTTTCCTGTCATTTGCTTGCCTCATGGGCTGAGACATGGTGAACTGAGTGCAAGGTTTTACCCTGCCTGCAGAAAGCACTCAGGCCAGCTTCTAACGGACTAAATTCTTGGCAACTTCTTTATCTGTAGAGGACTTCATTTCCAGGAAATCTAATTTCAGGAAAATGATTGCATTTCTGAAAGTCTTATGTGACCTCCAGGCAGTCTCCCTTGCTTTGGAGACGAAAGCCTTGGTACTAATATTTCTACACTGTTGTGTAGAGTCTGTGAAATTGATACTGTATTTGTCCAATGGGCCTCTTGTTGAAGGAGTTAAATTTATGAATTTGAACTTCATATTTTTTGAATCTATTTTTACCCAAACATGTCCCAGAAATTGTTAGACTGATTCATGATAGTTGGCATATATACATTTGAAGTTTGTGTGATTCTGCTAATACGAAAAACGTTTTATATTTCTTGTTTAAAAAAATTCTTTCCTTTTCCTTTACAGCTAAATTGGCATATTAGCAAAAGGGCTATATTTTATGGAACATTAACAGAATTTTACTTTTTCCTAATTTACCAAGGATTATGGCATCCTTGAACATTACAAGCAACATTTGAGGTCTGTCTTGAACATGGTTTTATGTGTATTGTGTAGAGATAGGTAATGGATAAGCAGTTCAAAAATCCTTGTTATTTTAAAACCTGAAATTCATCACTTTGAAGTGGGCTGGATAAGTTTGAGCATTTAGATAATTTGTTAGAACTACCCATGACTCCATGAAGGTTACGCTCAGTTATATATTATAAAAATTGACATTGACATTAATTCACTTTCTGTACCTCTTTTGGGTAGATGGATGATATACACCATTAGATTTACTGGAAAACATGCTCTAATCAAAATACCGTTTGCAGATAAACTGAAATTATGCAAAAAGAAAAATATTTGGAAAGAAAATTTCAATATGATTCAGTGTTTAAAAAGACCTTCTAGCTATGAGATTTTGTTGACTATATTTTATGTTAGTTAATTAGAATCTTTGTAATGGTATGATTTATTCAAATCACTGCATATTAGGGCAGCATTTTAGTATGAAGGTTGTCAAACACTTTATTATAATTTGAGCTTTGAAAACTAGTTTGTAAAAAAAAAAAAAGATATTGGTGTAAACTAATTATTTGAATCGAGGCTTTAAAATCCAGTTTGAGTGTTAAAAGCACCGTGTTGTGTGTGCACGTGTGCGACTGCCCGCCCAACTGGGAGTGTTCAGACTCATAATTTGTTACCTAACTTTGCATTTTTGAATTTATCTTTTTAAAAAAAAATTGGTTTTGTTTTACCCCCTCCCTCCATTTTCAGTACAAATACTCATTTCATCTTACCCTCAGTAATAGAGCAGAGAAGGGGAAGACCATATACAAACTAGTGTACTTGTTGCTCATTATTTAGTTTGTTATGCAAGAAGTTGAGCACTTTTGATATACAGTATTTGGTAGATACTAGGAAATCTTAATTTTTTGGAAGTATTTGGTTACAACTTATAAGTGACAACTGGAGGAATTTTAGAAAATATTGAGGTCCACTCTTAAAATATGGGATACTCATGAAATAAGGAATGGAGTTGGTGGGGGGGGCACAGTAAAAAAAAAAAAAAAAAGGGTTGGTTTCCCTCTCTCCTTTGCTTGTTGAAAATCTTGGTTGCTTCCACCATGTCTTGGGGGGTACCATGTATGCTTGCATTGTCTCCATTGTATGCCAGGTAAGCGATGCCCTCATTACCTTGGTGTCCTGTGTACTGTGTTATTCCACTGATCAATTAAAGTTTATGATAAATATTATTCACATTCCTAGGAAGGAACACCTAGGAAAACAGATGCTATTTCTGTGCTTTAGTGTACCCAGTAGCCCTATACCATATGTCTGTCGCTCTGTCAGATATATTGGGACTATTAGAAATTATTTGTGTCTCAGAAACTTAAATATTTCAGAATAGGCTTCTTTTTTTTTTTTTTTAAAATTTTTATTTATTTATGATAATCACACAGAGAGAGAGAGAGAGGCAGAGACACAGGCAGAGGGAGAAGCAGGCTCCATGCAGGGAGCCCGACGTGGGACTCGATCCGGGGTCTCCAGGATCACGCCCTGGGCCAAAGGCAGGCACCAAACCGCTGCGCCACCCAGGGATCCCCAGAATAGGCTTCTATTTCAAGAGATTTGTGTGCTCCTGTCCCTTTGATGTAGATGACATCAGAAGTCCTCTGTATGTGGAGAGTTGCAGACAGAAAGCAGACTCTTTTGGCAGATCCTATTGGTCCACTGTGTCTACTGTATTCATTTGTTCATTCCTTCAACCAATGAAGAGTAGCCGGCCTATGTGGATGCCTGCCTGTGTGCCTGTTGCTGTATCAGACTGGAGTGAATGTGACCATTGGTCACTGCCTCCTCAATCCCTTTATCAAAAGTCCATGGCGTACATGTTAATGGACTTCTGCCTTGGGATGCTCTTTAATTTCATAGGCATTATCAAGGCAGAAATTTTAAGGATGGGTAATCAAACACCTCTCCATCTGAGGATGCTTTTTCTTTACATGAGGAATATTTGTAGATGATGCATATTGTGGAAGTGTTCCAAAAGGACGTCCCAGTGTGAATTCAGATGGTGATGCAGAAGTGGCTAGTCTGTTACTTTATCACTGAAAACAGTACTAAGTTATTTTCCTGGTTTGAAGGAGTTTGCAGCTGCTAAAATTGCTAAGGAAATACCCTAATAGAACAGAGTGGCCTCTTGGCCTTTTAAAATGTGACATGTTGCTCTTAATTTCAGAGAGCAGTTGTATAGATTTCATTCCAATTCCTTGACATTTTTCAGTAGCTGAACTCTTGAACTTGACCAGCAAAGGACTTCCACACATGTATGCTTTTACACAAAACTCTAGGGGTTCTTGTTTCACTTTAGAGATGCTCTCACCTCCCAAAGTGAGCTAATCTTTGTGTAGAATTAGTATTTTCTGTGTGTTTGAGAGACCTTAAAGAACAAGCTGTGTTCTTTTTAAACATGCTTAAACATTTGAAGATCACTTACATACTACTTGTAAAAACGTGTATAACTATGCTGGAGTTTGTTGGTTTTCCTCTGGGCCAGTGGTTCCCAAAGCCTGTCATCGACCCCTGGAGGTCAAGAAGACCCTTTCACAAGATCTTCAAGGTCAAATTTATTTTCATAACACTAAGGTTTTTTTTTTTTTTTTTTTTTTTTTTTTTTGGTATTTCACTATGTTGACCTCTGCCCTGATGGTGGAAAAGCTGCCAGTTCCTTGGCCTGAGTCTAGGCAGTGAATCACTGTACTGATCATTGTCCTAATCCACCCCACCATCCACTTAGCATCATGAAAAGATGTCAGGAACACTTGAGGATGTCTTCGAGGAAGCAGTCAAATGATTAATTTTATTAAATGTTGACTCTTGAGTTACATGTTTGATATGCTTTGTAAAAAATTGGGATGTACATGTGAAGTACCTCTGCATACTGATGTATGGCTGTGTGCAGGGTGCCTGGCTGGCTCAGTCCGTAGACCATGTGACTCTTGAGCTCAGGGTGGTGAATTCAAGCCCCATGTTGGGCAAAGAGCTTACTTTAAAAAGTGTGCAATTTTTTCCCCGTCTTTTGAGAGTACACGAGTCAGGGTTGTGGGGAGAGGATCTTAAGCAGGGTCCATACTTAGCATGGAGCTTGATCCCACGACCCTGAGATCATGACCTGAACTGAAATCAAGAGTCAGAGGCTTAACCAACTGAGCTACCCAGATGCCTTGATGTGTCCAATTTTTTATATCAGCTGAACTACCTACTTTTCTCATGGAACACCACTTTTACTGGAAAGTGATGGATAGATTGTAGTTATTCAGACTTTGGCATTTGTCACATTTTCTTTAAAGTGAAGTTAGCAGTCACTTCAAGGAAGATTAACTGGATAGTATTTGTACTGAGCCCAGAAAGAAGGACTTGCCCTAGGGAAATTAGGGAGCTCCATACTAGGGCCCTGATAGCTCTGGAGCTTCTCCAGGGAGCCTTACTGTGCCCCTGTTGGGTCTGCTTTGTGCTGTCCTTACGGTATGCATTTGCCAATACCCCTACGTGAGTGGCACATTGGCTGTGTTACTGTGTTTGGGCTAATAACTTCATGAAAATACACCACACATCTCTTCTCCTGCTACAGAAACCAGGGATGCTTTTGCATTTCTCAAGTAACAGGACCAGCTTGGGCAGGGGTTCTAGTCTTCTAGACCTTTCTTACCAGTTCTGCTTGGTTTCTATTTATGGGTGACAGCGTGACTGAAGCAGATGTTCTAGTTCAACACCAGGCATTGTACTAAAGGAAATAGAAAATGTAGCAGGCTGCTTTAATACATTTGTGACCTATAGTATGAAGCCCCTCGATATGAAGAAGGTGGCAGGGTACAAATGTCTATAAATAGACCACAATGGAGATATATTTACATATACTCAGGAAAAAAGATTAGAAGGAAACATACCACTGTGATAACCTTTATCTTTGGGTACAAAAGCAGAATTTTTTTTCACAGTTTTACATTTTCTAAAATTTCTAAAATGAGCTTAGATTCCTTTTATAATCAATAAGTAAAAATTTTTAGGCTAACTTGACTGTATTCGTAGTGAAGTCTATATAATCTCTGCTGTCTTTGAAGCTCATCAGTATTATAATTTGCACGATGGAGAGAGACGATATTGTCATTGAACTTAAATTTTGCTGTTATTTTTATTTAAAAAATAGCAAGGTAGGAAAGAACCACCCATGGCTTGCCTTCTTCAAGGAACAGCATATTAAACTAGCACAGGATTGATTCTGAGTTAGATTATGTGTGAAGAGCATGCCCTTTGTAATTTTCATAGTGATCTGTAAGGGTTCACAAACTTGCTGTATAGTGGCAGTTTACCTATACTTGTGCAGCTATAAATTATTAACTTTTGGCCCAAAGGTAGTCATGAATGTCCTAAACTATTTATTCAGGAATACCTTAGAAGCTAGAGGTTTTAAAACCAAACTGCCAGATTCTTTAAGACCATTCTTAAAGTATTTTTCTTTGTTGCCATAAAGATCTAGGATTTCCTTAAATTGATATGAGAAAAAGTTTATCTTCAAAGAAAACAGAATGGTGAGCTTTCTGGCCCCGCCTCCCCTCAAAATGCCCTAGGGTACAGTGGTTTCTAGGAAGGTTGAATGACTGAGACTTTGCTGGGTTGCAGTAAATGACAAGCCACCTGCATTCTCAGATTGCGTGAGTTCCCATGTTCTGAATTTCTAGATAAATCCCTGGCACACAGCATTTGCTAAATGTTGGTTAAATGAACGAATGAATGGATGAGACCTCTCCCAAGTTTTTCTTAATCATCTATAATTATTTCCAAAGTCTCCCATCAAGAAAGCCTGCACCAGTTACCTGCTCTTCCTGAAGTGGAGGGCCGAGACTGGACCACTCCAGGTGACCACCACATAGGCAGCATGGTCCTGGACCCCTGCAGGTTGGGCAATCACTACCCTGATAGCTGAAAACAGATACCATGGAAAGGGGACAGGTGTGGGCTGGGCACAAAGTGGGCAGAATGGCATTAGAAGAACTCTTTATGGTTCCTGATGGGCCCAGAAGAGGAGAACAGAAGTGGGGGAACTGGGAAAAGTGACCAGAAGTTGACTCCGGGAGAGGCAGCAGGGGGAGTGTGGACAGTGGTGGTGAGGGCTGATATGCAGAGGTAGACAGGCCAGCCATCACCCCTATCAAAAGTGGCCTGCCTATTCTTTGAGCCTTTTTGAGGACTGACCAAAATTATAGTAGCCGCTAATGAATGCTTATGGTGTGCCAGGCATGCCACAAATTCATTCAGTCCACTCAACAGTCTTGAGTAGGTAGGTACCTTTTACAGAAGAAGAAGCAGGTGACAAAGTTAAACCACACGACTGGGAATGGAAGGTGCTGGGATTTGATCGCTAGCAGTAGACTCTCGAGCTCGCTCACCTTCCTGCTTTCTTTCCTTTTTTTTTTTTTTCCCCTGCTTTCTTTCCATTGGGCAAGCTATACTGCTCACATGGACTGCCATTTTGGGTGCCGGAATTCCACTGTGGTTTTTCTCTGAGGTCACCTCTGTCCACATATCACAGAACCTGAAAGAGGTTCTGGAACTGTCCCCACCCCCCCCCTTTTTTTTTTGAGACAATACGATTATTTGAAATCATAAATCCATGGTGCTGCTATAATGACAAATACATAGCTGCCTCCAGTGCCACAAGAGAATCTGGTTAGAGTGCAAGCTTCTGGTCTTCATCTGGAAACAACTAGTGGAATCCTTAGCCATGTGCAGAATTGCTTTGCCTGGAGTGTAGTCTTTGGTGGTTTCTGTCCTGCATTGCCCAGAGATCTCCTCTGTGGCCCATCCTTCTCGAGGGCTTGCTCCAGGCAATCCGCAGTTGTAGAGGTCTGATAGTCTGTTATTTCTCTGCACTTAGGTCTTTAAGTCTAGTAAGTGTTCATCAAGTGGATTAGCAGAGAACTCCAGCTATCTTGTTTTAATTGCATGTCACCCAAGGTGAGGAGGGTCCTCTTGCCTTCAGCTCCCCTGCAAAGTGACAGCTACTTATTTATTCATTATCCAGGCATGAGTCTTGGTCTTTTGCTTGGCTGTGTCTCAGTACTTGCTTGGCTGCGTCCCACGTATTAGAAAGTGAAAGACCCAACTTGCTCTGCTAGAAATATATATTCCTCTGAATTCCCATTTAGAAATTGACAATCTTGTAGCCAAAAAAAAAAAAAAAAAAAAAAAAGACCCAGAGCAGAGCCTGGGCTGTAAGTCCCCAAGATGCATGTGGCGGTTTTTGTTTTTGTTTTTAACTCTTAACTTAACTCTTATTTCCATGGTAATTCCCATGCTAGGAATTCACACTGCATTGTACTGCATAACAATCTTAGATACTGCATTTTCTGTACCCTAAACCAGCCTCATCCGAGCATGGTTCTTCTCATGGGCCGTCCAGACAGCTCAGTGCACCCTTCTATGCCCTTACAGGGAGCTTGTTTTAACTGTCTGTTGAAGCAATGTTCTCCTGTTTGGGATGAAGCGCAGCAAGGCCGTGACTTGTCAGCAGATGGGTTTGGCTTACAGATTGATGAGGGTTAAGTTCTAAAAAAGCCGTGAAAGGAAGCTGCCTACTGGCAAATAAACCTAGTTTAGTTTAGTTTGGGAGACTGAAGTGTAGAAATCGTGGGAAGGGATTGGGACAGTCTTCAAAGCCTGTGTCCATCTATGTACTTCTCTCTTCCAGTTATTGCCCCCTTGTGCTCAGCAGTTAGCTATGGAGTTGCATAGTAAGCCAAACTGGTCTTTGGTTGAATGAGGGAAGAAACTGACCTTGCCTGGGGACTCATTGTTCCTAAAGAATGTGAAGCACTGGCTTTATCTACATTTTAAGAGAAGTAAGAACTAGCTAACAAAGAGAAGAGAAGGCATTTAGAGGAATTTTGATGGGCTGTTTTGACAAAGTTGTCATAATTTGAGTCTAGTTTTTAGATCAAGATGCTCCTAAATACATGGCCTTTCTTGGCCTAAAGTCCTGGAATTCAGTGATGCAGGATTGTGTCCTGCATTCCTCCCTGTTCTGGAGTTTCAAAATCATCTTTATAAGGAAAAAAAAAAAAAACCCTGAAAAAAATCAATTTCTGGTAGCTTATTGATAATATATTAATTTTATACCCAAATGGAAATATTCTTAGGCTCTAAAGAGTAGATGAGTGTCTGATCTCAGTCAAAGCATTATTATGCAATGAATTTTGCCTCAAGATCCGAAACAGCTTGTTTTACTACTATTCTGCCCTTAGTCCATATGCAAATCACTTTGTCCTGTTTTACTCAAGAAGAGGAGAAGTGAAACCAGAAAGTTTTGGTTGAGTAACTTAGGCGGAAATAAATAAAAAGAATTGTTGGCATTTGGGGGAATTTGTCACCGAAGTTCACAGGCTCTTGTAACAGAAGGGAGAGCTACTTTGGGGGCCAATTTTAGGTTTCATCTGCCTGAAAGGAAGGGACAGTCCCTTTATTCCTTGATGCTTTACTTCTATTGTCCGTTTGTATAAATGTGTTAAAATTTAACCATGGCGCTAAGTGACACCCCCCGCCCCCGCCCCCGCCCCTTGCACTGGGAACCTAGGATAAATCCTCAAGTACTGAATATGCTTGGATGAATGCATGTCAAATACATGAACAAGCTGAATGCCATAGAGACATGTTAATTTTAAATGTTTAAATGACTCAAAGGCAGTGATGACTTTCATCCGAGAAGCCTGTGCTGAAGGCAACAGGACACACCTCTAACCATTCATTTTACAGCATAATCATCAAATGAAGGACACGAGACTCCATGTCCAATTGCTTTTCTGCATCATGTCACTAGATTCTTAAAAAAATTGACTAGATTCTTTATAGCAATCTTAAGATCTATTCAGTAAGATAGTGCTCTCACCTCATTTGATTAAAGTGGTACTCTGAGAAAGACTATTAAGTCTCTGCATCTAGTAGCAAAAGCACTAGGGATGGTATAGTGGGTTTTCATCTTACTCATACCGAGATAATGGTGTCTGTCCAGAGAGAAGAGGATTTTTCCCCCTTCCAGATTCCTTCTTGATGCGACCATTTATGCACCAGAGTAAATAGTTGTGCCGAACGTTTATATGATCATGCTTGGAAATTTGGGGCTCTGTGGATTTTATAGGTTTAAAATATTGATAATTCAGAGATTAGTAAATCCCATTTAAAGTATTAGTCAACCTAACATGGAATGATAGGACTAAGAAAGATTCCTAGGTCTCTTTAGAGAAGCATCATTTACATACTGTAGTTAACCCAGTTCAGGGACAGCCTCCCTCAGCGCCAGGTCTGGTCACCATGTGTACATTAAAGCAGACTGATTTTGAGACTTTGAATCCATTCTAGTTTTCTTCCTGGGTAATCTGCAATAATAATTATGGTTTACTCTTATGGCCTGCCCCCAGTTGAGAAACACAATCATATTATGCAGTAAAAAATATTTACAGCACACTTACAGTTCCCGAATCTTACATGGATGGCTCTAATTAGACTGGGAGCACTTCTCTGGAGCTGAATGTGTTTAAGAATTCAATCTGCCAAGTGCTGGTGATGTCAGCTTTTCAGAGGCATGCTGTTCCGTTCCACCGTGAACCCTCTGCTAGCCGCAGTGCACTTTAGCTAATAGAATCAAGTGCTTGAGCTCAAGTTTAAGAGTATAAAAACCCTGTTTATTAAAACAATTCTCTTTGGTACTTTGTAGCATTAGGACAGTGCTGTCTTCACAGAAGTAAAGGAGTGCTGTGAGCTCCTATGGGGAAGCTGGAGGAGGAGGATCGAGATCCCTCCTGCTGTATGTCTTTGGGGGAAGCATTACTACTTTCCTTAGTCAAGAGCCATTTCTCAGCTTGCACAGCACACGTTGAGTATCTTTCTGGCGAGAAGGAACAGCAAGTATTCTGGAAATTGGCCATGATACTGTGCTTATGTAATATAAACTCCCATTCTTGAAACACACATGATTCTAAAACATTACTTGGAAAAAGGAATTAGTGACAAGTCTCAATCTGGGAAATTTGCGGAAGATCCATAAGTGGATTTTGCCTTATACCTATGTGCAACATTGAAGGCCTTAGCGATCTGTTTCTATGCCCTTTCAATGTGGAAGAGTCTAGTAAAATGCCCACTCACATGTGACTAAGCAGTGGTTGTCGGTTCCATCATTTGTAGGAACCATTTAATTTACACTGGTTCTGTGTTAAAGTGGCCGATGCTTTGCTGAATCACTGAACAATGGGGAGTTCTTCCCTTTCTGATTAATTCAGGGACATGGCGTCCCTACAAGATAGGTCTTTCTCCTACCTCTGTCCACATCCACATGCAACTCACATCAAAGCTGTAACCGCCAGGTGCTCTTGCTGATGTTATACCACCCAGATGTGCTTTGCCCCCCTTCTGAGTGTGGTTTTTGTTCTCTATCCTGCCCACTCAGGCCAGGGACTCCTGTGGTGCTATGATGAGTATTGCTACTTGCTGCTTTTATTGTATGAAGGAAGTTTGTCCCCTTCCTATTGACCTATTGGCTTTCAGTTTTCCTTGTGAGAGGCTGTCTGCAGTTGTGTGGTGGCAGTTGCACCAAAAAATCAGTTGAAGGTATATTCATAATACCTTCTAGGATGAAAAGCATAAGGCTTTCTGTGGCCAGTTTACCTAATCCTGAAACTAAACAGTATTACATGGAAAGTAATTGCGACGGGCTCAGAAAAACAAGGGTTTTCTATCCTCTTGCAAACCCAGTGATTCAAAGTAGCATATTTTTGCATGCCTGGCTGGCTCAGTTGGTAGAGCGTATGACTCTTGATCCTCAGGATTGTGAGTTCAAGTTCCACATTGGGCGCAGAACATACTTTAAAAAAAATTGTTTGCATGTAACTTAAGCTTTTGAAAGCCCTAAGGTATCTGCAGTAGGTTAATCCTGATATAAGCGATGTTAATTTGTAGGAGCAAGAATGGTCTAAAGGATTCTCAGAGGTGGTATGATTTAGGAGGAAGAAGGGAATGACCGTGTGCCAGCGCCGTGCATCACTTATACCTGTTTTGGTTCTTACAAAAACTCTGAAGTACTCACAGCCCTGGCTGTATGGATGAGGAACCTGTTTGGCTTGGTCACTATGCAGTAGCAAGTGGGCTTGGAGGGAGTCAAACCCAGATCTCCTAGGACTGTTTGATTACTTTTTCTGCATGTGCCAGCACTGGAAAGTGAAGATGTAGTTACTTGGAGGAGGACACTTCAGGCTGGGACAGCAGCAAGAGTGTGTAAGTAGAGAAGACGAGAACATGAGCTGGGATGTGTGAGAACGGTGGGTGCACGAGTCCTACCATAGAGGCTTGGCATAGGGTTGTGGAAGGAAAGGCTGGCAGAAGGTCAGGCATTAGTGCAAGCTGAGGAGCTGGCCTTCATTGGCTGATGGAGCCTTTGTAGACGATTTGAGGAGGGATACTATCGTAAAGGTCAGTCAAGCAAGGCAGGTTATCCCAAGTAAACAAGACAGAAGCAAGACTTCAGGTAGTGTCCACAGACCATATATGGTGAAGGCCCAGACTGGAGAGGTGTCAGGGCAAAGAGATGGGAGTGAACAAAGAGGTAGAAGATTTGAGTGGTTACAAAACTGGAGCTGAACTGGTTGGTGGGAAGAAGATTGTTGTAGACACTACATGTTGGCTCTCAACCCAGTAGCCTTCCCTTCATCTGCGCTGGCGGAGCCCAGGTGTGGGTGGTGCGGGGAGCCCAACCCTTGCCCTTGTGACTCTAGGAAATCCCGACTGGTCTAAGACATTCGTGGGAATCCTGTTAAGGGTTGGGGATGTGATTCCTGTCAGGTTGGCTTCTGGTAAAGGTTTCCTTCGCTTAAAAAATGGTACAAGGAAGGAGCCATTTCTGCTTCCCTGGGATGTTGTCATGTATCCATGTGTCTCTTGGAGTTGAGGTGGGGCCATCTTGTGACGATGAGGAGAGCTAATTTTGTTAAATGGCAAAGCAGAAGGTGGAGGGAAGTAGGACCTTTGTGCTTGGTTGAGTGGCTGAATTAACCAACTCTGGGATTTCTCTGCCTCAAGCTTTCCTTGTTTTGTAAGATAATCTTTGTTTACAGCAGGGGTTGGCAAACTGGCCTGTGGGCCACCCACCACCTGTTTGTTTTGTTTTTGTTTTGTTTTTAGTAAAAAAATTTTTTGGAACATAGCAGTGCCCATTTGTTCACATGGTGTCTGGCTGCTTTTGCATTGTAACATCAGAGTTGGGTAGTTGTGAAAGAATATACAGTCTCCCTCCCGCCCCCCCCCCCCCCCCAAAAAAACTATCTGGCCCTTCAGAGGAAGGGGTAACAACACCCTGGTTTAAGCCATTTTGAGTTAGGTTTTCTATTCTTCTACAAAGATGCAGGCCTTATTTTGTACATTTTTACTGGAGATCGTTGTGTAGACAAGGGCTTTGTAGGTCAAAAGTGTGGTCAGGACTGAAGATAGGCATTTGAGATTCAGCACGTCCTAGAAACCAAGTAGGAAAGCGTTTCTAAGACCAATTAGTCACTACTGTTAAGTTCAGATTGGTCAGTTTCCATGTGGTAGCAAAGAGCAGGAGCCAGATTCTTGAAGGGATAGGAAGAAAAGGCCAAAAGATAGATTCGTTTGTTATAAATTAACATAAAAGACCCAGACATTTCAAATGTCAAAGTATGACCTATTTTGATGGTCTTAAATATGAAAATTAATGTTGAATTGGCTTGTCTCAGTCAAGGAAAAAATTATTTTATAGCCTCTGGTTCCTGCTCCTGCCCCGACTCTATGGTACTGGGCAAAGAGCTAATGAATACAATATGTCAAACCCTCAGTTTATGCCCAACTGGTGACCCTTCTAGGATCTTTCCTTACAGGGACTAAGACCTTCTCTCTGTGGGCATGGCCTGCTTGTTACTGGCTTCAGCAGATCCCTCTCTCTGGCTGATGCTACTGTGAGCCCATTGGCACTGAGGTGCTGGCAGGGGTAGAAAAACTTGATCGATTTGATGGCAGGGAATATATGATCAGACGGCAAATCCATAGGCCATTGCACAAAGCATTGATTTTTTAGCAAAGGCATTGAGCTGTCTTCAAAATGCTAATGAACAGGTGAGATGAGATGACAGAGGAAGACAGCCAGAGCCAAGGATGGTTTATTTGATAACTTTGGTGGAGGGCAGGAAATTGGGGGGTAGGTTGGGGGTTGGTATCACATCAGCATTTAGGGGAAACAGCACAAGACATTTCATTTCAAAAAAGTTGAAAGGTATTCCAGAAGAGTTGAGAATTTCAAAGAGGAAGACTCCTATTAGCCATAGGTATTTAATTTGGATGAGACCAGGAGTTAGGGGATCATCAAAGATGTGATGGTGAAGTTGGACTTCTGCTGAAGCTTGCCCCTCCCAAAGACTTTGGAGCCATTTGTGTGCATTGAGTGTGTACTCAGAAGTTTTATTTCAAACTAATCTTATTTAAGAAGTTGTAGCTTGAAGGTCTTTGGAGAAGATTCCCTTTTTTTGCTACTGCGAGATTTTGCAGTGGTGGGGCGGGTGGGGGGGGGGGCGCGGAGGATTTCTTGCTTTTCTGCCATGCCCAAACTCCTTGAGGATAGGGACTTTGATTTTGGTTGGGTAATGTTGGTATAGTTCTTGGTATACAGTAGGTGCTTCATCCTTAAGTATTGGCAAAGTGCTATACTCCTAATTTTATAGGACTTTATTTTAGATATCCTAATCAGTCTAGGTCCAGTAGTAGTAACTTCTTCCAGAATGAAAATTCACAGCCTAGCTTTGACACTCTTTGGTTTCATGAACCTGATAAATGTGTGTCAATGTGTATGTTGTGTTTTTACTATTTCTTTTTCATAAACAGAACTTGAGTTTACATCCTTATGGCTCTAGGAAATAAGGACTTTCTATTTTACTAGGATTTGATTTGTGGTTATCACTTAGGAACTGATGGAACAGTAAACTAGAGGTTGCATGTACATGGCAAAGACAGGGCTAGGAAGAGGTCTCAGAGATGGCCACCCTAGTCCATTTACTTTCCAGATGAGGAAAGAATATAACTTCTTCATCCAAAGTCCAACTGATAGTTTTTTTGGAAGGAAGCCATCACCCAGCCTAGTCCTTTTTCTCCTTATTGGAACCAAATACCTGCCTCCCCTGCCTCCCCTGCCTCCGCTTCCATCCTGTGCCGAAGTATAGATGAAAGTGAAGTGGAGACTCTCTTCATCAGAGTATACACTGGATAGCAGAAGTAATGTGTCACAGAGGAGAACGAAGTATAGGTGTGTTGGTGGGTAGGTTGTATCTGGTTTTCTGCTTGCTTTAAAAAGTGAAAGTTTTAACAGATTTAGGGGACTGTGGATACAATTCTATGTACACTTAATGTTTGTGCCCAGCATCTCTTTGGTCTGTAGGATAGAATGTTCTTTCCCTACATCCTTCAAGGACCCATGGGTTATACTTTGTTTTATGTAAAAATAAACATACAGAGGTACAAGGTACATACCTATATTCTTTTGCACAGTCTCTGAATTCTGCTGGGAGCTAGCCAGCCCTCATCTTCCTTTCACTGTCCTGGTTTCCAATTCAGGCTTTGGGTGCAATTCATGCAGAGAGAAAATCTGCCTTCCTCATTACAAGTTTCTTGAGCTTCTAGGCTTTGGGGGCAGCATCAAATATGGGGGCAGAGTGTGATAACCCATCTGGCAGCTGTAGCCTCAGCCTCTCAGAAGACTGCACAGAGATCCCCCACCATGCTTCAGGTTCCAGGAAATTGGGCTGCAGAAGAGCCAGCATCTTCCAGGTGTGGTCAGAAAGCATTTTTAGACTCATGAAAGGCCAACTGAGGCATCTGCCGTGTTCCTGCCTCTTCTAGGGGATGATGCCCGAATCTGGGATAGAGTGGATCTTCAGGTGTTTGGGAGAGGGGAGTGCTCTGACCCCAAGAAGGATTGCAGGTTGGAGCTGATTCCAGACTTACCTCCAGTAGAGTTTGGTTTTCATCTGTGGTCTGGAGACTTTCAGGAATAAAGTTAATTATGCCTTTCTACCATTACTCATTGGTTTTTGCCCACACAGAAGTGAAGGTGGGCTTCTGGAGGCTTTCTAGGGACACAAGGAAATGACCAAGTGATTGAGACCAGAGTGGAAGATGACTGTTCTAGGTGCAGGCTCCCAGTGGCATCGCTTGATCACTGTTGATTGCTTCAGTTCTTTTTCATAAATCTCTTACCTTCCAGGCAGAGAGGAAAGAGTGCAGCTTGCTGACTGGCACACAGCTTTCCAAGGAAATCACAGGACTCAAGGAGAAGTGGAATGTTAATTTGCTTCACAGAGTTGAACCTGCTTTGTGGAGCAGGGTCTGGGCCTTGGGTTCATAATGAAATCACAGCCAGCCCTTATTGTTCATACTGGAAAACGTATTCCTGTTTATGTACCACTAATAGCTAGTTTTCAGAATGCTGAGTTTCTTCTCATAATTGTCCACTAATTTGTCGTCCTCCTGATGGGGAGGAATGATAATGTATTTGAAGTCACCACTGCTCTTTGGGCGACTGGGTTTGTTTTTGATACTTTCAGATATTTCAGACATGAACCTTTTATATGCTTTATGTGGTGCAATATTCATATTTATTAGGGCTATTTAATAGCATATGTAAATGAGTTCAGTGCAGCTGTGCTGGACAATAGTCATGGAAATGAATTCATTTTGTTGCCTTTTTTTTTTTTTTCCCCTTTGATACTGGAGATCTTTACATATTTTTCTTGATGGAACAGACCAGGATCTTCAGAAAAGGTGACTCGTGTTTTCCTTTGCCTGCGGGGAAACAGTTTGAGTTTCATTGTTTCTTATGGTTCCTGACCCACACTAAAATTGATTGCATCAGAAATATTTTTGTAAGTTTTGTCTCTGCTCTCTGGAGGCCTGCAGAGAAAATTTTGCTCTGGATGGCTGTGGTTTACCAGAGTACCAGCACCTTCACATTTTCCATAATGACTCCTTTTCCAAACTCAGATCACCTTGGAGTTCCTTCTGAAACAGAATCAAGGACTAAATGGAGTTGCTTCCCGAGTGGGATGAATTCAGGTTTTGGAGGCCTCCTATAACTGCCCTGGTTGCCAGCCTCTTGCGTCTGCTGCATATTGTTGCTGCTTTCAATCTTTGGTGAGCATGCTGTGTTGGAATTCAATCAAAAACAAAGCCAAGGGATCCCTGGGTGGCGCAGCGGTTTAGCGCCTGCCTTTGGCCCAGGGCGCGATCCTGGAGACCCCGGATCGAATCCCATGTCAGGCTCCCGGTGCATGGAGCCTGCTTCTCCCTCTGCCTGTGTCTCTGCCTCTCTCTCTCTCTGTGTGTGACTATCATAAATAAAAAAAAAACAAAAAAAAAAAAAACAAAAAAAAACAAAGCCAAATTGGCCCTGGGTAAACCTCGAGGGCCTGTCTTGTGGTATACCAGTCATTGTCTTCCTCAAATCCTCATGCTTTTTCATTTGTGCAGCGATTCAACATTTCCAGAGCCCTTCCAAGTCACTCCCTTTGTCCTTTGACAGAAAGTGCCCTGAAAGGCAGGTGAATGTATTCTTAGGATTCATGTTGAAGCAGCCAGCAATCAATATCGGTAGCACTAAAAGGTGGAAATTACTCATGTGAGTAAAGAGAGCTTTGCTATGAAGACTGTTGAGACCAGCTGGGAGCCAATCCTACAGAGGCTTTTGGGAAGCATGAAATAAGGGACTGGGCAGGCCTTGGGAGGTAGCAGTAAGTAGACCTTAGCTGCTGAGGTCATGTGGGTGAGCTTGCCGTTGGCTTCCTGACAAGAACATGACAGTGTCAGGAGTGGCATGTACTGGTACTGAGCTGTTAGGGATCAGTTAAACTGGTGGTTTCTTGTTGCCATGACTATAGATCAGTTTTTTTTTATCCCCCTTCTCCCAAATCACCCCCCCTTCCTTCCCACCACCTCCCCCTCTTTGGTACTTTCTCAGACAAAGCTGTAGGAGAGCCCCCCCCCCGCCGCCCCTTGGAAAGTCTTCCCTGTAGTTATTCCTTCTCCTTCCTGAGATTTCATTTGGAGGGATCTGACTTTTCATGGGACTGAGTAATCTCCAGAGCTAAGGCTTTCAGGAGGTCATGTGGCTTTCCCAGGTTCCTACAGTTGGCCAATAGAAGAAGGGTAGTCCTTGTCATTTCTTGAGATCTTCAGTGTTGTGATGCCAGGGACTTCTGCCGTCATCATGTGGGTCTCTTCAGCGGTTCTCACAGTTTGTTAAATTAATAAAGTGAGTTGGCCAGTGCCTGTGAGTAGGTAAGATTTTCTTTCTGAGAGCCCAGGACTAGCCACTACTGACGCATATTACAATCAGCATTGTTCTGTACCTTGCTGTCGGTGAGAGGACCGTTTGACAAGCCAGGTGAGTTCTAAGGTATAAGATAATGCAGTCGGAATGCCCAAAGCAAGGCTCTGATGTATGTGGTTACAGTGGAGGAGGGTGGCCACCTAGAATGAAGAATTCCTCCTCATTTTGGAAATGTCCTTACTATGTGTTTTTTTTATTTTTAAGCAAAGAGAACTCTAGAGATTAAATGTTCCGATAAGCAGGACACTTTCAGGAGACTGTGAGTAAATCAATGTGTGTGTTCCCAGTAGTATATGCCCTGGAGGAAACCCCAGAGCCCAGAGCTTCCCTTAGCCCATGCTCTGGGCCCTTGAGGCATGTTGTAATGAAATTACCTGCACAGAAGTTTCCTATAAACACAGTTAAGAGGAGCCTCTTCTTTGTCTTGTCTTTTCTCTGAAACACCAAGTGAGTTTTCTTCAGACACAGAGCAGCTGGAGGAAAACAAGGATGAGGCATGAGTTCTTTTAGCCCAGAAATGCGCCCAGACCTTCACATCCAAGACACCTGGGGAATGTTTTCAAAACCTCTGACTTAGGACCTCCCATAGTGACGCTGGGAACTGAGTTGTCTTTGCAGAACTTTCCCGAGGACCCTGGTTCCCTTATGAATGGGCTCTGTTCTAGTCCAGCTCCATTGATTTGTGGAGGGAGCCAGCAGGGCACACAAGGTGGAATTTCCTGGCGTAGGAGCAGCAGAGCTGGGACAGAACCTGGCTTCTGGGCCCTTGCTCTTTGTCTCCTAACCAAACTTTTCAGAGGCTCTTACAGCTATCCTGGGCATATTAGAAGCCAGTAGATCTAGGGGACAAATGAGTTCTGTTTCAGCTGGAGCCTTGGAGCAGTGTGAATGGGAGACAAGACAGTAACTGTTCCTTAATCTGCACAACAGCTTTGCTTTGTCCCCATGGACAATGGCTGTATTGTCCTAATTCTCATCCCTTGATGGGGGACTATCTGTTTAGGGGGTGGGCTGGCAGTGTAGATGGAAGCCAGCCCCCTCTGTACCATACTTTTATAATGTGCTTTATCAAATGCAGTTTGTGTGGGCTTTGGTAAGACCTCACGGGCCTTGGAGTGCTGAATAAAAGGAAATCAGTGTCTTGAAAATGATTTTTGAAAGGCAGGTGATGTATTGATCTTGTAGGCTTTGTCCATGGGTGAGCAGGGAGCAGTGCAGAAATAAGAGGGCTCTCTTCATTCTAGGTGCTGCTGCTGAAGCTGTTGGAGCCAAGCTCCACAGTTCTGTACTGCGCCCTGGCACTGTGACAATTCCACCCTTCGATGTGATGGTGGAGTGCAGAACCAGACTTGTAGCTGCTGCTTTGCTCCCAGGGAGGCTCCTGAGTATAGTTTTGGGATCCGGTTGTCCAAGCTTCAGCTCTACAGTTTGAGGTCTGTGGACCTAGACAGGTTGCTTAACTTCCCTGTGCTTCGGTTAAAATTGTAGCACCCAGTCGTCCTAAAAATGCTTCAGTTAAAAGGATGCTACCTACCTCATGAAGTTGTTGGTGGGATTAAGGTGCCATAATATCAAGTGCTTCGAGCCTTCCTGCAACACAGTTGCAATTTAATATTAAATTGTTCATTTAATATTAGTGAAACCACCCCTGCCAAGAAACCCTAGCTCAAATATCTGCATTACTTCAGGTTCCCAATCTTGACTTTTTGGTTTGATCCATATTTTCCCTAATGGTGATTTTCAAATTTATTTGTACTTGGCTGTTAGTGTTGTTTGTATTCTTGTGGGTAACCTCTGAGCATGTGTGGGTGAAATTTAAATAAATTGAAATGCTAAGCTTTTGTCATGGAGTCCAGAGTGCTTGAATTCAGAATGACAAGACTTTCCTAAGCACAGAGTTGCAGATGGGCTAGTACTGCATTGAGCTTTTGACCTGAGCACATATCCTGACCTCCTGCCCTGGGACCCTTGCCTAAGTGTATATCCCTTCCTGGTCCTGTTTTTTCCTTATTCAGGCCCATTTAAGGTCCTGGAGTCATACCTCGTCGGATGAACTTCCTAGCATAGATGGATTCTTCTACTTAAAGCGCAGTGTATGTTGTCAAAAAGCCCAAAATGTGATAAAAAAGCTTAGTATTCCTTACAGCTGGCAACTTGTCATGTAGGTGTGATGATACACATGCACTGTGTTCCTACAAACAATTGTAGATGCTCGCAGCTGGACTACCACTCTTGCCACCTACAAGGGCTAACTGTCCTGTTTAAAAACAAAAACAAAAACAAAACAAAAAACAAAAAAAATAAAACTAGATTGTTCGCACCGGACCAGGCTCTTGGAGTGGGGAGGTATGAAGTGCAAAAGAGCAGTCTGCAAGCTTGATGGGGGGGGGGGGGGGGATGCTAAATTGGGGAAATGTCAGTGAGTAGAGAAAGGGATTATGAAACGATATATTTCCACCAATACATATTAGGTGTGAAACACATAGAATGGATCTCATGAGCAAGGATGGAAGCCGTTTTAGGAGTGGTAGTTCCAAGCTGGATCTTGAAGAATAAAATGGAGAGATTTTCATATGAACTGGCATGTGCTGAGAAGGAAGGTGTATGTTTGACATGACCACCCAGCAGGACCCCATACTCTACCTAGTAGGGAGGCTTGTGGTGGGGGGACTGAGTGATAAGGCATGAAGAGTTGCCAGCTCAGGTGCAAGGAAATCCTTGAAGCTCCTTGAGGGAAAGCTGTGATGCAAATGGTGGCAGCATGTGCTGGAAGGTTTCCACCAGATGGGAATGAATGGAAAGCTGCTGTAGCAGTGTGAGAGGGAACAGATGCTGGCTGGGCTGCTGGCAGTGGGAAAGTGAGGCCACATGTTCAGACACAGGGGAGAAGTCATCAGGATTTGTTCAAAAGTTAGAGTGAAGAAATAAGGGAAGAAAAATTTCAAGTCTCCAAAGCTTGAGGACCAGCATGGATGGTATTGATTTTGGATGAAGATCACATGAAAGCTGGAAATAACTTTGCAGCAGGAAATCATTCATGGTCCTCAAAAGAGCTGAGGAACTCCTATGTCCCCGGTTCAAAGTTTGGACTCTGGACTCTACCTGCCTGGGTTCAACTCCCAGTACTACTTAGTTATTAGCTGTGCAATTTTGGGTAAATTTTCCTGTTTTACTTTCCCTACTTATATGGGAATGATAATATCACCTCATAAGGTGGCTGTGAGAATTTAAGCACATCTGAGATGTGTAGAACAGTGCTTGGCATGGAATAGCACTCAATAAATGTCAGTGTTTTATTACTATTAGTATTCATCATATTGAAATCAGACTGTAGATGTAGGGTCAGACTTAGGGCTGAAGATGAAAGGTCTAGAGCCAGGAGATACAGATGAACCAATTCTGAGAATAAAGGATCTTCTCAATGGAGTGAATGCCGAGGTTGATACACAGGGGACTAGGACAAATGGAGGTCAGTATAGTACCTTGGGAAGACCCCTATGTATTAGTGGGAGGATAATGCGGAATCCAAGATGGACAATGAATAACTGGAGAATTAAGCAAATCAAGAGACTGTGTTGTCATGGAAACCAAGGAAAGGGAGTGTGCATGTGCGTGTATGTGTTTTAAGATGTCCAAATCAGATACGTTGAGAATTGAGTGCAAGTTGAGGGGGAAAATACCTTACCACTGATTAGGCCTAGATATTGTTAAAGACGCTAATGCAGTTCAGTTCTGAGATACTGTAGGAGCCAAGTCCAAGGGTTATGAGAAGCAGGATAGGAGAGGATGGGAAAAATGATGAGTGGCCTGTAGAGGAGGCATGGGAGCAAACATAACACCCTACTTCCCCACGAGTGGAGTATTTTTACGCTCTCAGGGAAGTAGGGGGTTGCATTTCAGATGGAAAGCAATCAAAAGAAGGCAAGACATCAGAAATACAAGTGCAGGAAGGAGTAAGTGCAAGTGTCTGGGGTGGGACTTGGCAGCATGATGGACACACAGAAAGAAGGAAAACTCAAACAGGTTGAAAGGGCCATCTTTTCCAAAATGAGGGAAGGGGGTACAGGTGTGAAGGGAATCTTGAAAAGACACAGGCCTGTAGACAGATTTTCTCTATGGGGGAAACATGTAATTTTGACTTATGTGACTGATTTGCTTCTTGAACTTTTATCTGCTGTTTTTTTTCCTTTTATGCAAAAGATAAATTTCCTTGCCCTAATGCGTCTGGGCACTGGGAAAGAAGTAACTCAGGAAGTTTTAATAGCTTTTATTTTAGAGGTCATTTCTACTAGAAGACGTGAGTTTGGAAACCAACCCACAAAGGGATCTCCTTGTTCACACTGGCAGATGCCACGTCTGTTGGCTGGAGTGCCTCCGAGGCTAGAGGCCCTGCTTGCTCGGCAGTCCCAGAGCAGGTACAGGTGAGGAACAGGTTACCGTAGAGTAGCTTCGGTCAACATGCTCTGAATCCCAGAGTAAGTGAGCAGTCCTCCTAAGGTTTCTTTTTCCAGCTTCAAATAGATGAGCTGAGGGGGATAATGAGGTAGCCAATCCAGACCCACCTAGGTGAGCTCACCTCCCTCTCTGCTTTGTTTTCGGAAAATTCTTCATCTCTTGGTCCTTTCAAAGAACTGGCTCATGTCTATAAATAGCCTCTGATAGGTTCTCTTCCTATTTGGACTCCATGAATAAAATCAAGCCATTTTACAACTATACAGCAAGGTTCTAGATGGGGTGCTACTGTGCCATGTGTATGGGCTGTTGGGGGTGAGGAAAGGAGAAAACAAATGCCCAAACCCGCAAAGAGGACAGGGAGCAGGGTGTAGGTGGCAGCAGAGGCAAGGGGTGTCCTCTCAGTGTGATGGGGGTTGAGAAAAGCCCAGCGATTTGGAGAATCGATACACAGGTGACCCCAGGATCCTGTGCTTGTGTGGTAGTGAGCATCCTGAGGCATCTCATTCTCTCTGACTCTCCATCGGCAGCGCAGCTTGGTCGGCAAAGGCAAATGCAAACATTTCCACGCTTCTGGCCACTGGTAGTTCCAGTATTCCCAGTGGACACTGCCCGGACATGTGTCCTTGTGGAATGATCCTAAATCTGTAAACATCCAGTTGAACTGTTTCCTGGCAGCAAAAAGCTTCAAAAAAGGAAGCACTTGAGAGAGGAAACAAGTTGTCTGAAATCTGATGGTATGTGGGAAGTCATTCTTCTAGAACCAGGTACTTCAGTGAGAGCGGACCAAGAAGAGAAGATTTAGGGGAGAACAGAGACATAAACAACCCCTCTGAATAGTGCTAATAATCGCCGCTGTTGTGATTGTTGGCAGTAACTGGCATTTGGTGAAGACCTCGGTTTGTAAAGCATAAAATGTTACGCTAAGCGCGTATAATTTGTGTCTCCTTTGGTATCATTCAGCCCTTGCAACAACTTGTAATAAATTAGATACTACTGTACCCATGCTTGATAGGTGAAAAAATTATATTGCTCCTGCCCCATAGACACATGGCCTTGGCTGGCTTAGTGCTGATAGGTTCCCAAATGCATTCTCTCTTTTTTTAATTTTTTTTTTTTTTAATTTATTTATGATAGTCACAGAGAGAGAGAGAGGCAGAGACACAAGCAGAGGGAGAAGCAGGCTCCATGCACCGGGAGCCTGATGTGGGATTCGATCCCGGGTCTCCAGGATCGCGCCCTAGGCCAAAGGCAGGCGCCAAACCGCTGCGCCACCCAGGGATCCCCCAAATGCATTCCCTTAAGCAGTGAAGTCGTTCTCACAGGGCTGCTCATTATTCTTTTACATTTGGTGCTTTAAGGTTTGAGATCCCTCTGGTTGAGGTTTGTTGAAGCCTGCAGTTGGAAAACTTGAGCACCAGGCTTCCTCATTATCTGCATCTCTGTCAGAGTATGTGATAAACCTTGGTGCACACAGTCTTGCTGATGTTCTTTTTGGCGAGAAGCACCATATTTCATTACTTGACAAGAAGGCCTTTCATGTGTTTGACCTGAAGGACCTGATTAGCAGAGGCAGAAAAAGGGAATCAGCATTGCCATGTTTAAAAATGTAAAAGAAGGGTTTTGTAGGGTTGTGTGTTTTTGTGGTTTTTTTTTTTTTTTTGTCATCCCTCCTACATACCCTGGAAATCCCATAATTAGCCCAACAGCCTTCTTCTGCTGATGGATTTCCTAAATCACTCCCAGCAAGAACTTGGGTGATCTGTATGTCCCTTCTAAATTAAGGGTCTTGGTTTTTTTTTCCCCCACTCCCAAAATGTTCCTTTCCCACGAAATCCCAGAAACACGGACTCCTAAAATATTACAAGCCATTGGCTTCTAAGTGATTGCAATTACACTGAGTTCATAAGCTCAAATTTCTGAAGAGGGGAGTAAGAGTTAAAAGCAAGCGTAGCTCAATGGTTGTAAGCATTTTTGTCCTCAGAGCTTCGAGATGGAAAAGACTTCCAGTCCTCTGTAGCTGAAGAGGGTGATGACCTACTGGGGCATATGGCTGGTTTTCATTCTTCAAATTTTTATCAACTTAGATACTGTTGACCAATATGGTTATGTAAGAAGTTGACAAGTACTCATCAAGCTCCCATTCACTCAAGTCCTGTTGTGGGGGAGGGGGCAAGGATGACTGGAGAGACACAAAGGGGCCCCTGCCCTCCTAGGATTTAGAGTTGAGTGGGGCAATGGGCCTTTACCAATAAACCCCAATACTTAGAGAACCCTGAAGGCAGAGTGGCAAAGAGCAGCATGAGGCACTGAATGTGCATACAGCCTAGTCTGGGGGGTGGTGGTCAAGGGGAGCCTTTTGGAGGCCTGGCCATTGAAGCCAGGGATTGAGGGCAGCCCCACGAGAGCTGGTGAGGGAGGGTTGAAGGATGCAGTGGTGCAGTGGCTTGAGGAATCAAAGACACCAGCACTAGCAAGATCGGGGTGTCCGTAGGTTCACAGCTCTGGCCGACTCCCCTTTCCCTAGCAGGGGCAGAAGGCTGTTCCCTGAGGGTGGAAACCTACTTCCCCTTTCTCTTCAAAGTCTGTTTCTGTATCTAAAAATGAACCGGAGCCCCATCTGTTTGCTGATTTTTTTTTTTTTTTTCCCAAAACCCTTGAAATGTTTGTTATTTTTAATACAGCTTCATGTGACTTTTCTCATCTAGAGAAGATGCTTCTCCGATTCAGGTGGTTTAGTGATCACACTGGGGATCTGTAGGCCCTCCCCCTGAAAATGGAAGTGAAGTGTCTGTGAGCAGCCTTCTAATGGGGGCGAAATCATGGTTGCTGGGCTGCCTTCCCTGCACCCCCCACCCCCATATATAGCCTGTTTTTCTGTTGCCTGAATTTAACTCAGGTGAAGACAGAGCACTTAATTCACACTGAAGTGATCTGTTAGCCATGGTAACTAAGGCGTCTGTATGTTTGTACCATAATAAATGGCAGTGGCGTCATCCCTGGGTGATGGTTCTCTTTGAAGGAATCTGCGCTGAGTGTAAGCTGCTTGTGGTTTTATTCATGCCACACCACCACACACCAAACGCCTTTGGTAATGCTGCGTTGATGGGTGGATAATCTATTATATGCCAGCATGTTATTTCCTCATGGTGTCTGTTACTTCTGGGTCTAGCCCTCAGCCAGTGTCCCTGTATCAGTCCCTGGACCCTTCTCTCCCAGTCCGTTTCCATTCTACTGAGGGATTAAAATTCTCCATCCCACTCTGTGCTTCCTGCTTAGAATCACCGAGAAGCTTTCCATTACTTTTTCAGGATGAAGTCCAGAATTCTGAGTGGACTACCGGGCCATGTGCCCTCTTATCCTCCCTGTTCTCTGACATCTCTTTATTCACCTGGTGGCACAAGCGTGCCCTGTCTTTCTGTCCCTGGCCTCTCCTGGGCTGTTTCATTGGCCTTGCATGCTCTTCTCTGCTGCTCACCTAGTTATCTCCTCTTTTTTTCCCCCTTCATTTCCAGCTGGAACATTCTTTATCTCTGAAGACCTTTCTTTGGACCCTAGATGTCTCTGGTCCCTCTTTCACTTGCTTTCATATCACTCAGACATCTAATTCATAGCATTCATCCTAGGTGGGATATATTTAAAAACTATTTATATTTCAAAACTAGTCCTTCATCTTGTCCAATCACGCTGAAAGCTCAGGCCAGATGTTATCTTGCCGTGGACTTACCTGTGAACCCCAACAGTTAGTGTGTGTAACTCTTCAATATTTTTCAGCTATGGACTTTAAGTATTTCCGCTTTTTCTTCCCTAGACTTGCGCATAACTTTTGGGGGGGGGGTAACTTAAAGGATTGGATGGCCATGAGGAGTCCCCAGATCTCTTTGCCTAAGAGCCAGTAATTTTCTCATTTTGGGAAACCTATCAAAGTTGCATTTGCTGACATGAACACAGGAGCAGCTATGTAGCAGTTCAATCCACTGTAGCTCTCAGGTGATCAGCTCACATTAGCATGCTGCTTTCCTGGGGCAATTCCACACACAGGGTCTTGTTAGACCACCTGGAATTCCCACTGGTTGTTAGGAACTTTGTTAGAAGACTGAAGCTCAGGAAGGTTAGTGACTTGCTCCATTGTTGCAAGGGTGGGGGGGTGGGCTAAGGATAGAGAAGGTGTTCTGGTTTGAGGCAAGGGCTGCCCTTCCTGGTGTGTTTCATGCCAGCCTGCTGAACTTTAAAATGAAAATGTGCTTGTGCTTACAGAGGGTGCTGATTTGAGGCTTACAGGTAATGAACGAGCAGTGACTTGGGGCACAACTGAGTTGAGGTGGTTGGCATCTTTTTTTTTTGTTTTTTAAATAAGATTTTATTTGAGAGATGGGGCAGTAGAGGGGGGATGGGTAGAGGCAGAAGCAGACTCCCCACCCAACAGGGAGCCCAACTTCAGGGCTCGATCCCAGGACTCTAGGATCCTGACCTGAGCTGAAGGCAGATGCTTAACTGACTGGGCCCCTTCAGCACCCCCAGCATCTGTTACTCTTAGAAAGAAATGTAGCCTGGCCACTGGACACTGAGGAACTAAGTTGGACTCTTTGATGTCACTGTGCATGAAACAGAAGGCTTGTTGGCTGTGGCTGCAGAGAATGCCCACGAGAGTTTGTGGAAGGAGGAACTTAATAAACAACTCACTAAACGGGTTACACGCTTTCTTTCAGCTGCCCGTAGATGTCTTAGTTACAATGAGTGACAGATTGTGGTGGGATGGGAGATGTGCTGCGGAGTCAATACAAGGCTTGCTGTGCAGCCTCCCCTGAAATTCGAGAACCAGTCCTTGATAACAGGCTCACTGCTAGATGGGGTGGGGGTGGGGGGTTGCTCAGCATTGGCAGGCGTGGCTCATTTAATAAGAGGACTAAAAATACAGTGGATGGAAGAAAGGTCAGGGAGAGGTTTAGCTAATAAATTCCTGACCACCCACAACCTAATGAAGAAATGCTCCCTGGTTGCCAGAAGCTGGCATGATACTGAGGGAGGAGGGGGATAAGCATGTGGGCTTATACCTGCTTCACCTGGAGACAGACTTCTCTGAGATGCAGGCTGGGGTGGGAAATCATGGGCTTCGGACCCAGACAGACCTGAGTGGGGACTGATGCCCTGCTTCTCACCAGCCTTAGTAAGTTACTTACTCTTCCAGAGTCTTTCTCATCCTGTAAAAAGGGGTGTGTGTGGGGGGGTGAGGCTGCCTCACAGGGTAATTGTATGATTCAGATGTCACAAGTATGTGAAATTCCTAGTATGGTCCTATCACATGACAGCCAGATCATAAGTTGTCATGGGAGTATTTGCCGTAGGCATCCCAGGTGCTGCCACTGCTCCTCAGGTTCTGGTTCCTGTGGTCCGGGAACTTATGATAAAAACTAAGCCTGTCGAGTGCCACCCTATCTCATTGATTCTAAGACGCCTAGGCTTTCAAATTTCAGTATTCTGGAATCTCAGGTGTCTTAGAGTCAATAGCATGTCATGGTTTGATGGGCAGTGTTCTTTACTTTCTTAGAGGTGTGTCTTATCACGGTTGGCATCTGGGATTCTCTGAGACCTGTAGAAGACTCTGGAAAGACTCTCAGAGACTGGGTGCCTGGTGGGTCAGGACTTCGAGCCCCTCTCCTCATGCCATGCAGGGAACACCTGTTTCTCTGGAGTGTAACAGAATTTAAGATTGTGGTTTCAGTGAGTTGCTGGTTAAGTTATTGTGTGTGTGTGTTTGTGTGTGTGTGTGTGTCGGCAGAGGCTTATCTTTGAGGTGTAGGGGTTCAGTGGACTCATCTGGAAAGGCATGTTGGCAGTGAATTTCAGGGAAAATTTCTCCCTTGTTTGCCTGTGTGGGAGTTTAATTTTAGCACTTGGGATTGTGAATTATTTGTTGAATGGGACTCCTACCTTTGAAGCCCTTGTTTGCACCTGGTGGAGAGAATAAAGCTTTAAAGCACAAAATAGAATTTTCTTCCCTACTTGTTTCTTAGCATTTTTAGAAAATCCTAGTCAGTCTCTGGAGACCTTGAGCACCTTTCTCTACTACTTGAAACACTTTTCCTCACTACTCAGAACCCGTACCACACCCACACACACCCGTGTGTGCCCATGAGTGTGCGTGTGCACACATGCTAACTGGTGAGATCTTAACAAGCACTAGCCTTTGTAGTGACACGCACCTGCCCCTGAATCCACCACCTGGATTTGCATCTCAGTGCAAATGGGACATTGGCCAGGGTGGGACTCCTGAGTAAGCTTGTGTCCCTGTTTTTCTGGTTCCCTTCGAAGTGAGGTCCCTACAGTTGGAGTCTCCACCTAAGTGCAGGTGCTTTGGGATGCTTTCAGGCTCGAAACCCAGGTAGGACTGAAAGAAAACAAGTGAAATGGCTCTGTTCCAGCAGAAGCGCTTCCAGTATTTGCATTTCCAGGCTGGCTGGGGGGCAGCAGATGGGGGGGTGGCGCAAGGCTTTGGGGGGGTCATTCGGAACAACCACCTCTGAAGGGAAGGCTTCTGACAGAGTCACAAGGAGGAATCCCTGGCTATTAGGGCACAGGCCTAATTAAAGCCATCCTGGGAGGAGAAGAGCTAATTGAGCATGACCCCTCAGAGGACCTGTGACCTGTGACCTCTGACCTCACCCATGGCTGGGGACCTGAGACGATGCTCAGTGCTCTGCTGAGCATGCTGGGCAGGAAGTAGTGTAGATGCTCCCGGCCTGTCCCTGTGACCGTGGCTGTGATGGAGGGTGCTGGGCAGTCTACCTTCGGTGGGGCTTTTAACCTGCCCATGTTAGAGCTGGGCTCCCCTTTATGTCAGGAGTGGATTTGGGAGCCCTGGTTTTTTGGCGCCAGCAGGCCCTGGCTCTGGGGAAGGCACCGTGTCCAAATCTTATTCATGATAAGCTCTCCTACTCTCCTTCCAGAAGCCCGGGTGGCCTGTGGGAGAGACCATCTTCCCCGTGGCTGGCCCGAGCATTGAAACAACATCCTGATCCACCTTTCCCAAGGTGAAATAATTTCCATCCTTCCTAGTCACCCCTGCTCAAGAAAGATGCCAGCCATTTTCAGTTCTCTCTCCACTGGACCTGGATGGAGACAGTCCTAATTATGCTTAAAAAACACAGACTGGGTTTGTTTTCACGAGCTTTTGTATCTCTGACGTGGCTGAGTTCCGATGGATGACCCTCATGCAGATTCTAGTGAAGGGCTGCAGAGCGCCGCCTCCCCTGGGCCCTGGGCTTTGTAGATGTGGGTGACTCATTGCTGCCTACAGTGTCGGTGCTTGAGTCCTAAAGCACAGGGGCTTGCACACACCAGTCCCTTGGAGGCAGCGGCCCCTTGTTCAGCATCTCCTGTGACTCATCCCCAGGAAGCGAGGGCCTGGTCGCCTTGAGAACCGAGGTACGCTCCTGGGGCTGCAGTGAAGGCATATCTGAAGGCGCTGATGATCCCCCCAGATCTCAAAGACAGCTTAGCTGGATAGAGGATTTGGTTCAGGGTATGTGTGGGGAGTGGGGCAGGGGTGTCTTCTTCTAGCATTGAACTCAGAGGATGAAAACTTCCAGCTTGTTTTGCTTTTTTATCACACAGCTGTTCCTGAGAAATGCAAATCCTTTTTAATATGTACATATGATCCATACATTTATTAAATTTTTAAGTTAACAGAGTTTTGTTTGTTTTTATTATTAAGTTGGCATCTAGCCTGCTGCTCTTCTCCAGAACCAGGCAGCCACAGGCTGGAGCGAGGTAAGGAGGTAGTGAGCCGTGTTGCCGTGAGCAGTGCAAAAGTGTGCCCTCAGCCTTACACCGCATGTATTCTAGGCTCTTGAATATATACCTAAGGGTGGAGTTGCTGAATCATGGCAGCAGTGTTTCACTTTTTGAAGTATTGCCAAATTATTTTCTAAAGCAGCCACACCATTTTACGGTTTTACCAGCAATGGATGGTAGTTCCAATTCCTCCCCATCCTTGCCAACACTGTTATAGGTTGTCCTTAATTACAGTCCTCCTCCTTGGTGGGAAGTAGTAGCTCATGGTGATTTTAATTCGCATTTCCATAATGACTAATAATACTGATCATCTTCATAATTTTTTGGATGTTTACATATCTTTTGGAGATGTTCAAATCCTTTGCCCATTTTTTAATTGGTTGGTCTTTTTATTGCTGAGTTATGAGTTCTTTATATATTCTGGGTATACGTCCCTTATCTGACCCGTTATCTGCAAATATTTTCTCCCATTCTTTGTTTACATGTTCTTGGTGATATCCCTTGAAGCACAGAAGTTTTAAACTTTATCCAGTTTTTTTTTTCTGTTGCTTATACTTTTGATACTATATGTAAAACCATCCCCTAATCCAAGGTTATGGAGATTTACTCTTATGTTTTCTTAAGAGTTTTAGGTTTTTAGCTTTGACATTTAGACACATGATCCATTTTGAGTTAATTTCTATATATAATGTGAAGTAGAAGGTCCAACTTCATTCTTTTGCACAGTTATCCAGTTGCCCCAACACCGTTTGTTGAAAAGACTATTTTTTTTAGAAAGTCAACTTATTTAAACTAAAGAAAAAAATTCATCGGTCTTGCCTCATCCCCGACCTGCTGCCTCTGGCAACCACTAGTTTCCAATATCTGTGAGCTTGGTGTATACATCTGTGTAGGTGTGTATTTAGATTAAATTTATAATTTAGATTAAATTTAGGCACAAATCATAAAGTATTTCTTTGACTTATTTCACTTATTAACAAATGACTTTTAATTTTAAAAAGTAGCTTACCATTGTCTTAAGTTTCAGAATTGCTTTAATATCAAGCCATCAAAAGACAGGCTAAGAACTCAAGAGGATAAATCCTTGTATTTGGCAGGAGCCTTCACATATTAGTGTAGACAGGGTAGTTCCCTACCCTTGAGGTGTGTATGGAATGGTGATAGCTGAGAGGTATCAGGGGTAACTTGAGAGTGAGGGTGTTGAAGTATCCTTTTCAAGCCTCAATTGAGTTTCCTCTGGAAGCTCTGCCCTCAGCCTCCTTCATGCAGCTTTGACTGACTGCACAGGCAGGTCAGTCCTGAGCAGGAGAGTGAAGATTTTTATTCCTTTGTTCAGTGGTTCTCCTTGTGCAGCTGATGTCTTCTGAAATCCTAGGCAGGACTCATCATTATGCTGCCTACTTCCCGAAGTGTTGTCTATGCCCTGCACAGTGTGTGGGTATTTGGTTATTCATGCATTTATTACCTCTGCTGGGTAGTGAGCATCTACAAGGTGTGAAGAGGTTTTGTTTGTTTCTTGTCTGTACATTAGCTATGTATGCAGCTCAGAGAACACAATAAATGTGAATGGATCAAATTGAATTAAATCTTGGAATTGCACTGTAAAACTTTGGTTTTTCAGAATGCAGTCTTGGTGAAAGAGGACTTTCGTGTTTCATTTTGTGCCCTTTTTTTCCTAACAAGCTGGAGTCCTGTTACTTTTTGTTGGTATATGTTTCTAAACTTAATGTGGATCACAAGACGTTTTTGTTGTCATGCAGTGTGTCCTAATAAATGTGGCGCTGCAAAAACAAGATCCGGTTAAAGGAAAGGGTGTGTGTTGCTGCTTCAAAGCTCAGTGAAAGCTGAAGTTTGGTTTTGAAACTGAAGGTGCCTGATGTAAATGAGCATGTTGTTTCAACTAATGTTATGCTCTTGGAGACCTATTAATGCTCTGTGCTCTTAAACTGCTGGGTGTAATGAGGGTGGCAGATTGGAAAGGAGCTCCTATCCTTATAATTTAGTTGCACAAAAATCCAAATTTAGTGATTAAATACATTAGCAAATTGTTCAGATTGTAATAAATCTGTATTTTCAAAAGAACTCACTGTGATTTCCCTGCCTCTTTTACTTACCCACCCTAAACCAGACAAGCAGTGAAAATATTCAAACAACTTTACCCCTAAAAAGGTGCTTTTGAAAAATGAGGTCAATCTATTATCCTGTAACACCTTTGTGGACACATGAAAAAGAGAGATTCTGGCAAAACAAATTAGTACATTTTAAATTTATTGAATCTGGCTGTTCTTTATTCTTATTTTTTTTTTTTTACATTGTTCATACTATTTTGAAAGCCTAGCTTTTAGAAAACACAGCACTTTAAAAACAGCAAGCACACTATATGTGCTTTAAAGAGAATGAATACATGGAGAAATTGGGGTATTTTTCTTATAATGCCTTAGTCATCTTGCCTTTGAAAAACATATATACAAAGTAGCAAACCTAACATGGCTGTGGTTCACTTTGCTGAATTGAACAAACATCTTTGCATATCCAGTAATACATCCTCAACCCTTTTCCTTCCATCGAAACTCAGCTTCTGTGTCCCTGGCACTATGCTAAATGCAGAAGTGCGTTGTTAGGTAGTTTAGTCCTGAGAGCAGGCATGTGTATGTAAAGCTAACTTTGTAAGCAGAACGGCAGGTGCCAAGTAAGGGGGACTAAATATAAAGGATCAGGACCAGGGGTTTGCTCCAAGATTTGGGGTTGTTGTTGCTTTTATTGTTTTTAGGGTGTGTTCCTGCAGCACGTTGTGGACAAGCGGAGCCTATGACCATGGTAGAAGGCAGAAGGAATAAAACTTCCCATTGATAAATGCTCGTCGATCGTCCTCAGATAAGGGTATATTTTGTTTCCAGGAGCCTGAGTTTAGAGGTACCATGGATTGAACTCCTGTATTGATTACTTTTAAGAAGTGATTTCTCGTGGAGTTTGGTTTTCATTTTCAAGGAGGTGTCCTTTAGGGAGTGGGAGTGTTTTTGTTTTTCTCTTTAAAGTATCATTTATGGCTTTGCCAGAATTTCATTGGAGGGATGAAAAGAGTGGTGACTGTGGAATTAGGTCTTGGTGTCCCTTATTAACTCAGTGACCTTTGATAACATAGTTGATCCATGCAGCATTCACTAAGCAGTGTCCTTGTATGCTCTGTGCTGTGCCGGGCCCTCAAAGACCTCATGTTGTAGGGAGGAACGTAGTCAGGGAACGGCTAAGGAAGGTTCGTGGTACTAGGGGAGGGCATCCCACCCTGTCTGCATGGATTGGGAAGGGCTTTCTGGAGGAGGTGCAGAATTCCTTTTTGTCTTTTTTTTTTTTTTTCCTTTTTGTCTTAATTTCCTCCTATGTAGAGAGAATAGTACCTCAGTGTGTTAATGCTTACATACTCAATTAAAAAATTAAGAAAAATAAAAGTAAAAATGCCTACCCCCCCAGTCTGCTGAGTGAATGCTGGTTCCTGACTCCCTGCCTTGGGAGGGGCAGCAACAGGTACTTGGAAGCAGGGTGCTGAGTAAGAAGAGTTTTCTATGGTGAGGTAGATGGCGATCTCAGGAAAACGGGAGCACTGAAGGAAATGGAGAGCTGAAATGGAAGAAAGGGCCCAGAGCAGTTGATATTTTCTCATGTGACTCTCACCCACACACTTGCTACTCTTTACCCTGTAAGTTTGAGGCATCCACCTTCATGCAAAGTGATTAGTGCACAAGCTGGTACAGGCTGATAATGGGATATTTTGGTTGCCCAGCAATGGGCTCCTGTACCGTAGTATATTTGTTGTAAATTGTGCTGCGTTGCTTACAAAAATCACTGATTCATGCACCAATAAAACATCTTGATTTTTTTCCCCCCCATTTTTAACTCTGGAAAAAAACGGTATGGTTTGGAGCTGCCATGTGGTATGGTAGTTGCTTGCTGGGTGAAAGTAGAATGACCCACTCTGTGGCTCTCAACCCCCTTTAAAAAAGAAAGGAGTGGTGTTGAGAAAAAGGAAGAATTGATGTGTTTCACGGGATTCAGAAGAAACCACAAAGTGAATAGAGTGTCTGGGTGTCTGTTTTTCTTTCTTGGATGCTTCATTAACCAGGTGGTGTATTGATTAAAAATGAGATTTAGAAGAGTAGATGTTGGTACTCATCTTTACAAGGAAATGGAAGGTGTACATGCTACTCTGGCCAAGAGACATATTAAATCCTCTTCATGCTTAAGCTGCACATATTGGTTTCAGATTTGATCTTAAGTGGAAATTCTAATGATGGAATATAATTGAAGTTAGTGTCAAGGAGTGTTCTTTAGTTTCAAAATCTTTTAAGTACAGAATTAGAAATAATTTCCCCCGGGACAAGTTAAGTGAAAAATGCTTTTGTTTTGATAATGTGCAGGCCATATACCATCTAAATTTTATTCATAAAATGGCCTAATATACTTTTTTTCCCACTTGAGATACATCTACAGGATTAGAGTGAGGATTTTCACTTGTCATGTTCTGAGGATAGAGAGTCGAACAGGTATTTTGGGGGGAGTAGTTGTACTTTGATCATATTGTTTGCTCCTCCATTTACTGTGGAGCCTGGACTTGGAAGCCCCTGTGAGGCAGGCAGGGCAGGGCGTGTGTGGCAATAAGAAGGAAGGATCCCTAGATTGTTTTTTCTATAGCACTCCAGGGCAGCCACAGTTCATGAATTAAAGGCTTCGAAGCCAAGTTTTTATGAAGCTTGGGTTTTTCTGTGCCGTTTGGCTAACTCTAGGGTGATCTGTAATAAAGGCCAGGGGACAGAAATATTGTTCTTCTCCAGGAAAATACCCTTTTGATTCTGTCTCAGTCTAGCTGTCCAGAAAGTTGATTGCAAACAGGACATTGCTGGGATAAATCTGATTAGGGCTCCCTATGGTGCAGCCTACAGCAGACATTTCACTTTCTAGCCCACTTCCCTCGTTTCTGTGAAGTCGATTACGGCCCTTCCAGGTAGCAGGGACACTTCTGGGGCTGACTGAGGGAATGGGGGCTGCAGGGGAACTTATGATCCAAAGACCCTGAACAATTTGATTTATTGAAAATCCGAGCACTGGCTTCATTCTAAGGGAACTATCTTCACCCTCATCTGCTGTTTAGGTGCATCAGATGGCCCCATGAGAGGCTGATGCTCTTCCTCATGCCAGCGTCACGTTTGTGGAGGAGACAGGTCCCAGAGAGGACCAGGAGAGGAAACCCAGGTTCAGGTGCAGAGTAGGTGTTTGCAGAGGCTAGCCTTTAAATTGGGTGCCTATGGAAAGGCGCACATGTTCCTGTGAGGTTTCACAGGACTGAACCAGGGGAGCTGCCCAGTGGCATTGAGTTGAATGGGGAATGGTCCTCAGTTCTGGCTTGAAGGTTCCCTTCCCCTGAGCCACTGAACCTCAGGGAGCAGTTTCATTCCTTGCTCAGTAGGAACATATAGGCCTTGTCTTTGTTGCGCTAAAGCCTGCCAGAATGGGGCCTGTGCATCTGCAGCCAAAACCATGTCCCAGAAACCTGCACATGGGCTCCAGGCCCTGTTTCTGCAGGACTGTCTGGATCCCAGACACTGTCATTCCTCAGAAATGATGGGGCTGGTCATGGCTCGGGTCCCACCCTACAGGCTTCTTTAACCCTTGCTGTGTGGAGGTAGTGAGGGAGCAGCACCTACCCCAATTAACCGTGGGCGGCAAAGAGAGGCATTTGGGGTTCCTGCCTGGAAGGCCTCTGTAGTGGCCTGGGAAATGGAGCAGGAAATCCTTCTCCTCACTTCCTGTGGACTCAGTGGTCATGGAAATGGAAATATTTCGAGTTTGAAACCATGGATGGTGGGCCTCGTGGCTTGGAGTGGAGGCTCTGGGACTGATAGGAATGGGAGGCTTCGGGGAGGCCCAGGGGGAGACTGGGAACCAGCACTCACCCACTGACATACGGTTCCTCAGCATCCTTCTCTGTCTTTTGTGATCTCTGGGATGAGTCAGCTTGCTTCCCTTTCGAAGCCCGTCATATTTTGGATTGAATTGGATTTGAGAGGAGGACAACCCAGGGAAGGCACTCAGATCAGGGCTTCCTACCACACCTTCTGAGTTGGTCTACTTGGACCTACATCTGGTCTGTTTTCTCCTCTCCCCCTGGTGGAAGTATGTATCTCCTAGGTTTTCAGTAGGACTAGTTAACTTTAATAGGAGTCAAGATACTTAAGGTTCCCCCCCCCCCAGACCCATAGCAGGGCCAACCAGGTTTTTAAAGTTGTAGGGGATATTATCTGTATGTATTAGAGCTAAGTCTGTTCTTTTCGTTGATAGCCGCAGTTGATAGGATGGTTAGCTGTCAGTGTTAGACGTGAGCCAAGTGTTTATGGAGACTTCATGTCTGGTTTCTTAAAACAGTTCTTCATCATGCCCTAGTTTCATGATTTGATTTTAGCAGAATTAATCTGAAATGACTCACAATTATGAAATTAATTGCATTCAGCTTGAAATTAGTTTGTTAGCTGAGCCAGGCCCACCATCTTCCCTGGGGCAGTGGTTTGCACATGGTAGCTCTGGCAGGCTAAGGCCCTGTGGACTCCTCGGTCAGTGTGGGGAATGCACTTTGGAGCAGGCTGTCTCAGATGGGCCCTGCCTCAGTGACAGGATGTACAAGTTGGGTATAGGTCTAAAATGCAAGGTAATGATAAAGGTCAAGGAGGCAAAGCCTACTTTCCAGAAGAAAACCCAGATTCAGGTATTTGGGGTTGGAGGAGGTAGGATCTGGGCAAGTTTAAAGTTTTCAAGGTAGCCAATCCCGAGACAGGAGAGCTGCTTTAAGAGGGTGGGAGGGTTCCTTTTCCTGCTCCTTTATCCCTATCAACCAGGCCACCATTGACCATGGGCTGGGACAGGGGCCAGGAGGTTGGGCCAGTGAGGGTGATTTCTAGAGGGAAGTGGAAGTTGAGAGGAGGCAGATGGTAGAAAAATGCTGAGTGATAATTGGGTAGCTGGATGTCTGTGGTCAACTCAGCTACAGGAATGGACTTATTTTTTTCTCTGATGAGGAATATCTTTAGATCAGCATAAATGAGTCTGAGACTGCCTATATTTGATTTTTCCTTTGGAATGTTCTTATTTTCCTCACAAACTGACTTCATTCACACTGTTTGGCAGTACATGACCGAATTTGGAGCCTCATTCTTTTTGGCAAGAAAAGTTCATTAATTTTAGTTGGCTCTCCACACATTTCACAAATGTGCCTGAAAAAAATAAAGTGCCTCTTCTCACCACCTAGACACCATATAATTGCCAGGAGTGCTGGGTTTTCAGATAGAAAGGATGATCATTTATGTTGATTCTGTGAGGAGAAAGAGTTCCCCCAGCCCCCCAAGCTTTTGGAACTGGAGCTTCTGGGAACAGGATGGGAAATGCTGAAGGCTCGGTGAGCGGTGAGCGCAGACTTTCATGGCCACATTCCTGAAGATTCTCTTCATCAACCTTTAAAAGCAATGGGGGTGCCAAATCTTACAAATCCATCTGAACACCCTTAAAGGAAGGGCCCTGCTGTGGCATTTTGTTGAAATGGGATCTGACCCATGCGTGATTTCTCCTTCCACTTAGGATTTAAGAATTCAGGGCTAGGGAGAGACCTAAGTACCTGCTTTCATTCTTCATCTGCAAGTGAGTAGGGGCATAGGGAGTCCATAGAAACTTCTTCGGATGCAGGCCTAGCTGCATATCTATTTGCTTCCCTTGTCTTAATCCTCCCTGTATTAGGGTGTGACTAAGGTCCCCCCCCCCCAAAAAAAAAAATTCATGACCAGATCAGAATCTCCCAATGTGACCTTATTTGGAAATAGGGACTTTGAAGGTGTGGTTGAGATGTAACACTAGGTCCACGTGATCCTCAATCCAAGGTCTGTTGTCCTCTTAAGAAAGCCATGTAAAGACACAGAAGCACAGGAAGGAGGCCATGTAATGAGGTAAAGAATGTAGCAATGTGTTGACCAGCCAAAGAGTGCCAGGAGTTTCTGGGATCCACCAGAAACTTGGAGAAGCACCATGGGGTAGGTTCTCTCTCAGCCTCTAGAAGGAACCAGCCTTGCCAATACCTTGATTTTTGGACTTACAGCCTCCACATTTGTAAGAGAACTCATTCCTGTTGTATTAAACCATCCACTGGATGGTGCATGGTTATGGCAGCCCCAGGACACTGCAACATCCTTGCCTCTCCTCCATTGTACTCATGTCTCCTTTGCTCACTTACTGGAGGGTGCATACAGCTGTTCAGTCTAGTTTCTCCTTGTCCAGCCCCCATTGAAGCTCTCTGAATGGCCTGTGCTGATTTTCCTTTCTGTCCAAGGCTCTGCAGGAATCTGGTGTTTGAAATAGTCAGACCCTGCCTGAGTGTGATACCATCTTTCTCAACAGTGGATTGGAGTGGATCCTTGAACCATCTAGACTTTAAAATTGCCCACTGGCCAGCTTCCAGCCACAGCTTCTACACTTGCTTGAAGTTCACATCTCCACTGTTAGAGATGATTTGGGGTCTAATTTGGAGCTAAGTGTAGGTGTCAGAGGAAAGACAAAAGCCCAAAACAAAATTCCCTCTTCCCTTACCCCCCTGCCATGGCTTCCCAGACCAGGGCACAGAGCAGCTGGAGCCTGGACAGAGCTGGCTGTATAATTGATTGCCCTCCTGCCTGAGGCTGCCCCACTGAGAGGCACATATAGCCTTAGAGGAATAGCTTTCTATGCTGAAAAGAAAGCAGAGTGGTGAATAACAGCAGGCAGGGAGGCATTCCAGTGGTTTGGGCTGGCTTCACGATTCTGGGTGTGCCTTGAATGCCAATGGCTTCTACCAGTGTGGCCAGGGGAGGGTGCCTGGCATGACTAGGGTATGAGACTTGTTTTTTGCCTGGAGTGATCGTGACAGTAATTTAATATTTCAATAAGAATTTAAGGGATAGAGTCATCTTGGAACCTTTTCCTTGTCCTGTAACATAACTGTTTTAGGTATTTGTTAGAGAGTCGATGAGTTCTTAACCCTTGGTTTTGAGCCTCTATGAATCACAAGAACACATTCTTGTGCCTCTGCTGAAGGTGGTAGGGCCCTCTTTGTTTGGATTGAAGAGATTGTATGGCTTATTCAGTGAGGGTGTAAGTGTGTGTGTGTGTGTGTGTGTTTGTGCTAGCACCCACAGGGAAGTCTTAAAGACTAAAATGGCTCAGTTCTGCTAAATCACTGGGTCTTGGAGTGTCCATTTCTAAAATGATGGTGATAACAGTGCCACCATCAAGCCCCAGCAGAGTACCTGGCTCACCAAAGGTTAGTCTTTATCATTAACTGAGTTAGCTACTGGATCATCTAGTGGACTCTTACAGACCTCCATTGGTCTTTACAGATTGAAGTGAGGCCTAATGCCCTCATGGATTCTTACTGGAATGGAAGACTCTGTCCTCTTCCATCTATCAAGTTGGTTTGGAGAAGCAACCCAACATCAACACTGCAACCTTTACAAAGCCCTGTTATGAAGGCAGTAATTTTCTAAGAATAGGAAGCCTAAGAGGAGAGCTCCAAACTAGTTGGGGGCGGGGGGAGTATACCGATTTTAACCTCTAAAATTTGAGATTCTACTGAACCATGAGAGAAAACCTGTCTTGCAGAATCATGTGGTGTGTTCCTCCTTTGGTTAGGATCTTTGTGTGAATGAATCTGCTTTCCATTTAGGCCATTGAAATAGTTCTATCCGAAACATTGATTTAAGGCTCAAAGAAATCTACAACTTTCTGGAACAGAGCCTAGACTCCAGAATTAAACAAAAACGGAGTACTAGAAACAGCCATCACAAAACCCCCAGTGGCATGTTCTACCCTGCTAGAGTCCCTTCTATGTTGCCTGTTGAGGAAACTTTCAGAACTTTCTGAAGATCACTTTATTATATTTGAGATTGAGAATAAATACTTTTATGATAGAACCTTCAATATGAAAATATATATGAAATGATGAAAAGTAAAATGGTATAAAATCATTTTGCAGGTTTGACTGCTGACTTTCCCAGTTTATACCCGATTCGAGCAAGTAAAAGGGAAGAGGAAAGTAACCTATGTTAAATGCCTACTGTGCTCCAGGCACTTGACATGAGGTTTATTGTCTCCATTTTATAGATGGGGATGCAGAGGCTCAGGGGTAAGGCAGCTTGAAGTTCACCTGGCTTACAGAGTAGGGGAGTTGAGATTTGAACCCAGGTTTACTTGTCTGCAAAGCTTCCTCACTCTTGTCTGTGGACACCTACCTGGTGACAAAGGCAATCAGACTTCAACAGAAGCCTCAAAGAGGTCATCAAAGCCCTGAAAGAGCAGCATGATGAATTCTTGCTGAAAGATAAAACTGTTTTATGCTTCCTGTTTGAAAAGATAGGAAGGTATCTACTACAATACTCCATAGAAATATTAGCAGATAGTGTTTTTTCTTTGTGTGTGTGTTTTTTGGAGAGAGATTGCATGATCAGGGTAAGGCAGAGAATTAAGCAGGCTCCATGCCCACTGCAGAGCCTGACAAGGGACTCGATTCCAGGACCCATGAGATCATGAAGATCATGACCTGAGCCGAAATCAAGAGTCAGACACTTAACCAACAGAGCCAACCGGGCACCCCCAGTTATTTTATTAAGTTTTTGATAGGTGCAGATCACTTAAAATTCCTCTGGAATACCTGCCTTCTAACGGTGCTGGATAAACTAGATTTTGCTGTGTCTTGTTTTAGTTATAATGCAATCTCTGTCCAGTCCTTCCATGTTGATATAAAGAAGCAGGAATGGAGGAAGCATGGTTGTAGATAGTGTTTCTGCTGACTTTTTACTATATTTATTGATCTGATTTCTTTGGGAGTGCTTAGAAGCAAATAATTATTTGGGGTGTTACTGTCCCCCCCCTCCCCCCCCCCCCCCCGCTCTGTATTGCTCTCTACTGGTTTCCTGAGGTGGTTTTGGTTTTGTGTTTGTTTGTTTTTTTTTTTTTTCTTTTCCCAGGTGAGTGAGCATGCCATGTGCATTGTTTGGCTGTTACATGTGCAGGAAGGGTCATGTCAGCAGGGCCTTGAGTAATCCATCCTCAGTCTCTAGAGATGAATCATTCATGAAAGCAGGTTTTCCATCCTGCTCATTGGATGCAAGCTTTTCTTGCAAAGTTGATTTCCTTTTTTTAAATTAACTTTTGCTTTCCACCTATTTCCAACACGGTTTTTGAAATTTACAGTCCACAGAGGTGGTTTACTTTTTTTTTTCCTGAAGAAGTCCAAAGGAATGAGCATTCTTATCTTTAAGTACTATGTTGTGTAGTGAGTTCTATAAATGAAGTCTATGAAGATCATTGTGGATTTAGAAATTAATAGAATTGAATGTGATTTGTGCGGTGTATGTTTTCATGATCCATATAACTGAAGTTATGGTTCTTACCATCAAGTGGTTCCTACTTTGTAGGTTTTTTTAGAAAAATTACTGCCTTGAGATTTTATTTAGTTTACACATTCAGTTTATGAAAGGGTTTGTGTTGAAGAGGGGAAAAAAAACAAAAAACTACAGGGTTGGTAAGCTAAGGCATGGCACCCTTTCCAAGCCCACCTGTCTCATCCCTCACCCCCACGTCACACTATTTTTTGTGTGTATGTTTTGTGCATTTCTGTTGTTTCTGTATTTCAGCAGTGCATAAAGGGGGAAGTACTAAAATGACTCTATTCTTGGCCTTTGGTGCTTATTGAGGTTTGGTGGAATTAAACTTTGTCTTGTCATTCCCAGTGAGTCATTCTGCTAAGGCTTTGGAGAACCAGCTGAATTGCATCTTTGACTGTTACTGTTTTGTGCTAGTCTGCCAGTTGATAGGGTACACCACCAGGCTCCAGGGTCTCCTTTGCCAAGGAAGTGGAGCAGCATTCCCAGGATTTGACATGTGGGAGATGCTTAAGATTAGTAAAGCAGTGGCTAAAAGCTACATGTCATAGGTCCTACCCAGGGTTTATCACAGAAACAGGCTTATGAAATGAATACATATGACTTTCTCTGAGACTATGTCCTGATATTCTGTAGAAAAGCACATCCAGGGCAGCCCCAGTGGCTCAGCGGTTTAGTGCCTGCCTTTGCCCAGGGCGTGGTTCCGGAGTCCCGGGGATCAAGTTCCACATTGGGCTCCCTGCATGGAGCCTGCTTCTGCCTCTGCCTGTGTCTCTGCCTCTCTCTCATGAATAAATAAATAAAATCTTAAAAAAAAAAAAAAAGCACATCCAATACTTTGAAGGTCACACGCAAACTTAAATACTCCACTACTAACCTATCTGTATGTTTAAAAAAAAAAAAAAAATTCAACCAAACTTCCTCCAGACTTGTTTCGATCAATCTCAACCAGCATGTGTTATCTTGCACATTAAAGTATAGGTAGATAATCATCTAGCAACAGTAAAATGTTCTAAGGTGGAACATCAGTGTAGGATAGGATGAACTATGAATAGTTGTGGATATCCTTCATTTTCTAATATTCAAAATGAGAAAATGACCTCCAGTTTCAGTGTAATAATGCCCTAATTGCTTCTTATGTCCATTTCAAGATGTAGTAATTGAGGTGTTTTTTTTTTTTTTTTTTTTTTAAGATTTTATTTATTCATGAGAGAGACAGAGAGGCAGAGACATAGGCACAGGGAGAAACAGGCTCCCTCCTAGGAGCCCAATATGGGACTTGATCCCTGGATCCACAGCCTGAACTGAAAGCAGACGCTCAGCCACTGAGCCACCCAGGTATCCCTGTAATTGAGATTCAGAGAGCTCATGTCATAGATAGTAAGTGGCTGAAAGGATATAAAATTTTCTAGGGGAGGGTATTCGGAGATAAATTCTTAACAGAAAACAGTGTTCACTGGGTACTTCAGTTTATATTGATAGTAGATATTAAAGAGCACTGACCTAGGCCACCTGCTTGAGGTAGAAGCATTTTTGGGGCTTCCTAGTAACTCATTTATTTGGTGCCCCAGATAATGGGTATGTGACAGAGTCCCTAACTATTGAGCATGTTCTGTGAGACATCCCTGAGGTGTTTCAGGCCTCTGTGAGCCATTTTCTTTTTCACATCTGTATTTCCATTGCTTTTGACATGAAACCTTGGTTGTGGGGCAAGGGCGTGTAGCGGATTCCGTGACTCTTACCTTTCAGATCTCCACTCTGAAGTCAGATTGACACGTACATTCCTCTAGTGGTTGGAGGCTGAACGAGGCTTAGCAGTTTGTGGAAGAGCGTGTAAGAACAAGCCTAGTTTGTCAATGTTTCTTCCTCATTGTCCCTAGACCACTTCTGTCTGGAAGGATACAGAAGAGGAAGTGTCAGACTGGAAAGGAGCATAAGGTTCTTCATTCCAAAAAGCCAGCTGGCCCTGGAATCTGTGCCGGTACTGCTTAATGGGAGAACAAAAAAAGGCACTGGTAGCTAGGTTCACTATAAAAAGACAATTTGTATCTGTATAGAAATTCCATTTTTCTGGTACTTGAATATTTTGTTGTATCTGCATACAAGGTATTTTAGTTTTTACAATTTTACCTGTAGAATCTGTAAATGTTTTTATTCTGTTTGTGTCCTTCTCAAAATAGATAAGACTTCCATCAGTAGCCTCTTTTAATTTGCTAAAGCACATAAATAGTACTGATCCTTTTTTGGATACTTCTTTTCTAAGCCAAGATAAAGGTCATCATCACCAATGACGGCAGCTTCTTTAGAGGCAATTTACAAAAACACAGATACCCCCTACCTACCACCTACAGTGTTTGCTTTCTATAAAAACGTTTGTTTCTTAGCTTAGAGGCATAAAATGTCGTCTTTTTTTTGGGAAATAAGCCCAGAGATTTATTGTTGGTATAACTTAGAAAATACTAGCTATGGAGTGCGAAGGGAGAATTACACATGTACATTCATACATCTGTAAATACAGAGGCACGCACACACGTTTTTAAGGAGTTACTGGCAATTTTAAGAAATGATAACCTGTAGACTTTGGAGGGGTTGCCGCCTGGCCTGGAGCTTTGGAAGTATTACTGGGCAGAGTGGTTCCCCCTTAGCTTGGCTCCCATGGTGGCCTTGGAGCTTCTCAGATCCCTTCCTCATGGTCTCATAGTGCTCCGTCATATCTCTGTTGCTAGGATAGGAGCAGTGTGAGCATCAGAAACTGCTGCCACATCTGTCATTCCATAAATATCCATTTTTTTCCCTTACTTTTCTCTGAAACCATCCCTAAGGCAGATCAACAACTTGAGCCATATGAGCTGGCTGAGCAAACTTGTAACTACCCAGGAATTAAATTGTGCATGATTAAATTCTTAGCCTCAAGAGTCTGATTTTTTTTTTTTCCTTTAGTAGGCTTTAGAGTAGTTTTAGGTTCACAGCAAAATGGAGAGGAAGCCACAGAGATTTCCTATAAACCCACTGCCCCTTCATATGCTGGGTCTATCCTGTCAGTATATCCCACACTGGAGTGATACATTTGTTAGTTGATAAGTCTATGGTGACCTTATCACCCAAAGTCTATAGTCTACATGGTGTTGTGTATATATATATATTTAAAGATTTTATTTATTTATTCATAAGAGACAGAGAGGCAGAGACACAGGCGGAGGGAGAAGCGGGCTCCATGCAGGGAGCCCGATGTGGGACTCGATCCCCAGCACCCCAGGACCATGCCCTGGGCCAAAGGCAGGCGCTAAACCGCTGAGCCACCCAGGGATCCCCAACATATATATATTTTTAAATTTTTAAGTAGGCTCCAATCCTACATGGGGCTTGAATTCATGAGATTGAGTCACCCGCTCTACCGACTGAGCCAGCCAGGTGCCCCTCTTCAGGTTTTGACATGTTTTCTGACATATATCCCCCATTATAGTGTTATACAGATAGTTTCTCCTGCCTCTATTATCTCCCTAGGTTTGCCTTTTCTAGAATGTCTTATGCATCCTTTCAGATTGGCTTTTTTCACTGAGTAATATGCGCTTGAGTTTCCTCCTGTGTCTTTTCATGTATTGGTACCTCATTTTGTGTCAGTGCTGAATAAAAGACCATGGGCTATATCACTCTTTATCCACTCACAAACTGCAGGGTATTTTGATTGCTTCCAAGTTTTGGCAGCTTTGAATAAGGCTGCCATAAACATCCATGTACAGGTTTTTGTGGGGGTATAAGTTTTCAGTTCCTTGGGTAAAGATCAAGCAGTGTGATTGCTCGGATCACAGGGTAAAAATGTGTAGTTTTACCAGAATTTGCCTGTCTTACAAAATATACCATTTTGTATTTCCACCAGCAGTGAATTAGAGATTTCCTGTTGCTTCACATTATCACCAGCATTTTCTGATTCCGGTGTTCTAGATTTTGGCTATCCTAGTGGCTCATTGTTTTAATTTGCATTTTTCTGATAAATGATGTGGAGCATCTTCTTGATGAGGCATTGTTAAGGTCTTTCGTTGGCCCCCTTTATTTGGTTTGCTTATTGTTGAGCTTTAAGTATTCTTTGTATATTTTAGGGAAGTTCTTTAACAGGTCTGTCTTTTGCAAATACTTCCAGCCTGTGGCTTGGCTTCTGTCTCTTGAGAGAGTGACTTTATGCACAGAACTTCTTAATTTTAACAAAGTCCAGCTTATTAGTTACTACTTTCATGGTTTGTACCTTTGGTGCTGTATCTAAAATCACTGTCAAACCCTAGGTCCTCTGGATTTTACCCTTGTTATCTTCTAGGATTATATAATTTTGTTTCCGTTTAACTAACATTTTAAAAAGATAGAGGTGGCTTTCTTATTTTGGCAGACACACAGTTTGTTACTTCAATAACATAACCAATACCTTAATATGTGAATGAATGACCAGTGGACTCCTGAGTAGACCTACTCACAATGACTTAGTATTTACAGAACATAGATGACTAAGCCTTTACCTTTTCATATACAGAATTTTAGTCCTCTGAGCTGTTTTGTAGCAAGGTTTGTTTTGCTGAAAAGGGAACTTACTTCAGCGCTGTCCCAAGAACTCATTATTGTTGAATAATTCTTCTATTTGGCTTATTCTAATAGTGTGTCTGTCAGGAAATTTGACAACTAATGTGTTGGCCCTTTAGCAGAACTATGTAGAGAGAAAAGTTGGTATATGGATGATGAACAAAGATAGCTTTGATTCTATGGGGCCATTGTTTCTTTTCTGTGGTGGTGCTTACCAGTCAAGAAAATTTGTAGATGCCAGTAGCATTTAAAACACTTCTGGGGGTGTTTCCACATTGTGTGGAATGTGAAAAATCCAACTGTGTTGTGTAAAATCCAACATGAGAAAACACAAACTCTTGGGGTTCCTGGGTGATTCAGTCAGCTAAGCATCTGCCTTCAGCTCAGGTCATGATCTTGGGGTCCTGGGGTTGAGCCCTGCCAGCCCCCTGTTGGGTTCCTTGCTCAGTGGAAGCCTGCCGCTCCCTTGCATGTGCGCACTCTCTTTCTGTCAAATAATAATAATAAAAAAAACCCCACCACAATCTTCATACAAATACCTCAGGTTGTATAACCTAATGTATAGTTCTCTGAAAGAAATCATTCTTAAATCAGAAGTGAAGAAACACAGAATAAAATGCTGCACATCTAAGTGTACCAGCATCCGTGTTGAGCAATCGCTGTGTGTAGAGCCCTGTATTGAGAAATAGGAATTACTGCATTCCCCCCCCCCCCCCCCCAGCCCCATGGATGAAATTTTGGATCATGAACCTCAACTGTGGAAAGAATTTATATGTGGAGGAAGAGTGGGGAAAAGGTCTTGGGCAATGCTGAGAGAAACAGGCTGGTCCCATGTGTTCCAGGTGGAGACAACATGAGCTGGACCTGATGAGCCCTGTCACCTAGTCCACCTGTGTGGTTACAGGCTGTGTGGCCTTGGGAAGCCCTCCCTCGGCTTGTGTGTCTTCACTTGTAGAGCTGAGAATGGGGCTCTGCGTTATTCTGGAAAATGTTTCCCATTGAACAACAGGCAGCTTTGCATTCCCACCCATGTCATTCCTCCCATGTTTTTTTCTTCTTACCCCAGAATAGGGCAGAGTGCTCAGTAGAGTATTATTTGCCAGAATTTGACCACATTGAACCTTTAAAAATAGATGAAATCTCTCCTGTTGAAAATGGAGTATTTCCCATAAAATCTAGACATCATTCTTAATTAAATTTTGACACAAAACATAGAAACTTTGGTTTTTAAAAGTTATTCCTCATTTCCACTTCTCTGCAGGGGTATATACGGGATACCCCCTTTAGGCTCTTTACCTCTAGGGTCAAGAAAGGGAAGTTGGTATGGGAATTTGAATTGTGACCTCTTCATAGAGAAAAATGAAAATTTGTCTCATCTTGGGTTTAAATTTGAGAGTCACATTTAACACCATGAGGAATCATTTTTCATTGTAGCAAGAAATTTTTTTTAAAGCTCTCATCCATTTATTCATGAGAGACAGAGAGGCAGAGGGAGAAGCAGGCTCCTCGCAGGGACCTGAGATCATGCCCTGAGCCAAAGGCAGATGCTCAACTGCTGAGCCACCCAGGCATCCCTAGCAAGAAATTTTTAAGATAGCAAAACTAGACCACTGTTCAAGTGGAACCTATAATAGAGTTTTTTGCTTATTGCTCTGTTTCCCCAAAAACATTCTTGGCTCTCCGCTCTGTTTACTAAATCCTTGTTTTCTTTGAGAGTTTTGGAAAGTGATGACTGCACATGTTGCCCTGGTTCACACGAAGGGATTTGAGGAGATCATCTTGTGCATGTTATGGCTCATCAACTTGGATTTAAGCCATAGCATACTGCCAACCCGTTATGAAGAGCAATTAAGGCTCATGGACACCAACATGTTGAATGGGATGATGCTAACAGTACTTGTGTTGCATGTGACATAACCAGATCTCGTGTGGCTCATCTAGAGTTGTTAAACACACATGTCACATTACTGATGGACTTAGTTTCCTCATCTGTAAACAAGGACTTTTGACTGAATGATGCATTAAATTTCATTGTGAATTTGCTGGCTGGGGAAGCATGCTGTTCTGCAGTAAAAGAATTCTGTAATGAATTGTAGTCTCCTCCAGTGGGTTTTTTAATTAAATTTATTTGTGGTTTCACTATTTAAGTTTTCTTCTCTCCTGAGGAGTGTTGGATGTGACTGTTATCTCTTAGTGATGTTGCTTTGCTGGTGGCTGCACTTCCAGAGAACATGTATGATAGAAGTGGTTTGCCATCCAGTAGCTCTTAGCGGCTGCTTAACTGCTTCCAGGAGCCATATGGTCACCCACTGCTACTTCATTTTACTTCTTCAGCTACAACCCAAGGTGAAGATAGGATACCTTTGAAGTGATAGTTTTTCCACATATGTACATATTATTTGTTTGGTATTTTGGCTTATGGGGATGAAAACTGTAGAATGACTTTGTTCTTTCCTGGTTTATACTGTGCCCTTACCCTATTAGAAAAGATAAGGGGCACATGAGTGGCACATGATCTCAGGGTCCTGGGATCAAGCCCCACATCAGGCTCTCTGCTTAGCAGAGAGTCTGCTTCTCCTTCTCCCTGTGCTCCCTCCCTGCCTCTCGTGCACTCATGCTCACTAGCTCGCTCTCAAATAAGTAAAATTTTAAAAAATATAATGTGTAGCCTGCTCTCCCCCTCCTTTTTTTCTTTCCCTTTCCCTTTCCCTTTCCCTCTTTTTTTAACATGAACTAGAAGAGAACAAACAAGTTTTTGTTGTCTTGAATCCTGGCAGATGCCCTTATAGCCGTGTCACCATGAGTTTTGACAGCTGAGGGACTCCGAGTTCCCATCTGGGTGGCTGGTTGGGTCTCCCACTGTCTTCAGCTCACATTTGTTACCTTCGTGCAGCACTTTGCAATCAGCTGACTGACTTGTTCCTGCAGGCTTATTTTTCTTTCCCGGAAAATTATAATTCATGTTTTCCTAAGGTTCCAGCACTTTTGCAAGTGACAGAGGATGTCTAGCTGAGAAGCAGGCATCCTGCTGTCCTGTGTTCTGACCTATTGGTGCACTCTTCAATGGGAAGCTGACCTGGAATAAATGCCCAGAGTTCTTGGTTCTCCAAGCAGGGGATGTGCTCTGAAACCCAGCAGCTATGGCATCAGTGAGCAAGAGCCCCAAAGTGAACTGTCCAGGAAGGGGGGGTGGGTGGGGTGGGAAAGGAAGACTGGGGAGAGAGAACCGTGGGTGTTGGTGGTTAGAAAAGCCCCAATTCCCACTCACCTCTGCCTCTTCCCTCCCTCAGTTACCTCCCTACCTGTTTTGCAGTTTCTCTCTCTGCTTTTGTTCTCCTTTTCCTAGCAGAAATGTCAAGAGGAAGTAGCTCAGCTCAATTTCCTTCTCAGACCATCACTTTCAACCTAGACTTTCTGGCTAGTCAGCACCAAGAAGGATGTGAGGATCATGTTTTAGACTCTCCACAGGGCCCCCTTGTCCCACTTCCCTGCAGATGCTTTGTCTCCAACTGCAGGGCAATCCCTGTGGGTGGTTTTCCTCTCTACCTCCTGTGGGGGCCATGTCCAGTTACCCAGCATCTCAAGCCTGCGAGGGAGCATGTCCTGTTGATGGCTGGTGTTGGGGTGGGGGTAGGCATGCACATGCTCCTTTATCCACTGGCTTCCAGGTGTTCAGTTGTGATCGATGGATATACTGAAGACAAAGGTGACCCATCACTTCACAAGGGCTTGCTTGGAGCACAGTTCTCCACCCATATTGCTTTGTAGCCAGCGTGATGACGTGTAGGAGTAAGTAACGGAAGCTCTCCTTTTCAAGTCACACACATGTGGATAAAAGATTAGATAGAAATGAATATTACCGAAAACAAAGGCAAGTCCTTTACTGAGCGATAACCCCAGTATAGCACCTTAGCACAGGTAGTCCTGGTTTCTTTTTAAAAAAAAAAAAAAACATTGGTCTATGGGATGCCTACGGGTGGCTCAGTGGTTGAGCATCTGCCTTTGGCTCAGGTCATGTTCCTGACCATGTCCAGTATTGGGCTTCTTGCAGGGAACCTGCTTCTCCCTCTGCCTATGTGTCTGCCTCTGTGTCTCATGAATAAATCTTTAAAAAGTAAAAAGAATTAAAAAACCATTGGTCTAGCTGTCTGTTGAACTGGTCTATGTTCTCTTCATGTGCTCATATATATCATGTGATTTTGTAAGTTGGGGACTTATTGGGTTGTGAAACCTCTTGAAGCACCAATTGCCCAGCAAGCTAATTCTGTCACTTGGGTTATTGAGGCAGCATTTGGAAGTGAGATAAATTGTCTGAAAGTATATAAGCCTGCGGTTGAATAGCCCAGACTATTTCTGACATGGACATTTATGATCAATTGGGTCAAATCTCCCAGCCCCAAAGTCCAAGCGTTCATGGTTTTTAGGAAAGCGAAATTTGGGAAGTTGTTGGGATGGGGAGGTGTCAAAGCTCAGTGTGTGAGGCTTAGAGGAAGCAAAAACCTCAGGATCCATGTGCATGTTTTTTTTTTTTTTTTTTTTTTTCTAATCAGGGAGGTTAAAGATGACTTGGAAAGATCATGCTCTTTTAGGCAGCAACCCATAGTATAGATCTGTTGATGCATATGCATTTGAGGTGGGTTGTGTTTTGTTTTTGTTTTTTGTTGTTTGTTTTGTTTTTTGTTTTTTGTTTTTTTCTTTTTTGCTTTCAGAATGGACTTTTCTTGGGAAGAGGAAATAACAAATTTTGACTGCATGTCCCGGGAAGAGGCCACAGGAATGAAACCCTCAGGTCACATGCCAAGAAAGAAATTCCCTTGACATATTTCAGAGCTGATGCTTAATGGACCTGAACCAGTTTGCATTTCTACAGGGCAGAGCCCGAACCACAGCTGGAGCTCCCTGGCCCCAGCTGGCTTTCGGGACCTGATCTGTGCAGACCTGGTAATTTCCCACGTGTCACACAATTCTGACCTAATGGGTCCTATGAGCCCTTCCTTTGAATACCAAGACCTCTCCTTTTGAAGGACTTGATTTTCTAGATTTAATTTTTAAGAGAGGCCAGGAAAGGTAATGCAGTGCATCCTGGAAGCCAGTGTTGCTCAACTTGAGTAGGTGAGGGAATATAGTAAATCAAAAGTTGCAAAAGCAGTCTTCTGATTGGCTTCCCCTTCTTGGGCTGATTTAGCAAATAGCAGCCCCAACTAAGTATGCATTTAATTAGATGGCTCTAGGATATATTTCAAATGAGGGGCAACACCTTTTCCAAAGCTTTCCTTATGTTTGGCCTCCATCTGGTACCTGTATTTTCAGTTTGTCTTATGTTTACACAAAGTGTTCCATGAGTTCTAGAGCGTGAGGATATATTGAATAAATGAACTTCAACCTTATTTTGGGCATACTCTCTAATCTCTGAAACTTCAGATTCATTTTTTTGCATTTTCTGACCTAATAATTCATTTCCCCCCTTTTTTTTTTCATTCTCATTAGTAGCATTCACCAGAACAAAGTTTATTTTGTGGTGGTGGTAATCAGTAATACGACACAAAGAAAGATTGGATCAAATATATTTTGCACTGTGTTCTCAGGCAGTGCAATAGATTGTAGCCGCCGCTGACAACTTATACCGCTCCGAGTGTTTATCATTGCTGAGTGCGTGTTTGCTAATTAGCTCATGAGCTCCCTCGGGTTATTCATTTCCTGCAGAGCCAGGGTCTGGCACATAACAGATACCCAGTAAAGGTATATTGAATGGAATGGAGTTGCCGCACTGTGTTTTAGACAGGAAGGTCGCCGGAAAATATTGTCACCCCGGAGCAGAGCAATGATTTTCTTCCCTCCAGGATTTTAGGCAGAGCCATTTTAAAACATATTTTCAGACTGGTGAGTCTGAATGAGTTGGAAACAAATTGACTGTTTTCTAAGTGTTCTATATCAGGAATATAAAACACCAGTGGAAGTTACTTCTTAAAAATGAAAAGCTGAGAAGTTAAATCTGATTTCTTAAATCCACTGAGGAAACCATGTCTTGCCTGGTGCTCTCCCTGTCCTATCCCCACTTGGTTTCATGAAAAGTGTGTTAAAGTTGGCACCTGACCACCCGGTGGGGAAAAAAACGGCTTACCTTGAGCATCACTGTATGGCTCAGGGCAAGCATACTCAGTTATCATACAGGATTTTGAGAGGAAAGACGATGATGAAGCCAAAGAATCAGAATTGAATCAATCAGTGTGATCAATAAGGCTGAGATTCTGTCCACAACCAATGAGGCAACCCTCAGGGAGCCCCAGGTTGTGGGTGGTAGCTCCTGGAAGGTGCAAGCTGTTCGTTGCTGGTTCCCGGGGCTGTGATCACCGGGGAGAGAGGTCTTGCCTGCTTCCAGCTCACACAGCCACACGCAGACACACATCCTGTGTTTGCTCATTGAGGGTGGCAGGGTGAAAATAGTCTCAGTCATTACTTCTACCCCATGAATCCTGTTAGCATTTCTCCAATTTTCTCTTTTTTGTCAAGGGAACAGAAAATCCATTATCAGGTGTTTCCACAAAATTGACCTTATATTTACTTCCCGGGTTTAGTGCTCGGTTGCCAAATAGGAAGTGAGGAGTCAGCAGAGTTAAGGGCAGGCTGCTTGGAGTGAATATCTTCAAATTATCAAGAATCCATATCCTGTCAGTGACTTCAGCCTAAAAATGCCCCCCTCCACCCGGGCACTTTCCTGCCAAAGAGGCTTTTGGAAAAGAGGACCAGCTCTCAGGCTTATGTGTGGATCCCAGACATAAAGTAGCAAGAGAATCCGATTAGGTGCACAATGACTTTAGGTCACTTTCTGATGTTTAGAAGAATTGGTGCCTCGTTAAGAGGCGATAGCTTTTCCCGCCACAATCTGAAGTGTTCAGACCCCAGATTTGGCTGATGGGTGAAGAGGCAGCCTTTGTTCTTGGCCAGGCTGATGTCAGAGCCCTTGAGAACCCTCTCCCTCTCCTCTTTCTTACTCGGGAGGCCATTGCCCTGAGCTGGGAGAAATGCCAATGTCATGCCTCCCATCCTCCATCCTCCCCTGCTCATTCATCAGATATTCCTACCTGACTATACAGGTAGGCCACATCCCCCTTCTACCCAGGCATTGGGGCTGAGTGGCTCTCGTGCCTGTATCTACTCCGTCTCCCCTGGCCCCGCATTCTTACGAGGTATGGCCTCCAACCTCGGGTTCCCTGGCTCTCCCCCACCTTTGCTGATGGCATGGGCTTATTCCCAGTTTGCTCACTGGGAACACTGCTCCCCGTCTCTTAGCTGGAGCTGCCTTGCCCTTTTTCAGGACGTGGTCTTCACACCTGGGCTCAGGCACCCTCCCTGTAACACCTGACCTTCAGAAATGGAACACCTTGGTGCCCAGGCCCTCAGTCACATGAAGTTCCTCTGTCCAGCCAGACCTTTCCCGTCCTCTTGTTATTCAAATCCAGGTGTAATGGTGGGGGAAAATTAGAGCGTGATAATGACCTGAACAGCTCCACCTAATAATAACCTGAGTAGCTGGGATCGTGGGGAGCTTACTCAGTGTCCAGCAGCATTGTGATAGAAAGCTTGATCCCTTGAATCAGACAGGGAGGGTCAGATCTCTGGCTCCTTGCAGGTTAACAGTGTGACTCTTCAGTTTATTTCTCTCTAGCACAGCTTCCTCATCCTTAAGTCGTTCGGTAAGAGTATTGTAAACTGCTATTCATATTTATTTTCTCATGTGATGAACCCGGTTCAAGTAACCCAAAGCAATACAATTTAGAGATCCCTCTGCAGCAGCATGCCCAGATCACGAAGAGATGACACCAGTGGTGCTACTGACGCTATAAAAAAATCTCCAATGATATTGTCTTATGTAGGTGTGCGTGCACACGGGAGAACTTGAAAAATTGACGGGGACTCTGGACTCCTGACAATGTGGCTTTCCCATCTGATGCCCAGGGAATATTGTCTCTGCCTACCTCTGATCAGCAGAGAAGTCGAGTTGAAAGGCTTCTGTCGCTATGCAAATTGCAGAAGTCCATTCTTCAGCCACTCTCTTGAGAAATGGCTGAGGCGTGCCGTGTACTGGGGCTACGGTGTGCGAGCATTTAATAGCTGTGTGGAGTCACGGGGGGAAAAGGCCCAGCTTGCAGCTTCCAGATACACATTCCACCGTGAATGTGTATCTTTAAAACATGCTGATGGTTTCACCTCATCCTGGGAAATATATATATTTTTCTTTTTTCTGAAAAGCCCACTTTAGATGTGTGTTTTTGTGCCAGAAGTTCATTTCTTTCGACTTAAATGATTAATAGGAACTAAAACTTTTTATAAATAAGATTACTGTGGTTATGTTGCTTGGGTAGGATTTGGCAGTTTGGAGATTTCAGAGTTGATACAAACTGTAAAACTTCTGTGTCATCTGAGTTATGTAGAGTATTTGAAAGCTTTCCCCAGTATTTACTGAGAGCAATTTTCCAGACTCTGCCTAAACAGCCGGCTCCTGTGATCACTAGTACTGGCTTCCACAGGCCTCCTTCATTTTCAGACAGCCCTTACATCATCCTCCCTTAGCTGAAATCTGATTCCCTATAACTTTCACTCTTGGGTCCTATAGGGTTTCCATCCTTTAGGGACAAACAGAACAAGCTTAATCCTTCCTGCAAATATCAGACCTTCAAGTATTTGCAGACAGCTACCTTGCAGGTTAAGACTTCCCTTTCAGGTGGATCTACGTTCTTTTTAGGATGTGGTTTTAAGTTTCCCCTAAATGAAAGAGACTGCAAACACAATGAGGGAGGGAACTCTTGGAACCCTGAATCATGTCTCAGGAGGAATGAAAGCTTGTGTGGAACTCTCCTCCTCCATCCTAGGTTATATACATCTGTTAATGCCTCTTCTAGATTTTTTTGGCATCTATACTACATGAATTGTATCAATTAAAGTGCCATTGTTTTCATCTGTGCTGTTGATCAATCTCTGTATTTCTATAGTTCCAAAGCTAAGTGTGGGAATTTGAATTATCCTTACTATTTGATGTCCTCCTTGATAGCATCCAATTTGTGGAAATCAGCCTGGTTTAGCTTTAGATATTTTTCTTTGTGTTTCTAATTTGGTCACTTAGGGTATATACAGTCTTTCCCAGTCGCTGCCCCACCATGCCACATCCCCCCCGCCCCCCCATTTGGGAACCTGGCCTTCGGTGGGTTCACGGAAGATAAATCATGTTTCCTTCACCTCTCTACTCACCTCTAAACTGGATACATTTTATCTTGTCTGCTTGTCAGAAAGCATCTTTCATGGATACAGGTACTTGCACATTGTAGGTATTGATTAATGTCCATGGAATGAGGTGCTGTGGAATGAGGGTTTTGATTGCTATTGGCGAAGTACTGTTGAACCCCCCTCCCTGCTTGTGGTGGACGCTTATGTAATCTTAACTAGTTCTCTTCCACATCTGGACGGAAGACGCTGTGGTTTCTTGGTAGTTGATTCTCCTGGGACTTAAGCACACTTCTGGGGATCTTCAGCTTTTGGGGTTGAGGGGGCAGCAGGTCCAAGTACTGCTGGCTTGTCCCTTGGGGCCTGTGCTTCTGTGTATCATGACCCCTTCCCCCACCCATATCCTGGCCAGGCTTCCTGACATGCCTGATTAGGGGAGGCCCTGGGCATGGAGGGAGTCTTTGAAAAGCCATGAGAGAACATCAGCCAAGGCATACCCGGTCTAGACCAGCTGGGATGAGGCTCTGTCTGGGTCTGGCCTCTGGGTCTGGGGGTGGGGAGGGACAGGGGTCAGAAGGAGGTGGTGAGGTGCTGGCTAGTTCTAGGCCTATTACTTCTTCCTGGAAGTGGCAAGCTGTGTAGATTCCTTGGTGTGTTTTCTGTCTTCACAGAAAATAGGGAGGAAGGGCTGTCCCCTCAGTGGCCTCCAGGGGTCCAGCCTTGCCTGGTTTCTTGTGGTCCTTGATTTCCTCCCTGGCCAGATTTTGTTTTTACTTAGGTTTTCTTCATTTCAAAATAATTCCGTTTTTCTTAGTACTACCACTAGTTCCAAAGAGCATCTCAAAAGGCATAAATATACTATCTCAATGTTAAGAAAAGGATTTAAAAATTTGGAAGTGAGGCATAAAGGTGAACGAACAACACGTCCTCTCCGTGTCCTGCAGGGGCATCTCTTACCAAGACTGCCCAAGGACTTGAGGGTATGGTACCTGCTTCTGTTTGATTTTAGTTTCAGAAACAAAGTTCTCATCACGAGGAAAAACTTTCTTTGGTATCTGTATAAGATGATGCATGTTAACTTATTGTGGTGATGCTCTTGCGGTATAAATAAGTCCTATAGGCCTTCAACTCACATAGTGCTATATGTATGTCCATTGTATTCTGAAAAAAATAGAAAAATGTGAGTTTTAAACAGCAAAAGAACACCTTGAGATAGAACTCACATTGTGTATAGTCTTCGCTGTTAAAGGAAGCAATTCAGTGGTTTTTTTGTATTTGTGGAATTGTGCAGCTACAAGCAGTCCATTCTAAGACCTTCTCATTTTTCTGTTAGCTGTCACTCCCATTCTCAAACCTAGCAGACCTTTCCCAGAATGCCTTGCTTGGTGAACTCTAATTCTTGTTGAACGAGCTTTACCAACTTAATGGTTCCCTCGTTAATGAGTTGAACAGTGCATGCATTTTTTAAATGTTTACCATTTGATTTTGTAGCCAGCTTTACTTTTATTAACACATCCTAGATGCTTACCTGCTTTCTTTGGTAAATGTTCTCTTACCACATAGTTGTTATGGCTGTAGAGTAATTACATCTATCAAATGGACACCCGCTAACCTACTTTGCCTCTGCTGGGCTCTTAGCTGCTTTCCAGTTTCTTTTATTCTGTATAATGTGGTTAAAAGCATCTGTGCCACATGTCTCTGTGCGCATCTCTCATCATTTAAAAAAAAAATTGCTAAGTCTGGAATTGTTATGCAAAACCAAAGTTTTTTTTTTTTAAAGATTTTTTGAGTATAGTTGACACACAATGTTACATTAATTTCAGGCGTACAACATAGTGATTCACAAGTGTAGCTGTGCTGTGCTCACAAGTGTAGCTGCCATCTGTCACCATACAATGCTATTTTAATACCATTGACTATATTCCCTATGCTGTACATTTTATTCCCACGACTTATTCGGTAACTGCAAGCCTGTATCTCCCACTACCCTTCACCCATTTTGCCTACTTCTCCCCACCCCCCTGCCACCCTACCCCAAGCATCAGTTCTGTGTATTTATAAGTCTGAATCTGCTTTTTGTTCTTTTTTTTTTTTTTTTTTAGATTTCACATATAAGTAAAATCATATGGTATTTGTCCTTCTCTGACTTACTTCACTTAACACAATATTCTCTAGATCTGTTCATGTTGTCGAAAATGGCAAGAAAGCATCCTTTTTATGACAGAACAAAAGGTTTTTAAGCAAACAAAGATTAGATGTTAACAGTTTTATGCTTTGTTTTAGAGTTCTTGTGCTTGGCTCGGCCACTGTCCTCAAGCATATTTCTGAGTTATTTTCTAATCTCTGGATACCCCATGGCTGAACACCTAGCTGCGTGAGTCATGCAATTGTATTAAATACCCGATAGACATACAACAAATTTAGGTGTGCACTGAGTAATTTTTTAAGAATCAGAAAGCACTTAACGGGCTTGCAACCTGGTGCTGTATCATCTTTAAAGTTATATTTTTAGTTAATACATTAATGGTTGAAAAATTAGGAAATGCAGATGAACAAAAAAGTGAAATTACATCTTCCCAAACACTAGACACAGTCACTTTATCGCGTGGTCCATATCTTTGCAGTGTCTTCCCCATGCAAAACCATGTACATTTAAAAAATCAGTAAATAGCTCTATTTTGTGATTGTGAAATGTAAGTTTGAAGCATTGTGTCTATAGATTTTAAAAGCCCTTTGGGGCAGCCCCAGGTGGCTCAGCGGTTTAGCGCCACCTTCGGCCCGGGGTGGGATCCTGGAGACCAGGGATCCAGTCCTATGTTGGGCTCCCTGCATGGAGCCTGCTTCTCCCTCTGCTTGTGCCTCTCTCTCTGTCTCATGCATAAATGGATGGACTTTTTTTTTTTTTTTTTTTCTTTTAAAGCCCTTTGATCGGGGATCCCTGGGTGGCTTCGCGGTTTAGCGCCTGCCTTTGGCCCAGGGCGCAATCCTGGAGTCCCGGGATCAAGTCCCGCGTCGGGCTCCCAGCATGGAGCCTGCTTCTCCCTCTGCCTGTGTCTCTGCCTCTCTCTCTCTCTGTCTATGAATAAATAATAAATAAAATCTTTTAAAAAAAAATAAAGCCCTTTGATCTTAAAATTTTGGATAGCAAGTCATTTGTTAATTTTCTTTGCTATATTTTCTGGCATAAGATTCATCAATGTAACATATTCTTTTTTTTTTTTTTTCTACTCTTTCTATGCCTAATGTCCTTGTACTAAAACTTTGCCTTTGTCTTAATCTTTCCCCACACACTCACCACTGTTACTGTGGGCACTGGAATCCCCTAGACACTTTCGAATTTCCTTTTTGGAAAGTTGTAGCCTCATTGCTTTGTAATTATGTTGTGTTCCACATCCCTGATGCTTTATTAGTTCCCAACATATTTGATAAAAGGGAGGTAATTAGTGTATTATGGCTTCTTCTGAATTGTCCTCCAAGATAAGCAGAGAGAAATGCTACATGAGTAAAAATTTACATAATAATATGAACAGATTTTTGTCACATAAACTCAACATAATCCTTCCAGAAAATAAAGGCATTTTATTTATGGAAACTTTCTGCAGGTATTCATCTCTAAGAATTAAAAATGACCCCTGTGTTATGGCCCTCAAATTTCAGAAGTGACGCCATATCACGTTTGCTTTGATTAATCCCTGCATTTCTAAATAAACTTAAATGTCTTTTCAATTCTGAGATGGTTCCCACCTCTGTTCCAATATTGACTGAAATCTAAGCCAAGATATGAAGCACTTTTCCCTAACTTATCCACAGGAGCTTTATAATTATATGACCAAAAGGGAAAGGCGGAGGGGGGCGGGGAGGAGCAAACACCGGATTCTGAAATGAGTGTTGAAATGAGTGTTCCAATATTTGGAACAACTTCATAATTTCCTTCTGTGAATCATGACCAAGAGTAATAATTTCTCGATTGATATGAATCACATTCCTTTCCACCAGTGCTTAATTTCTCTGACCTCCTACCTGCCTCTGTAGTTTGCATGAGGCGGTCCGTGCCTATTTTCATATTTTTACATAGATGTTGCTGCAGATGCTGTCAGATGACTGCCCGTCGTGGTAAAAAAAAAAAAAAAAAGTCCCTCAACCTTTTGTCCTTTTTTCAGCCTCAGCAACAGCATCATTTCTGCCACCAGTCTTCTGTAAACTTGAGGCTGAGAGAAGAGACCTTCCCTCGGTGCTCCCAGTGTGTACGGGGAAGACTTTACTGTCCTTTGTGATCTTGAAATTACTGGTTTGTGACTGTTTACTAGATTAGCCTTGGACCTGTTCAAAGTACCTGAGCCTTACTGATCTTCATAGATAGCCGGGTCTGGGATGTAGCTACTGCTCAATAAATACTGGTTGACCAGACTATACAACGAATGCTTTCCATTCACTGCCTGTGTTTCTTTACCACCTACTTTCTTGCCCACACTCTGTTTAGTTACTATTTTTATAGCCACCAAAGCCACAACCTGGAGTCCCTAATAGGTTTGTCTCAGCTACTTCCTGACTTGTGAGAGAGGCTATGGCAAATTTCCTTTGTGAGATATTCCCACCTTTCCTGTTTCAAGGCGCTCAGCTGTCTGCTTGCCTTTCTTTTTTTTTTTATTTTTTTATTTTTATTTATGATAGAGAGAGAGAGAGAGGCAGAGACATAGGCAGAGGGAGAAGCAGGCTCCATGCCGGGAGCCTGACGTGGGATTCGATCCCGGGTCTCCAGGATCGCGCCCTGGTCCAAAGGCAGGCGCTAAACCGCTGCGCCACCCAGGGATCCCTGCTTGCCTTTCTTGTAGGCTGACCCTGTTGATTCCTCTTCTCATCACTAAAGCACACCACCTCTCTTGAAAACTCACTTGGGATTGCCATCATCTCCCCCTGGGCAGCCACTGCCCTCAGAGTCGTGCTTTATGAAATCCTTAAAGTCCTCACATGCCTGCCAGCCTTCCTGGCCTTTAGGAGCTTCATAGAGATTTTTGAAAGGAGTGAATGAATAGATGAACATGCAACTTTACACCTGATCCATTTTCAAAATAAGCTGTAAAATTACAAACATCAGGGAAGTAGGCCTGACTCTTGGCCTTGACTTTCATTTTTCAACCAAATGGCTTGTTTGCTGAACAGATATGTGCTAAGGATGTTGACTCTTCATGTGACTGCCAAAACTTTGACTTAAGAATAAAACTGTAAAAAAAAAAAAAAAAAAAAAAAAAAAAAAAATACAACTGTAGCCTAGGATTAAACAGGAGCAGAGTAGAGGCAGAGGAGTCCTGACCTTACCCATCCACCTAAGTGGTTTCTTTGGAAGTCTTCTGATTCTGTTCTTCTCGGACTCTGTGATGTCTCAATAGTAATATCCTCGTGAAGGTTAAGAGTAAAGGTGACTTCCTTGGGCTCTTTCTTGGTCCCTTGAGGATTTAAAATGTTAGTTTTCTGGCTGGTGTCATACTTGTGTGGAAACCTATCATCTCACCACTAAAGATGGAGAAAGTCTTTTATGTACAATCCAGCATTGTACAAGCCTCGTTCTCCTGATTGTCCTTGTTATCTTGAATGCAAACATCAGCTAGTATATTAAGTAGGACACACACACAAAGTCAAGGACTTTAATTTTGAGCTTCTGATGATACTTCTGTGTTGGACCTTTAAGAGTTCTGACTTCATTAAAGTCATTTATAATCATGAGCAAATGAATTTTTTTAAAAAAGATCTTATTTATTCATGAGACAGAGAGAGGCAGAGACACAGGCAGAGGGAGAAGCAGGCTCCATGCAGGGAGCCTGATGCAGAACTCGATCTTGGAACCCCAGGATCACGCCCTGGGCCAAAGGCAGGATTTTTTTTTTTTTTTTTAATGTTACGGTTTCTATTTTATATCAACAATTGGGGTTTTATTTTTTTATGTTTTGATTTATTTAAAAGAGAGCATAAGCAGTGGGGAGGAGCAGAGGGAGAAGGAGAAATAGACTGCCTGCTAAGCAGGGAATCTGACGTGGGGCTCTGTCCCAGGACCCTGGGATCATGACCTGAGTTGAAGGTAGGCTCTTAAACCAACTGAGCCACCCAGGCGCCCAAAAAATTTAGGTTTTTAAAAACCACTTTTTTTTTTTTTTTAAATCACCCATAATCTTTGTGGGCCCTTACTTTTCCCAGTGGAAGTGGAAACAGAACACTGATTCCTTACTTGAACTGCTCATTGCTGCTTTGGATTTGAAGGTCCCTTCAGTCACCATTGGTGACAGAGGTGAATTTCATGGGCACAGGTATGCTGTCCTAGAGAGCTGTCAGTGAAAAGTGACTTGAATGCCTTCCTACTTGTTGATATCACTTAATTGAAGTCTGAAGTTTATTTACTATGAATCCTTTTCCTGGACACTTCAGACTTTTTCTTCATAACTTGGGCTCCTATTTGGGAAGTGGGGTGTTGTGGTTTTCTTGACAACACATAGCTCTGATTAAAACTTTCATTCATTGAATCCTTTCGAGAGACTGCCTTCTCTTCTATATTTTTTTTAGGATTTTATTTTAGAGATCTAAGGAGCACGACCAGGGGGAGGGGTAAAGGGAGAGGGCCAAGCAGATCCCATGCTGAGAGTGGAGCCTGATCTGGGGCTTAATCCCACAACCCTGAGATGATCTGAGCTGAAATCAAGAGCCGGATACTTAACCTACTAAACCACCTAGGCACCCCTACATATTAGTTTTCTGAAGCTGTTCTAACCACAAACTAGGTGGCTTAACCCAAGTATTTCTCCATTTTGGAGGTTAGAAATCTGAGATTAAGGTTCTCAGCACTATTGGTTTCTTCTGAAGGCAGTGAGGGAGAATGACTCTCCCCATGTCTGGTGGTTTGCTGGCAATCATTGGAATTCCTTGGCTTGTGGAAGTATCAGCCCAATTTCTGCCTTCATCTTCACATGGCATTCATGTGTGTCTGAATTTCCCCTTTCTATAAGGACACCAGTCTTACTAGATTAGGGCCTGCCCTGTGCCAGTATGACTTCATGCTAATGAATTCCATCTGCAAGAACCCTGTTTCTAAATAATTTCACATTCTGAGATTCTGGAGATTAGAACTTCAACATACGAATTTAGGGCTGGGATGGGGGGAGGGGGTAACAGTTCAACCCATTACAGGATGAGTAATGCCTGAAATGATAAGATGACATTTTTATTTGGCAATTCTGCATAGGAGGGAAGAGTAGAAATAATGTATTACACCGAGGGTGCTTCAGAGACTACCTAGAAAGACAACTTTTAGAGGATCCTAAAGTCTGTCTTATGAAAGAACTGAGACTATTCTTGACATACTAAGTGTAAAAGTAACTTATTTTTGAAGTCTCTGCTCTGGTTTTTTTCTAATCAGCTCTTTGTCAATATTATCATGATAATTTCTCAGTGGCCTTTGATTAATGGCTGGGGTGGTAGGGGAGAAGAGCTCAACCACTGGGGTAAAAACCCATCTTATTCTCCTAGCCTTTTATGATGGACATATCCAAACACCTGCAAACATAGTGAGAATAGACCATATATACCTGTCTCACAGCTTCTATAATTGTTGACTTGTACCAGTTTTGTTTCATCTTTTTTCTTCTTGCTGGAGTCTGTTGGAACAAGTTGGAGACATCGTTCGTGTATTTCCACTTGTCTAAATTTAGGATAATAGATGTTATACTTTTGCTATATTAAAATTGAGAAAGGCAAAACTATTCAGTGATAAATATTACAAAATATATACCCTGGCTTTTACATTATAATGAATTAAAGGAGGGAAAAAAAGTGGAAGATAAAAGGGATGGATAGGTAGAGGAATAAAGAAAGGATATGAGATACCAACTCCTTTGTACATCTTTCTTTTAACTAGACCCTGAGCTTCCCTGTGAGCAGAAATGGTCTTGGCTACCCCTACGCCTTCATGTATTGCCAGAGTATAGGTGTATAGTAGGTGCCCAATAAATATTTGCTGAATAACTGAATGAAAAACGGATGAGTGATAATTTCCCAAAAGGCTTGCCCAGAAAGATACATAGACATGCTCAGAAAAACACATTTAGAGATGGAAGAAAGGAGAGACTCCATTTCATTGCCTCTTGTAGTCTCCAGAATAGTTCTTCCAATAGTGTCACAATGTAGCTTTTTTACAACCTTAGTAAAAAAAAAACAAAAACAAAAAACCAGATGTATCCCAGTTGAGCACCCACCCCAGGATGGATGAAATTAATTTATAAATTAGAAGCTTCCTCTATGCCGTAGGAGTCCATTCTTCATCTGGGCTGTGTTCTTACCATCTTCTCTTTTCTCAGAATTCTGGAGCTGAAGTTTCTTTTGCCTGCCATTCTGGGAAAGGTTTGGGGGTACTGTTAAACAAGTGGCATGCATTTTGCTGAGACTAGTTTTGGGGTCCCTAAAATTCAGACTGATGGTCTTAGACACGAGTTACCTCTGAGCAGAGGAAGCAGGTCATGCTGTCCTGGAATTAATGAGGTTTTAGGCTGGAAGAGGGAGGGAAGGAAGGCCTCCTTCTAGAGCCCAGCTCACCTTCTTAACTCCTTGCAAGTCTCGTAGACCCCAGTTTGGGTCCTTTAAGACTGAAAAAAATAAAAGACCTGAATATATTAGAGTGAACCCTAATATAAACTGTGGATTTGGGGAGATAATGATGTGTCAGTGAGGTTCATCAGTTGTAACAAATGTACCTCTCCGTGGGGATGTTGAAAGTAGAGGAATCTATATATGTGTGGGGACAGGGAGTCTACAGGGAATCTCTTTATTTTCCCCCTCAATTTTCTGTGAACCTAACTGCTTAAAAAGTCTTCGAAAAAATACTGCTGAGAGAAGTCTGGTATTACAGGCTTGATAAAGTCTTGGGTAGAATGGATGTAATTTATCAAAAAGGAAACCCGAAGTGCATGTTGGGTGGCCAGTGTTCAGATAGAGAGTCCTATTGCCAAGTTATGAAGGTTTTCTATGCCCTTATGAACTTAAAAAGGAAGTTGGGTTCTTTCGATTTCAAAATCACAAAAACATGGCAGGTCTGGGCTTAAAAAATCAAGCCTTAGGATTTTCCTTAAAACACGTTAGCCTGAGTTTCGTCATATATTTTTAAGGGATTTTTTTTGTTGTTGTTCTATAAAACATTTGGGCCTTTATACTAGATTGACTTAAGGAATTAAGACTGTGTTACTGATGTATATTGATGGTATCAGAAAAGTATATCCTGTTTCAGTTCTAGGTTGAAGAATATGAGAAAAAGTAAAAGGGAGGCTCTGTATCAAGGACCTGTTGACCTATGTCATTGTGGTGCTGTCATTATCAGTCTCCTAAGTGTGTGGCTTTTGGGCCATAAGGGGCCAAATGTCATTCTCAAATCTAATCTTTACTCCTTGGCTCTAGAAGAATCGTTTATACCAGTGATGGCCCAACTGTTCTTGAAATTCATTTTCCCTCAACTTCCTCCAGTCCCCTAAGTCAGGACTCTGTCCTCTCACTTCCCAGCTGCCACTTCCATTTCACCATCAGCCGCCGATGTGGGTGTTCCCAAGACTCTTCCCTACAACCTAGAGTTCATCCACCATTTTCTCTTCAGATCTCAGCTATGCAGATACCTCAGAATTTGGTCTGCATGCCCCCAGCTGCCTTTGGACCTCTAATCCTGAAGTTCTGCTTGCTTGCCTGACACCTCTATTTGAGTGACCCAGCAGCATAGGGTGCTCACTTTGCCCAGGCTGTGAATTTTGGGGTTCCAGTTCATTCTTACCTCTTGGCCTCCTTCATTTCCCACAACCTGCCAATTCACCCTTTGTCATTTTACATCTCTTTTGGCTGCAAGTACAGAAAATCCCATGTACATGGGCACACACCATAAAAGCATGTGTGCTATGATCTTACATATGCAGGTATACTAAATTACACGGTATACATTGGAGATATAGGTATATAGGGAGTATTTGAAAGGGTCCTTGATGGCTCACGTATCTGAAAAGTCTAGAGGGGAGTGCTGTGCCAACACCAAGATCTGGTTTCTTTTTCTCCTTAGTGTTACATGCTGTGTCCCCTTAATGTTCTACTCTGAGCTGCAAGATGGCAACCCTGTTTGCCCAGTTGATCTGACCAGTAACCAGGAGACGCCTTTCGTATTCAGTCTTTCTGCTTTCTCTAAAAATGTATCGCAACTCCAACCAGGAAGGAATGTGCGCGCGCGCGCACACACACACACACACACACACACACACACAGTGCCATCAATAGGACTTGGTGACCTTAGAGAAGAACAGGTTAAAGATGATTCTCCTGGGGGAGGGATGGAGAGGGATGAGGTGCCTGACCAGAAAGGGGAATGCTGGAGGTTTTGAGAGTTTATCAGGAGCATGTGCACTAATTCTTAAAGGCAGAATCTGTGCTGCCTAAAGAATGTCATCCCTTCTGGTAATATGTGATAAAGCACATTTACTTGATTTGTTTTCATACAACTTGAACATGTATCCCACAAGAAGACTGTTTTCATTGTTACAAATTTGAAACCAATAATTTTCTTTGAGCATGCAAATATAACATAAGCTCAAATTTTCATCACTTTCCCTACAAAGCTGAAAGTGGTTCACTTGCCTTAGAGATTTTCATTTCATTGTATTCTGATGTGACGCTACCTTTCATTAATCCCTTCCAGCTAAGCAAAATTTAATTAAAACCACCTCACATGATGGCAACCATTCATGTATTTAAAAAAAGGAACTTGAGGAAACTCAGCTAGCTACCAGTCTTCTGTTCTAAACAAAATTGGACGATTACCTGTAGTAGGTTTTTATTTCTTGATTTGGAGATTTGTTACATAATGCGTACCCTCTCCCATTCATTTTGGGTAGCAGGGAGTTTTTATGCATATGTTCCATTTTATGAGACTCTGACCTGAATTTTGAAATCAGGTGGGTGATTCACAGAGGGTGAAAAGGAAAAGAAATGATTTCTTGAAGAGAAACAGAAAGTGATATAGATTTTTTTCTCTTCAATGCACATAGCAATCCATGTCATGTGTACATAGGGGTAGTCCCATTTTACACATAGATTGAGCATGAGTGTCACAAGGATTTGGTTAAAAAAAAAAAAAAGCCTGAGCCTTCAGTCTGACAGTCCTGGTCTCCATCAGCATTACTGACAATCACCACTGGTGAGTGAGATGGGAGGGTTGGTGGGACACGTCTCTGGTCTCCAGCAGTCATGGGAGTACTCTGCTCTGAATTTCCCCCATGTCCCCACTCTATTCGGTCACTGACTTTATTAAAAAATTTTATGCGATTGAAGCAAATAACTCTTTCTTGGTTTCATAACTAAGCTGTGAACAAAAATAACTACAGAAAATTCACATATGCAGGACTGCAAGGCTCTCTCATTTCTAATTTCATAAATATCATTTCAGGTTGATGAATAAATTGTGGTAAAATATACATACCCTAAAACTTACCGTTTTGATCATCTCAAGTATATAATTGAGTGGCATGTGCGTTGACAGTGCCTTGTGAAACCATCACCACCATCGATCTCCAGAACTCGGTTGTTCCAAATAGGACTCTACCCTTTTAGCGCTAACTCCCCACTCTTCTTCCCCAGCCCTGTTCTACCTTCTGTTTCTGGGTTTGACTACTCTGGGCACCTTGTATAAGTGGAATCATACAGTAATCTCTCCTTTTGTGTTGGCTTCTTTCTCTTAGCATAATGTTCTCAGAGTTCATCCATGTTGTAGCATGTGTCAGAATCTTTACCTTTTAAGGCTGAACAATCTGTATGGATATATTGCATTCTGTTTATTCATCTGTTGATGGACATTTAAGTTGTGTCCAACTTTGTTGATGCTGCTGCTGTGAACATGGATGTGCAAATATCCGAGACCCAGAAGTGGAATCGTTGGAACATAGGGTAGTTCTGTGTTTGCCTTTTGTACTGTCTTACATTGTCCCTAGAGATGGACAAGCGGTTCCGATTTCTCCTCATCTTCCCCATCACATGTTTTGTTTTAATAGCCTTCCTAGTGGGCATGAGGTGGTGACTAATCACCTTCAATTAGAATTTTCCCTCCTGTCAGAGCTCTTGCTGCGCCTACTTGATTTATGTGTGATCCATGTTGGGAGCATTTGTAAGGAGCAGTTTGCATTGACCAGCAGGTAGCTGTAGCTGATTCCTATATATGTAGCATCAATTCACCACAAGGTTTTTTGTTTTTTTAGTAAAGCTCTTTGTTTAAATGAAATAATGATAAATATCTCTGGGTTTGCCACTTGCCAGAGATCACTCTGGAGAACATTCTCTGGTATCAAGAGCCCCAAGTCATCCATCTGCGTGATGACATTTGGCGCAGAAACCAAGCTCTCTACAGTTCCTCCAGGGGTGTCTAATGAGCCAAGACCATTAGAGTTAAATCAATTCTGATCAAATTCATGGGGGTACAGTGTCAGAAGGGAATGTTTCTCTCTCACTGAGTGTTTGGCTTTCAGATTGTTCTTGGTTGGGTTTTGTTCACTTTAATGAGCACAAGTGAAAACCACTGTTAACATCAACATGGCAGCATCAGCACCCACCTCTATATTTTGGAAGTCATTGTGCATTCTTGAGCCAACAGGGGTAACTGTTATTCTGTCTTGGAAATCTACTTCTGACAGATGGTGAACACTCTTCCTTAATTTCCATTTAGCTTTACTTCCGTAAGTAAGATTAGCATGTGATATGGATCAGTTGATGAAGCACCCTCAATTTTAAAGCCAGATAATGTTAAGAATCACTATTTGGCCAAACCTGTGGTCTTTATTTATTTATTTTTGTCCTCCCACGTCATTTGCTTCGTGTGATTCTGCATTTCATGTGTCATCCATCACTGTTGGGTAGCATAAGCATATCACACAGAGGATAAGAGGAAAGCGATTTTGTGCTTAGAAAATAATTGAATGAAGATTTACTTTGTGACTTTAAGCTGCAGGACAGCTTCATATTTTAAAACCTATCATTTGGTTATATAAGCAGACATGCCCCAAAGTCTTGGGGAATGGGGCTTCATCTCAGTTTTATTGGCCAGCCTGTGCTTGCTTAAGCAAAGGCTTGTTTAAGCACCAATGGTCCAGCTCCAGGATAGGTCATGGAACAGAAAGAGTCTGCCCTGATGTGTGTGGCTCCACTTCCTGCCTGCCAAGGTCAGACAAGTATGTTTGAAACGCATACTGTGTGACACAACTGCCTTACCCTCAACTCTTTACCCAGCTCCCCTGGCTCTATATAGCATGATGAGATGAAGACTTTTAGAATTCCGAATAAAAATAAAAACCGTTCCTAATTTTTAGCCTGGGGAAACTGTGCTGTCCATCTCCAGGTAAACCCAACACATTCTCTTCTATTATTATAGAGCCAATCTGTTCCTCGTTCTTCAGCTACCCTAGCAAGACTTTCTCAAATGTTGGCAATATATTGTCTTACAAAATATGCATTACCCGATTTCGTTCGGAACTTGAAACCAAAGGTCAAGGCCCACCATCCGTCGTTTTGGAATCTCTGGTCGTTGCACAGCTTTCTGGGATGGCCTCTCCCTAACAAATGCTGTATGCAGCCAGAGCCTGCCAATGCAGGGCTCCTCTTCCCTGCCCATGGGGTGGGGACAGAGATGGGATAGGAGGAGGGGAGGATAACTGGGCTTTCTCTTGCCTTCCCATAGTCACCTAGACATGGGCATGTTCTTTCTCTGAAGTTCATCCATTCTGAATCTTGAATCTTTGAACGGGCTTTACAGGGTCTTTATCCTCCATATAGCTCACATGGATGAGCAGCTCTAACAGGACTCTTTTTTCCACCTCCTGTTGGGTGAATCTAATCATTTCTAGATGTGACTTTCATGTAAGGCAGGAGGGAGCGGGAGGTAGCTAAGGTAGGCCAGGAGGAAGTAATTTTGGGGGTAGGTGGGACTTTTTTTTTTTTTTTAACTGCTTCTGCAAATTATATACTGTATAGAGAGGGCCTGGAGCTTCTTGGGATAAAACTGGATATGAGATTTTTTTGAGGCATATGTTAGAAATACTTGTGGGTAGAGATTTATAAGTGCCTTTACAGGTAAATGGGAATAGAAAGGATGGATAGAAAAAACCATCCAAATGGATTTGATAAATACAGGTTTTCTTAAGTGTTCACCTGAATGCAGAGGTGGTTTAAAAGGAATAAAAAAAAAAAGGCAACAAAACCCCAGTATGTTGAACGATTAAAGAGGGAATCTGAATGCTCATTTTCCCTTCAAAACACCATATCCATAATAAACTATGATGAGGAAATAATGCTCCTGTGACCCTTTTCCTTTCGTAATTTATCTTTCTAATTCTAGTGAGTGAGCAATGACTTTGTGCCTGGGGAGAGTGAGCAGATGAGATTAATTTGTGCCATCACAGCTCTGCTTTATTATCCATCCTGGAGAGGGTTGCAGTGGAGATGCTTTTAGCAGAAACATCGTGAAAAAGCTGCTCTGAGGGCTTGGAGGAGCTAAGTGCTGCCCTTTGCAGTGTCTTGGCACTGCTGAGGCAGTTGGGAGCTAGCTCTCTATGGCTTCACTGTCCTCTCCTGCCCTCCTGGTGGTCAGGTACAATGGCTGGGGCAGGCAGCCAAGGAGAACCCTTTACTTGGGCATCTCTGCTTCCAGAAGGATGCTCTTCAAAACCTCTTCAGTTGTCCCTTCCTATGGATGGTTCTCTCCAATATCTGACTCTGCTTGCTCATACCAGACACACATTTTTTTTTTAAAGAAGTATTTTTCTAGTGACATCGTATTATGACCATCTTAAAAGGAAACTTTTAAAACAACCATCCTTTATCCATTACCCTGACAGGGCATACCCACATCTTCACCCTCTGGTTATTTTATAGATCTAAAACACACATATATGTGTACACACACACATATTTACATGTGATATATTTATTTTAAGTGTAATTCCTTTCACATACTCCTTTTCTTGTCACCCATGTATAAAATCTTGGCATTGCTTCATATCTTTTCTGCTCCTGTCAGTGGCTTAGGACACAGTGGAAGGAAGGGGGAAAATGATATTTTCTGTTTGGTAAACTATAGATATTGATGCGTGTTACATAGCATTGTGAGGACTCAGATATTGTATATGAAAGGGACTCATCAAAATGATACATAATAGGATGCTCAGAAGTATCCGGTCTGTTGGCAAGTCTAGTCCATTCTGAAATTTCTCTGGCATTTATTATTTCCGTTTCTTAGCAGACCAAATAATGATGGGCAATTACTTTCATTCGCAGACTAGACAAGAGGCTTCTAATTGGACCTCATGGTCCAAATCTGGTCCATTAAAGTCTTCCTGTTGCTACCATTTGGCCTTCTAAAGCACTGTTTTTGTGCATGTTACCCCGGTCAAATCTTTCAGTCGCTGCCAGTGCTTATGAGAAACCTCTTGAATGTCTTCATGGCCACTCAAAGCCCTCTGCTTACATTCTCAGCATGAAGCTTCATACTTGCTCTTTAAATTTAGATTGATGCTTTATATCTTGGGAAACTATCTTATGAACTCTGGCCCTATTTCTCTCTCCCTCAACTTTAAAGAATAAACTAGTGTTTAGGTCTCCTTGGGCCCTGTCAGACATGGCATTTTATGGTTCTATTATCTGTACGTCCAAATAATACCAAGCTGAGTCTTGAATAAAATGCCTTCTGATTGCTGTTTGATATTCTGTCTATAGTGAAATTAAACTGACTTCTCATAGGACACAGTCTTGTTTTGGACAACAAAGCTTGTGTGTTAAATTACTAATTTCAGTTTTCTTTTTCTCTCCACCAGTTTGCTGTTTTGTGGTTCACAAGAGGTGCCATGAATTTGTCACTTTTTCTTGCCCGGGTGCGGATAAGGGACCCGACACTGATGTAAGTAGTCTGGAAGCTGTTATTTGATTTAATGGAGATTTGTGACTTCACCTTTTTTTAATGCCTGTAAAACTGTTGTTTTGGCACATACCCTTACTGGGAAGACTTGTCAATGAGTCCTGTACAACTTTGACTTGTACTAATGAACAGATCTATAGTCCTTTTGAGCCATGGCAAGAAGACTTCAGGGTCAGAGGAGAATTTGTTAGCTTGTACTCTTCCACTCTGGGCAACCACATGGACTAAATCCACCAACTTTATAGTGAGAGCTTTCACAAACACAGTGTGGTTCTTTTCTGAAAATGTTGACAAATTTCACAACAAAAGTAAATCACCCTTTACCGTTCACCCTAACAGTTGGTTGACTAATAGGACTGTCCTTGCTTTTGGCCAACGTAACATGCCTCTTTCTACTTTGCTTTATGAGATCCTTTTCATTATGTATTATAAATGCTGCTGTTGATTTAAATAATTTAGCATCTGTTCCACTGAACAACTGATCTCTGAAGCTGCCCATGTGTGAACACGTAATTTTATTTGTGCCCTAATTCCGTCTGTCTCTAGTGAGCGTCTCTTGCATCTCTTGTTTATTGAAAAATGGGATCAGCAAAGGAGAGTGGGAGTCAGGAGGCCTGGGAAATCCCAATATCTAAAATATATTGAGTGGAAAATTGGGCTGTTATATGGAAAATACTTTAACAGGAAAAAAGAAATTTGCAGGGGAGGCCTGAGGAGGAGACACTTCTATTCTGAATTGCTTTTGCTGGATCACTTCAGTCACAAATACTTAAATTATGTGCTCCAAGTGTGATTCCTACCTTTGACTCTTGTTCCCATCAGGAAACACAGATTTCAAAGTGGCTTTCTCAGAGCAGGCAGGGCTGAATTCTTCCCTTTTCTGAAGAGGGCATACTCATGGTGAGCTCTTAGGGGTTCATATTTATGTTGTTTTATAGCACATGTAACAAAGGAACTTACTGTTGCACCCTGAGCACCTGGGAACATGCTGTGTTTTGGTTAAGAAGCTGGAGGAAGCCGTAGAGCAGAAGCCTTGGGCTCAGAGCCACCAATGGCCTGCAAAGGCTCAAAATGTGGGAGCTTCAGAGATAATCCTGTTTTCTGTCTTCACAGACCAGAAGGTCCACGTCCATGAACGACCCACCTATATACAAAAAAGTAGTGTGCTCCACCTGACCCTTGTACATTCCCCTTCTTTCAGGAATATTGTTTCCACATTTTTGGCATCCTAGAGGTAAAAATAGGTGTAGATAAAGAGTACCAGCTTTCCTGAAAGTTGGCCTCAAGCATCACATGGTGTTTCTTTGGCCACCTTGGTCATTATTCTGAATCCATCCTTCTGTTCTCCCATTTTAGCTCCAGCAGGAATGGGGTGTGATAGGGGATTGGCAGGCCATAGGGGTGTAGTTATTGCCTGACTTCTTTCCCTCCTTCCACTTCTTCATTCTTTTGCTTAAGTACTATATGTATTTTTTTTTTTTTAAAGATTTGTATGAAAGAGCACGAGCTCACACAGGGAAATGGGGGTAGAGGCAGAGAGAGGAGGAGAGAATCTCAAGCACACTCCCCACTGAGTATGGAGCCCAGTGTGGAACTCAGTCTTATGATGCTGAGATCATGACCTGAGCCAAAATTACTAGTTGGATGCTTAACTGAGCCATCCAGGTGCCCCAAATACTTGTTATTAAGTACAAAGTATGGGGAAAGATAGGCATGGTAGATATCACTAATTAAAATAGGGTAAACGTTCTCTGAATGTGTTTACGTAAGAGACCTCCTCTAGGTGATCAGAGGCTTTCCCAAAGAAATGGCATTTAAACCAAGCTTCCGGAACAAGATAGGCAAGCACAAGGGAAATTTGCATGTGTATGTATGTGCTAGGGCATATGGAGCCCCATGAAAAACCATTCCAGGCCAAGGGAAAAGCAAGTGAGAAAGCCCTGATGTGGGAAGTTTAGTGTGTGAGAGAAGAAGAGCAAGCTGGTAATCAGATGTGTAGTTAAGGATTTTGAACACAATCTTAGGAGCAGTAAGGATCCAGAAAGAAGCTTTAAATTAGGAACAATGTGTTGATCCTTTTGGTACGGTAACAGGATTTCTCTGGTTTCCTTATGGGAAATGGACCAGGTTAGGGGGTGGGTGAAAATGGGGAAATACCAAAGGATGAAGAATCAGCATGGAGGGCAAGGTGGCAGAAGCTTGGGGGGAGGTAGGAGAAGTGTGGATGGGCAGCGTGAACTCATTCAAGATGCATTGAGGAGCTGAATCAGGAGCCCTCGGCCATTGGTGGGGGATCAGGGAGATGGAGATGTTGAGGAAAAACTCTCGGGCTTCAGGCCTAAACCTGTGAATGGATGGAGGCCATCAAGACCATGGAGGGAGAATGTATTGGGGAGTATAGGATGATAAGGCAGATTAAGGGTTTCACTTTGGACATGTGTAGTTTAAGTCGGGCATTGAGAAGACTGTTGTCTATGAATGCAGGTATGGAGGTTGAAAGTAGAGGGTATTCTAAAGATAAAGACTCCCCTCCTCTGGTTTTCGTTAGTTTTAAGCTTTGGGTGTGGATCATCTTGCCTAGAGAACGGGGTACATAGAATGAGAAAAAGAGATTAGGGTCCAGGAGAGAGCATTAGTGGATTGGATAAAAGAGGGAAGGCAAGACCAAGGAGAAGCAGGAAGAGAAGTAGGAGGAAGACGACCAGGTGGTGATGTTCTAGCAATTTCCTAGAAGGGCTGTAGGCTAGCTCTCTGCTTATGTCATGAATTCTATAAGCTTTTGATACTACACATAAAGAGTTAATATACATCCCAGTTTGTGCAGGACTGTCATGTTTACATGGGGAAGTTTTGGTTTATGCCTGCTACAGATTAGTTCATGCCTGTTAAATTCTTACCCTGTTTTGATGATCGCTATGTAGCCACCCTACTCCTAGAACCCCAAGCCAGGCAGGAAGCCTTAGTGATGGTCTGTTGGTAAGATACAATGGGATGCACACCTGTGAGCTGATGTGTTCATTCTGAGGTTTTCCCCCACTCCCTGTTGTGTTGACCTGCTATAGATGGTCTGTCTCACATCTTAATATCTGTGAAAGTGAAGATAAGAGAGGATTTTTTTTTTTTTAATATGAGAGGAAACAAAGTACTTGAACAGTCTGTGCGTTCTCTTCCAAGAAGAAAATTTGCCATTTGGTTGTTGGCCTTAAGAGGCCTATGATTAGGGCTTTGTGTAGCCGGGGCATGAGAAGTGTGTGTCTGTGTGCAGGGCAATTTTATTTATTGTACAAGTCTGCAAGGTGCCCAGACTTAAACTGCACCAGAGAGGTAGTTGGAAAACCATGAAGGTGTCAGGACACAGAGCTGAGATGAGATGGTAGGATTTTATTTTATCTTTCTTGAATACATTTTAAAGTCCTAGAATTATAGAGCTGAAAGGAGTGGTGAAGACTTATCTAGGTTAACCTTATTTTTTAGATGAGGAGAACAAAGCATATAAAAGATGTAAATGATTGGGCGACACTGCAACATGTCTCTTGAGTGTCCAAGAGGTTTGTGGATGATTGGAGGCTGGGAAAGGAAAGAAGGAGGGTCTTCTGTGGTGGCCTGATTGTCCTGTCAGTGGAGAAGTTGCTACTATTACCATGATGTAATCCTTCAAAGTTCTGTTTAAGCATTTAGAAAAATGCTAACAGGCATGGGAAAGGCCAGTTAATGGAATGGAAGGATCAGGAAACACAAAATACGTAGTTTTTTTCCTCTTAAGTTGTATTTTTTTCCCCTGAAAATCTAAAAGTTTTTAGATTGAGATTTGTTTCATGTGTGGTGAACGCTTAAGATGCACACAGTTCACCTGCTGCTTAATGATGCCAGCTCCGCAGACCCCAGGGCATTCACACATGGGGACAGAGAAGAGGGACAGACCGTGTGAAGTGCACAGACACTGGACCTCGTCCTGAATCTTTAGGATGAAAGGACAAGTGCTGTGAAAAGTGTGAAATAGCACTGCCCCAATTACAAGGAGCCATATGGAAAGAGTTAAAAACTCTTTGGAACAGAGATCATCTTCAAGACTCAAGGAGCAGGCTAGCTGCAAGGATGCAGAAGTGTAGGGAAACTGAGGAGGTGAAGGGGTGTCTGGGTTCAACTGAAGGGTGGAAGGACCCCATCTCCCCCTACTGCACCCCCACCCCTGCCCCAGAATGGGTCAGGCCATTCTCAGCCCTCCTTCCCTACCCCCTCTGGATGCAGAGAGTTCTGTTGCCAGACACTCCCTCCCAATATGTCTGGAGATAAAAGCCAAGCATCTCCGAGACTTCAAGTGCAACCTCATGCACGCCAAGGACAGAGGAGGAAAACGTAAGACTTTGTGTTGGAAAGGCACTTTGAGCTGGTACAGGATTTGTGCTGCCAGGGGTGCGGCCTCAGAAGGCAGCCTGGTGCTCTGCCCAGCACCCCTGCCCCGCATCTAAGATTTTGTAAGACAACAAAGAAAACAAAATCGGCCCATGTTTAGAAATGGCTAACGTCCCTTCTGCTGCCCCAGCCCTGTCCCCACTAAGGCATGAACTGGGACACGGACAAGCCTTGCCTTTTGGGGTGGGGTGGGGGGTGCGAGTCTGCTCTTGGGAAGAACTGACTGTGCTCTGTTTCTTCAGCTGCCACTGATGCCGTGAGCTGATGTTTTTCTTCTTCCTTGCTCTGGCCGTGATGGGGTGAGGGGACCTGGGGGCCGGTCCCAGAGGGGCTGACTGCCTCAGACTCCTGCCCTTCACCTTTTAAAATTTCAGCTGCGTTGTCCTTCAGTCCAGAACTCCTGCCTGTTAGAACGGTCTCTGCTCAAATTACATCTGTTCGTGAAGCCCTCCCTGCAGGAGGGAAGCGGGCATCTTCAGGTCTTCCAGGATGTATGCATGTGTGTATTCATTCCCCACCCCCCTACTTTATGTGCCTTAAAGGGGAGAGAACTGAAAAGCAACCCTTTAAGACGTTCCTCCCAATCTCAGTGCTGCCCTGAAAGCCCTAAACAAACACCCACACCTTTTCAGTACGTACAGTCTTTACGGGATTTGCATACAACCACACGAATGTTAGACAACTCTTTCAACATGAGCTTTGGAATATTTGCTCCGTGCACTGCATCTGTGAGCATTTGAGGAAGAAGGGAAGGCGCTGACCTGTTCAAAGGCTTAACACCTGCCCCCCTGCCCCCACCCTAGGCAATTCCCTTCCCGTACTTTTGTGTTCCTTTTGTTTGTGTTGATTTGCCTCGCACCTTTTCACCAGTGCCCTTGCCTGTCTGGGGAGGAACTGGACCTGTATTAGTACCTGGTACTTCTGCTCTCTGAGCCATGCAATTAAACAGTATTCAGGAAATGTAAAAATAACTTCCTGGGTCATTAGTGTACCTCACCTGGGAGACAACCAGCATCCATGCAGACAGCATTACGAGTTAGCGAGTGCCTGCCAGAATGTTCAGAAGGGCATAAATGAAGAAATTAACTTGTTAAAAGGCCAGGGAAGCTTGCTTCTGATCTGAGTACATCGTCAGGTCTGCAAAGACCGTAAAACCGAGTCATTGGAGGAAGCTCAAGAGCACTGACTATAAATGCTTAGAGTGAACCTGGAAACAGTCACATCAGTGGCTGTATAAGCCAAAAGTGATACCTGGTTGTGGGGCTGGGACCTGGGGAAGGCTGTATGTCCAGGTTGCAAGATTATTTTCTCTTCATTACAGCAGACTTGAGAATCCTCTCGTTCTCGAGTTCTTTCCCGTGTCTTAGAAACCGAGCAAATGAAAAAAGGCTGCTGAGTTGTTTAAAATTCAACATTTCAGAGCTTCATTTGTAACAAAACTCAAAACATTTAAAATAAACGTAGAAATTTAATTAGCGAATCTTCTATTTTCTCAAAGCACGCTTTAATATGGAAATAAGACAATTTTGTGAGCAAACCCAGTTCTACCTGAAACACTTATCTATTCCTGAACTGACAAAGGGAGATTTGTGAAAGGTGCAGGTGCTTAAAAAGTTGCATTTAAAATTCAGCCAAGTGAGGTCAAAAGAGTTCTGCAGTGGGAATTGGGATTTCTGCCCTGCCAAGTCCCTGAAAATCCTTCTAGACCTCGGTTTTCTTATTTATTGATATGGAGATTGAACTTGATGGTATTTAAAGTTGTTTGCTTCCCTAAATGGCATTCCTTCCTTGAGTACTTACCGAGGGCTTCATGCTATGAAGATATGAAGGTAAAGAGCGTTCTTGCCCTCCTGGTACATCCCCCCCCCACACACACACAACCAAAAAGATGAGCCAAGCATGCAAATAATGATACTCTCAAATAATGAGATTGCATAGGCTAGCTGCTGTAAGTGAGGAAGAAATAAAATCCTGTTGAGTGTAAGGTGCAGGGAGAGAGTGACCACCTTATGGAAAATGGAAGGAAGGCCTCCTAGAGCTGTCTTAAGATTTTTAAGATTGATTTCTTTTCAAAATATTTCTTACAAACCAGTAGGACTGGTATTCTCCTGTTTCTCTTGCTAGCTTAAGGGAGTTCTGTCTCTTGCCAAATGCTGCTATCCAGTGGCACATAAACTCAGGTGACACATGTAAGCAAGAGGACCTGTAAAAGGAGCCCCTGCAAGGGAGAGACATGCCTGTCTTCTGTGTGGCCCGGTCCAATAGATACCATGTAGACCACGAAGGAAGCCTTTTGTGGGGTCCTGAAACCACCCCTTTTGGTCGCCCACAGGTACCATTCCTCACGTGCTGTGATGCCACAGGAAACCTTAAAACGGAGTTATTTCAGGGAAACAAACCCAACAAAAAAACTCCTGTGCTAATTCTGCTCTTCAGTGGGTGGATTATTTTATGTACCAGATTCACAGTAACAGAAGTATTTCCTCCAAAGGAAGGGACTCCTGCTACTTTTGCGCCAAATTAATTTAGCTAGGAATTAAAAATAGCCTCAAAGCCTTGCATCCGCAGTTCGGATGTACCGAAGGAGAGAGCTGCGTGGTGGCACCTCCATTGTCTTTAGCTCATGGGGGTGGGGGGGAATGGTGCCCCAGAGCGGGGCGGGGGGGGGGGGCTTTTCAACTCAATACAATTTAAGTTTTAAATTTAAGTTTAAAGTTGCTGGGATTCAAACAACTTTGGAACTCCACTCTTGGAATGGCATGTAAGGCCAGTAGCACATTCTTCTCAAAATCTCCACTCTTGGCAAATTGTCAGCCTCTGAGAGTATTTGGGGGAAGTAGCTAAGTTCAGTGGAGCCAGATCTGAACCAAGGGGCAGTGATTTGTGTGAGTGGTACACGGTTTGGTCCAAAAGGTAAGTTGATAAGGTTAGAAGAGTATTTTCTTGGGAGAGTTATAAACTGTTTCTAGACATCCGTTTTGAAGGAGATTTTTGCATGTGAAGCTTATAGGAATCATCATGTAGTCCCTCAAGGGCACTTCCAGTTAATACCCATGTTGGTTTAGGAAAAAAGTCTTGCACTGCTGCATGATCCTGCCTACACAGCAAATTTTTCATGGAGACCTCCTGTGTCTCTTCCTTTTGAAAAACAAGAGTTCAGTGCAGAGCCTGGCACAGAATGGGTACTCGAAAGAGATTTGTTGAACTAGAGTGGAAGGTCATCTGATTATCTAATTTGACCATTAGTTGTACGTATCTGGGGTTGAATTATTTACTTTTATTTATACGTGGATTGTTAATCTCCCCAAGACCTATGGATGGGTATTTCATCAGCATTATTAGGGCTCCTTGAGAGGGATGGGAGAAACATACTTGATGGATGTTCCTACTTTTCACAAGCCATTTCAAATCATTGTCTAAAATAGTATTGCAACTTTAGAAAATGGTGGACCTGGGCCATAGCTTTTGACTGGTTAGGATAAGAATTGGTACAATAGCTTCCTTATTACTTTTCTTGACCTGTGCAAGGGCTTAGTAATATCAGACAGTTCATGATTTACAAACAACCAGATTAACCTGTTCCTGAGAACCTTTGTTGGTGATGTCTAAGGGACCTACCACTAGAGCTGAAATCATTGGAAGCCTGGAGCTAGAAATTCTGCTGTATAAGTAGTGACATCTTCATGATATTACCTATAGTGTACTTACTTAGTCTCTCTTACGTCTGGTGCTTTTTTTGTATTCACTAAATGCCACCATTAAATGCTCCTTGGGTATTTATTATTGCCAGGTACTGTGAGGTACAAAGGTTGAAATACAGTCCTTGTCTTCAAATAGCTTATTCTTAGTTGGAAGTCATGCACACGAATAAGCATTATTCAGATAATTATTTTAGTGGCTAGCATACATAAATATACTAGGCATCTATTAATTCTATTATATAAATGTGAAAGTCGAGGCTGAAGGTTGACTAAATGACTTGCTGTAAATAGTTTTTTTTTTTTTTTTTTTAAATTTTATTTATTTATGATAGTCACAGAGAGAGAGAGAGAGAGGCGCAGAGACAGGCAGAGGGAGAAGCAGGCTCCATGCACCGGGAGCCCGATGTGGGATTCGATCCTGGGTCTCCAGGATCGCGCCCTGGGCCAAAGGCAGGCGCCAAACCGCTGCGCCACCCAGGGATCCCTGCTGTAAATAGTTGATTAAGCTTTGGACCAAGCCTCTGCTTCCAACCCTGTTCTCTTTCCTCAATATCAAAGTGGGTCGATCAGCAAAGCCACTTAAGGGGCAGGTTTTATGCCAATGAAAATTCTCTATTTTCATGACTAGAATCTGGAGTCAGGGTGACTGAGAAATTTTAAAATGGTAAGAGAAATTTGAAATAAGTTCCACAGATATTAATAAAAAGCATTCACAAGTGAGGCTGACAAAGTGAACTAGTGAAGGAAGAGCATGTAGGGCTGATGATGGGACCCTGTGAGAGCCTAGAGTGGTTTGCAGACTTAGTTTGGGTTTTCCTCAAGAAGGTGGAAGGTAGTACTTTTCAGAACTGTAGGTTTCTGGAAAGATTTGTTTTAAGTGGCTTTACCCTAAGCTGAAAGCCAGCCCAGAGAGCTTTTTGGCTCATGCCTGAGGCTTGTTCCTGGATTTTAGTGAGTCACTCCCTTTTACAAGCTGAAGTACGAGTCCCATTCAATTAGCTGGTACCTTCCTCACCTTGGCTGTTTTCTGCTTAATAAATTTCCAGCAGGAGACTCTGTAGACAAAAAGAGAAAGAACATTTCTTTGGGGCTAGGAGAGGGAGCTTTGTAGAGGATTTTCTAGCTAGCATTATCACTGTGCCATCCATTTATTTACAATGAGACCAAGGGCCAAAAACGAAATTAGATGAGCCTACTTAACTAGGAATTCAAAGTATATAAAAGTATATGCCTTTGATAGTGGCTAAGACTGATGAATCAAGTGAGGCAGTACCCCTCTCTGACAGCTGTTTCTATTACGTTTTACCAGGAGCCATGAGCAAACAGTTATGGTGGCTGGTACCAACAAGAGGTGAGATGGACAGTGGGAAGGTCCATTTTAATCATTCTTCATCCAACGTTTCTATTTTTATAATCTGATTCCTGAAACACATTAAGTTTTACCAAGGGGAAAAAGCTAGGTTCCAAGAAGAATATATTTCATTCCCCAGGTAATTTTCCTTGATGTGGAAAGAATGCTCAGGTTTTTGTTGAGGATGTCACACTCAAGATATACAACACCATCCTTGTTTTCTGTACTGTTGCCTGTTCTCCCTGCATCTCCTCCACTACCCAAGCCAGTGCTTATTCCTGTCCTCCTAATCTATGTTGGAATAACACCAGATGATCATCTGTGCAGTCTCCCAAGCCGGAACCCTCAGAATCATTTGGCTTGCCTCCATCTCCTCTGTCTCCCACATCCAAGCGGTCTCCTGGTTCTGCGGGCTCTGCTTCTGACTCTCCTCTCCATGTTCGTAGCTGCCATCTCCACAAAGGCCCCCTTTGTGTTCTATGAGTTGGTCTTATTGGCTCTGGACTATCTTTCCTCTAGTTCATCCTTTGTGTTGTCACCAGTGGTAACCTAGTCATTATATTTATGTTTATATAAATACATACACACATGAAACACCGTCAACAATTTCCAAAGATCTCTGCAGGGTCACACAAGATGACTCTACTGGCTTTTAGCTTGGGCTCTTGGCCAGGATTGCTTTGGTTCTCCATGTTGGCCTTTTCAGGAGGGTAGCACAGGCTTCTTACATGGTGCTGATAGTTTTTGAAGAGGGCAAGCCTAAATGTACACACGCTTAAGCTTCTGCCGGCACCATGTTTCCTGATGTCCCACTCGGCCAAGGCAAGTCACGTGGTGAAGCCCAGAGTCATTGTGAAAGTAGGCTAGTCGGGATTCTCCAGAAAAACAGAACTAATAGGCTGTGCATCTGTTTATCACACAAATAGACTTCTAAGAAATTGGCTCATGAAATTGGCAAGTTTCAAGATCCACAGGGCAGGTCAGCAAGCTAGAGACCCAGGAGAGCAAATATGTATTTCCAGTACAGAGGCCAGCAGGCTCAAGATGCAGGAAGGGCCAGTGTTTTGTTTGAGGTTCATAGGTGGCGGGGAGAAAACCCTGTGCTAGTTCATAGCCCTTGGATAGGAAGAACTCTTGCTTTAGAGGGTGGGAGGCTGTTAGTGTTTTCGTTCTGTTTAGGCTTTCGTTAGAGAAAGCAATCTACTTGACTCATCCACCAATTTAAATGTTAATGTTATCCAAAAGCTCCCTCACAGAAACACCATTATTTGACCAAATATCTGGATACCCTGTAGCCCAATCAGGTTAACACACAGACTTAAGCATCATAGGGGGCATACACAGTGTGGATCCTGGGAAGGGTGGATCACTCTAGTCATTGATGTAACAATTTACCACAGGAAGACTTATTTTGATCCTATTACACTATTTTATTTCCCCTAAATCTTACTCATCCCTGTATCACCAATACTTATGATTTCTGACTCCTGGTAGGTGATCATTAATATTTGTTGAATGAAGAAGAAATGAAGTCCCTGATCCCCTCAAAAAAATAAAAATAATTTCCTTGGTTTGCATAAAATATCCATAAAATATTCCAGAAGATTGTCTCAGAATTAATACCAGCCATTTCTGGTATTGTTACCACCATCAATTTTAAGTTATTGTCTTTAGAAAGTGAACTTAAAAAAATATATATAGAGGGGCGGGGGGGGACTCTAACAAAATTATGCAAGATGTCTATTGAACTGTGCTCTCTGCGTGACCAGACTTTTTTTTTTACTTGACTATTTTTTTCTGTTAAAAGGTTAATGGGAAAGACAACCTATTAAAAGGAAATCCTTGTATTTTGAATTTATATTCATTAAAGTCATTGCTAACTGTACAGTTAATCTGGAAAAGGTTTATAACTGCAGTTGAAGAAGGAAAGTGACATAGCCAAGAACGCTGCTACCTTAGGTGGCAGTAATCAGATTTCTTTCCATTTTGACCACTGCTTTTCTAGGTGCACATCCATTATATGCCTAACTGTGCCAGGATGGATAATTTATACACAACTCAGAGGTTGCTCTTCATGCTTATGAGAAATTTATATTGGTAGGAAGCTGCTGAATGAAAGACTATTTTGAACTACACAGATTATAAACTTCTATAGGTGGGTTTTTTTATGTCATAAAACATACTTAAGTACCTTTCAGAAGGCAATTTGCATGTTTGCTTTCTACAATTGTGAGTTCCTAGCCTATCTCTCCCCATCTCTTTCGAGGCTGGAAGCCTTGTAGAGTTAACATGGAGTATAAATGTTTAAAACATGAGGATTTCATACTTGAAAATGATATTCTCTGTGGAGGAGGGTGATTTTAGGTTTCTAGATACTAAGCTGTATCATGACTCATTTGTTCTTAAACAGGTCGTTCTCCTGTTACTAAAATTAATCACAAAAGACCAGGGAAGCTTGAAAAAGAAGAGATCACACAGCAGGTTCTTAAAATTAGAAAGGCAGGTCTGCTCTCTTTGCATTTGCTACATTTGAATGATGCACTAAGATTAAGGTAATTCATTTTAATTATGCTTTTTCATTACGAATTGGTGATTTAGAGTAACGTAATGTACAGAACAAGAATGGGGGGAAATGGTAAGTTGAAAACTTAAAAATGAATCACATACGTAAGTGAAACAGACCTCCTCTACCAGTACATGCACCTGCTGTCAGTTTGGGAGCTGTGTGCTTAAATTAAATGCTCTTCTCACCTAGTGAACTTCTGTTCTTCTGGGAGCCAAACTGGAAGAGTCCAGAAAACAGCCTCCTGGTTGGCTACTCATTTCTGTTCTTGTGTCCTGCGGTTTATCCTCTACATGCAGCTAGAATGAGATTCTGCATATATCAGGCAAATCCGATTGTTTGGTTGCTCTGTCTAAAATCTTTAGTAGCTGCCTCTGACCGTTAGAATAAAACATAAACTGCTTGCCTTGGTCACCAAGGCTTATGGTGATTGTGATCTTGCTCCTGTTTATCTCCCTGACTGGACCATGCCAGGCTCATTTGAGCCTTGGGTCTTCTGCTCTGGTGGGTTCTTCCGCAGTGAGGCTCATTCACACTGTTCAGGTCTTCTCAGATGACCCCTCCTTGGAGAGGCCTCTTCAGATCACACCCTCCCCTCACTTTCTAGTAGTCTGTCCAGCTTCGTATATTTCATGGCCCTTGTCAGCACTTGAAACCATACCATTTACTTGGTTACTTCTATCTCTCCCACCAGCATGAAACACCATGAGTGCAGGTATGCTGTCTTCTGCTTCTATTCAACTTAAAACAGTGCCTGGCACATTAAGTGCTGAGCATTTGTTGGCTGGCCACATGCCTATTACTCTTACAAAGGAGAAGACAAATCTTAGAGTTTGGTTTCCTTCCAACAATATAACTAAAAGGAAACATCCTAAGAATCAGTGAAGATTTTTTTTCCTCTTCTGCGATTATAATGCCATGCCATTTAGTATCATAAACTGGGCCATGTCAATTAAACCTAAGGCCTACCATGTGATTGAATGTGTTTTCCTAGAAAACACGGGTTTTTCATAATTCTGATGTTAATATGTGGTCTATAAAATTCAACATAAAATGTATCTGATCAATGCTGCTTAGAGTTATCTGATTAACCACCAGATTCTGAATGTGAGCCATTCTGGATAAGTGGAATAAGTGTTGAATTTCACACCTTGAGAATAATTGATACCTAATAGGATCTTCCCATGGAAAGTTATGGCCTGGCTGCACATGGACTTGGGAGCAGCGTCCTCATTCTTAGATTTCTCTCTGCAGTCATCAGTTTCTCCTAACGTTCTTGAATAGTAGGGAGTTAAATAAGTTGTGATACATTGGTGTGATAGCATATGTGCAGCCATTAAGAATGATGAGTATAAAGGTATGGAAAAGTGCTTCTATGTTACTGGGTGCCAGGGGCTTACTATAAAGGCAGTACTATGATTAGAACTCAGAATTTGTGTGTTGGGGCAGGACCTAGAAGGGAGCCTAGGAAATTGAAATCATTTGATGCCTGATTTTTAAGATAATTGGAGAGGTGCTTTCAAGATTTCACCTTGTTTAGAATAATGCTGTTTTGAGAAGTCACTGTATGATTCTTTTGGAATATGACAAAGTGCCGTGGTCTCCTGGAACATTACCCAAATGGAACACCCCCACATATCTGAGAGTTCTTTGTTCAACTGTGTAATAAGGAAGCAGTTTGCTGTAGGTGTCTAGCCGGCTTCATGCTCGGTGTATCAGTTTAGGTTTGCATTCAAACGGGAGGACTAGAAAACATGACCAAACAGTGACTGGACCTGAGTAATAAGAGCCGTCATTCTCCCCCTGTAACAAAATGTGTGGATCCTGGGAATCCAGGGCTCATGTGGCATCTTCATGGTTCCATGAAGGATCCAGCCTCATTCTACCTTTCAGTTCGGCCATCTTCTGGTACAGATTTCGTTCTCCCTTTGCTTCCCTCATTATAGGGGGGCTGCTGTGTTACCATCCCATCCAAGTTCCGAGCAGGAAAGGAATGAAGTCAGAGCTTGGGTGCCTGTTGAGTCTACTCCTTTTTAATGAACTACCCCAGAAACTCAATCCAGCAATTTCCATATTGGCCAGAACTGTGTTGCATAACCACTCCTACTTAGAACAGAGTTTGGAGGTGGTCTATTTTATTTAGGTGTGGAGCCCAGTGCAGGTCTTGAACTCATGACTCTGAGATCAAGATGAGCTGAAATCAGGAGTCAGATGCTTAACTGACTTGAGCTACCCAGGCACTCCATAACTCCATTCCCAGGCACCCTTGGAGTTTGTTTTTGTTTTAAGCTGGGTATATTTCTACCTAGACTGAAATCAAGGTAGTTCAGTAATAAAGAAGAGAATTAATATTAGGCAACTAACTTGGAATTCTATATTAAGGTTGGATCACCGCCTTTTAGACATAAATGCCTTCACATGTTATGCCTGTGTCCTTTTCTTTTGCTATGACTTCATCTCAGTACAGGAATGATTCTGTTACTCACATGTCTTGAGTTTTCAGATACAATCAAACTGTTTCTTGATCTATAGATAGAAAAGGGAGACAAGAATGAAATCTTGTGATGAGTTTTGATAAAGCCTCTTCTTTTTCTTTAGACACTTTTAGTTCCTTGGTGAAGGGGCTTTTGTAAAAAGCATTTTATTTTTCATATTGAAATAATTTGAACTTCAATAATTATTCAATTACCATATTCTTATTACATAGTGGTTCCTGATAGTAAGGGTTGATTGGACCAAAACAGTATATCAGTAACTCATTTTTTATTAAGGCAGCTGTGATCTCTGCAGCAGCAGCAGCAGCAGCAGCAGCAGAGCATCCCACAAGCTGAAAGAAGCAACACTTCTCCATGGGAGCATCATCATCTGGAATCCAAAGTGTCGTGTAAGATACAGATTTTAAGGAGGTATTGAGAGAATCTGGTACGATCACTATAGGATAGAGACCCAGAACATTAGTTAGGTGTGTGCAGCTTGAAGAAAAGAAGTTGTAGGAATTGGTAAGAGTTACCTTCTATCCTAGGAAGAAAGGTAAATTTAATTTTGGAACACCAGGGGTTGACCGAGACCCAATGACTAAGCATTTTATGAAGGCAGAGTGTAGCATAAATTCCAAAAGAACTTCTAAAGAGTAGATGTTTCTAATAACAGAAAAGGGACTCCAGAACAGGGAGCTCCAGGAAGTATGACAAGGGATGCTGGTCCTGCTTTACCCAGAAGGAACACAGATGGCTCTGCTACACTTCAAGTGAGAGGTGAGGCTCAAAGGATGCAGTTTTCTCTCTGGAATGCCTTTCTCCCCTGCCACCTGACCAGTTTCTTTTTTTCTTTTTCTTTTTTTTTTTAATTGAGGTTTTAATTGACATAGAACATTATTAATTTGGGGTGTATACTGTGATGATTTGATGTTTGTAAATGTTACAAAGGGTCACCACAATAAGTCTAGTTAATATCTGTCATCATACATACTGAAAAAAAATTTTTTTTCTTGTAATGAGGACTTTAAGGCCTACTCTCTTGGTACAAAAAAACAAGACCTACTCTCAGCAACTTTCAAATATATAGTACAATATTAACCAATCACCACACTATATACGACATCCCCTATTTTAGAGGTGGAAATTTGTACCTTTTGGCCTCTTTTACCCGTTTGTTCACCACCCCCCAACGAATTACCAGTCTGTTCTCTGTATCTATGAGCTCATTTTTTCCCTTAACCTTCCACATACAAGTGAGATCATATAGTATTTGTTTTATTTCACTTAGCCTGATGCTTTCTAGGTCATTCTGTGTTGTTGCAAATGGCAAAGTTCCATTTTTATGGCTAAATAATATTCCATTTTATGTGCCACCTTTACCCCGTCATCCACTGATAGATGGTTTGTTTCTGTATCTTGGCTCTTATAAATAACACTGCAGTGAAAATGTTTTTTTTTTTTTTTTTTTTTTTCCAGTTAGTGCCTTTATCTTCAGATGAATACTGCAAATGGAATTGCTGGATTATATGCTTGTGGACCTTTTAATTTTTTGAGGAATCTTCATAAGGTTTCCACAGTGGCTGTACCAACTTAAAGTACGACAAGGAGTACACGAGGGTTCCCTTTTCCCCCACACCTTTGCCAGCAGTTATTTCTTGTCTTTTTGATAATAGCTAGCCTGACAAGTATGAAGTGCTATCTCATTGTGTTTTGTTTTTTTAAGATTTATTTTAGAGCAAGTGGGGATGAGAGGTGGGGAGGGTCAGAGCAAGAATCTTGAGGCAGGGATCCCTGGGTGGCGCAGCGGTTTAGCGCCTGCCTTTGGCCCAGGGCACGATCCTGGAGACCCGGGATTGAATCCCACGTCGGGCTCCCGGAGCATGGAGCCTGCTTCTCCCTCTGCCTGTGTCTCTGCCTCTCTCTCTCTCTCTCTCTCTCTCTCTTACTGTGTGACTATCATAAATAAATAAAAATTAAAAAAAAAATCTTGAGGCAGACTCCCACTGAGCATGGAGCCTGATGCGGGGCTCCATCTCATGACCCTGAGATCATAACCCGAGCCAAAATCAAGAGTCAGATGTTTAACTGACTGAGCCACCCAGGTGCCCCTCTCATTGTGGTTTTGATTTTCATTTCCCTGATAAATTAATGATGTTGAATATCTTTTCATATGCTTATTGGCCATGTGTATGTCATCTTTGGGAAAATGTCTATTTCATACCTTCCCGTTAAAAAATTTCTTACTATTGAGTTGTAAGAGTTCTTTCTTATATTCTTATATTGTGAATATTAACCCCTTATCAGATCCTACCTGACCAACTCTTAGTCTTCCTTCCGTCCCTATATACACCTTTCCACTCCATTCTCTGTTCTCTCCTACTACTTCAGTTGGCCCTCTTTAGTTCTTTTTTTTTTTTTTTTTAGGTTTATTTATTTTAGAAGAAAGCATGAGCAGGGGAAGGGGCAGAGTCAGAGGGAGAAAGAGACTCTCAAGCAGACTCCCCACTGAACACGGAGCCCAATGTAGGGCTCCATCTCACAACCCTGAGATTAAGACATGAACTGAAATCCAGAGTCAGATTGAGCCACCCAGGTGCTTTCTGTGGGTGTCTCTCAGAAGACATTTCTAACACCATGCTTTCTCCATCTCTGCCCATACACAGTAACCCGTGAAAGGAAAAGCAAAGCCTTTGTCTCTTCTCTGTCCTCTCTGCTTATCCAGAATCTGGTGTGTAGCTGGCTCTGAATACATAGGTACTTACTGACTTAGCAGGTAAATGGATAGAGGTTGTGAGACCTTGCTTGAGTTAACCTTGATATGTTACACAGAATTTTTGCTTTAACTTTACAGTGACACTGCTCTTACAGGTTGTCCCTGAGCTAGCTGTCGCCTCTTAGCAGGACAAATGGTCATTGAGACTCATGAGTAACAACACAGTTCTCTGCAAGTACCATCTAGTCTAGGTGTCTGACTTCCGTGCTTGTGAAAAGGTTGAAAATTCCCTGCCGAACTGTTTCTATGAAGCACTTTATGCCTTCTGGCTTTAAGGGAGAAAGTTACTTCTGAATGTACTGATGCTACTGACATGGACCACAGATCAGCCAGGATGCTTACAGTGAATGTGAATGCAACAGGCCCCTGGGTTCTTTTTGCTTTTTGAAATAGAATAACTAGAGAAGAACAAGGCAAGTTTTAAAAATAACTTGGTACACATGTAGGTGAAATAACCTTACCTCCCAGTGACTGAGAAAAAAATAGGTCCCAATTCTGGCTGATGTGCTAGGATATTTTTAGCAAGAGGGCTCTTTCTTGTTTGATGGCCCATGAGGCAAAAATCATGGCCAAAAAAATATTATGTATTGGAGAGGCTACTCCAGTTATTGGGGGTTTCATTTTGTTTCCACTTCATCCACGAGAGAAAAGCAGGCATTCACAGGGGCTCATCATGATGAACATAGTAGAAAAGGAAAATTTAATGTTTTCATCTTTTGTTTGTTTATAACGTAAGATTTAGTTCTAACACCTACTGCTGTGAGTTATTTTCAGTATGTGGCACATTGTTAGGGCCTTCTAAGAAACTTCTGTCTCATAAGGTGTTTCCCATTTTAATTTTATTCAGGAAAAATGGTTTCTGGAGTTTCTTACTAATTAGGTTTTAAATGAATACAACTTATTTACCATTGCATTAGAACTATGAGCATTTCACTGTTAATTGCCACCAGAAGGGTTTGGTCTGTTTCTACTAGAATCTTCTAAGGAAAATTGATGAACCTGGTAACCTAATTTTAGACCTCTTGAAATTTGGCAGATGGATGGTATTTATAGTGTTCTCAATCAGTTCCTATTAGATGTTTAAAAATAGTCACACCATTAGAGAGTACATTCAAGAACCAAAAGATTTTTAACCCTAAATCTAGTGCCCGGAACATTGTTTTTAGTTTCGTAAAGAGTGTGTGTGTTGGTAGCAATTTCTAAAGAGCCTTTCTGTAGTCTTTCCTGCTCTTTCCTGTGTGATGCTGCTGTTGCCATGGAAACAGATCTCGGAGTTGCTTTGTTATCCAGTGTAAGGGACTCCCTGATATGGAGAGTTACTGCAGGTCATTGTCAACACGGAGCCGTTATTAAGCATCGTGCTACAATGCATGTTGTACAAAGCTTGGTTGGAGCTCTGTGTTTGGAGCTTACACTAAAGATTATCGACACCTATAAATAAAAATCAGGGTCCTCAGCCACAGGAGCCTTGAAGGTACAAGCAGTGGCATACACTATTCTGTTTCAGGTGTGGTACATCCTTGGTCCAGACAAGTCCTTATGTGCCCAGTTAGGGTTGACTTATGGAGAAATGAGGATCTTGGAAGTTGGTAGAGTAGTACAAGAAATGAGTGAGCCAAAAGTTAGAGGGTGGTTGGAAATTCCTGACAACTGTTTACAGGTGGAAATTGGTTCCTGAACTGAGAAGTGGGCTGTGTATGTTTGTGGTTGATTGCTCTTACACCTAAAGTTTTAGGATATTTTATTAGCAAGTTTGTACATTCTAAGATGGTGCAATCAGCTCATAATGCTGCAGAGTATTTTTGCAGTGAGTGTGATGTTGTTGGTTGGGGTTGAAGGTGGAGTGAAGCACTTGGAATGTGTGGCAGACTCGTGCTGCCCTGAGATGATCTCTTGCCTTCTCATTTACCAGCCAATATCCTAACCTCCCTGGATCTCTGTTTTCTTTCTGTTCAACTGGTGATACACTTGTCAGTTGTACCAAGGGTGCCATGGGGGAATGACGGTAAAGAAACTTGTAATGCTGGTGCTTGCCCCACCTCTTCTGCATATTCCCCTGGGAGGCACTTCCCAAAGTAGGATTCCACACCTGAAGCTTCAGTATCACCTGGGAATCTGTTAGAAAAGCAAATACTCCAGTGCCGCAGATGCACTGAGTCGGCAGCTCTGGGACAGGGCCGCAGTCTGTTTAATGAGCTCTCCAGGTGATGCACTCTAAGAACAGCTAGTCTCGGACTTGTTTCTGGGGGTGGGTTTGTTTACCTTTGTTGACAGTTCTTGTTGCTATGTGAGATTTGTGGTCTCCTACAGCTTACCTGCTCCCCTGTTACAGGCAGAGTAGTGAGTCCAGTGGCTTTGGATATCTGAGGTATTGGAAGAACAGGATGACTTTGAATGGAAAAAAAAAATCTCTTTTGCTATCAAAAAGCAGGCCAAATTCAACTTATCAATGTTAATGCAATTAGCAGCCATTTCTCTCCTAAATGCCAGGTGTCCAGATTTATTTATAATTATATTTTTTGGTTGGGCTAAAGAAATAATTGAACACATGCTTCTCGGCTTCTAGTATCCTGCATTCTTATTCCTAAGCGATAGTTGATTTCTGGGCTTTTAGAACTCAAAAGATTTTGCCCACAGACTTACCAGGAAAAGGAGAATGATTCCAGTACCACTTATAGCTGCTATTTTAGACACAATAAAATTCTCCTGGGTACTCTCAAACACCTGCTTTGGAATATTAAAAAACAAAAACAAAACCCTGCAGTGATTTAAAAGTCTTAAGCCATCATTGGTATATTAGGAGGCAAGAGGCCTAAATTTATGAGATGCTTCAGATATTGTGTGACATGTGGCATCGTCAGGACTCTTTGGGGACCTGCCCACTCGATACAAACCAAATTGTAGCTTCAACTAATTTTGATTTGGAAATTGCCTCCTTAAAAAGAAAAGTACTAAAAATGTTTGACATTTACAGGCTTTCTGCAACAGTCTGCAGTTTCTCTAGCAAGTGTATTCACAGACTTTAAAAGAACCTGGCAATTGCTAACTCATGTTTTTAGATAGCATAGGAGTACAAATACAGTCCTAATGGTACATTAGGACCATTAGGGTATATAGGATATAAGGACTATCAAAGTCCTGTTTCTAGTTTTCAGCATCATCCAAATGTAGGCTCCTCTCTAAGATAGGGGTAGTGTATGACCATAGAGAACCTCCTTCTCCCTTATTGAAATTGATTTTCCTAATAAGTACTGCCTGTAGGATCCCAGAAGAGTGATACAAATGACAAAATGAGGCTTGACTTTTTTCTCAGGAAAATTAAAACGTGATTTCTTTTTCTTTGACTAATTAGGACAACTAAAAGTAAACATCCAATTATGCAGTGATGAATCTAGTCTGGCTCAGTCTGTATTCTTTAAGACGTCCTAAGATAGAAGATTATGTGCTGAAAAGAAGGCTAGTCTGAGACAAATTCAGATTCTTAGAGGGAATGAACCCGTCATGATTTTACAGATTTATACCATGTGTGTAAGCAAAGAAAATAGGGTCAAAAATTGTGTCTCTCAGTCTGAAAGGCAAGAGCCCTGGCCCAGGAAATGGGGAGACTTGGAAATAGGTTTCTACTTTTGATCAGTTTTCAAAATACTGAACGTTCTTTGAAATAGCAAATGGCCCTGGAGGATTCCAGGGGAAGAAGCTGTGTGCAGGAGAGAACACCGCTGTCTGTGTGTGACCTGAAATAAACAGTCCAGGAAGAGCCCTTCTCCAGCCCATGGTCCTCTTAGCCGCTATTCAGTCCTTCTTCTCTCAGCTGTATTTCAGCTCCCATCCTGCATGACAGGGACAGGGTTCTTTCTCTTGGTCCTGACCACAGATCCCACAAGATATCCAGTTAGGGACCTGAGATTAGCATCCTCCTGGTGGAGGTGGACTGGGAGGCAAGAACACAGGCAGTGAGCTTAGGTTGGGGCAGGGCTGACGGACATCCCAGGGCTGTGTGTGACCTAGGGCAAAGCCACTGAAGCCAGCGATGGCAGGACCAGATACCTCTACTTTATAGCCCTTCCCCTTTTAATATTTAGCGTCCTGTAATATAGGTTTCTTTTTAGTATTTAGTAATGTCTTTGAGCCTGTCTCAGCTACGTTAGGTGGAAAGGAGTTCCTGGCTATTAGCAGAGCCAGACGGAAAAGATGATGTGGGGCAGGGGGTGGGCAGTTACTGAAGCAGGAGAGAGTCCTGGTGACTGATGGGAAGCGCTGGTTGTGGTCTCTTGGAAAACCTTGTTTTTGTGCTCTATATTGTTACAAAAAGGGATCAAGCGACTACCTCCTAGGTGGTTGTGCTGAGCCCCTGGGGTCATTTGTAGTGGAAGATGGGACCAGTTGCTCAAAGCAAACTAAAAGGATGTTTTAGGGTATTGGGTGAAAACCACAGTGTCTATTCTGAACTTGGAGAAAGTGGTGTGGGATTGTGTAGCTGGGTCATTGGCTGATATATGGCATGTGTGGATGACTCATTAAAAGAAAAAAGTCTTAAAGAAGAGAGCATAGAGCATTATTCATTGTGAGGACCACTGTGAACCCAATGGGGCCTTGAACTCTGCCCCTTCCCGGGCTGTGCTGTCAGGGCTTCGTTGGTGGACTCTTGTGGCTGCTTCCTCATGAATCCTCTTACTGCTCCTGCAATAGCTTTCTGATGCCCCCACTTTTCTCTGTGTCCAGAAAGGGCTATGGAGGACCCCAGTGGAAGGGTTTGAGTGCAGGAGAGAACACAGTTCTACTCGGTATGCATGACCTGAGGAGAGCTGGGAAGGGTGGACTTGTTCAATAGTGGAGGGTTGTGGAGGGTGGGGCTAGTGACCCCTGAACCTGACTACACATTGGAATCACCTGGGATACTTTCCACACTGCATTTCCTGGGCCCTTTCCAAACTCAAGCATGTCTTGTTGGGAAGGACCAGGATTAGCACAGACTTCAGAGGCAGATAATCCTAGTGTTGAATCACCTCACCAAATACCCTACCAGTTGTGTGACCTTGAGCAGGTCAGTTCACCTCTCCACACCACAGCATCTTTATCTGTGGACATAGGACAAATAATATCTAGAGTTTGAGGAATGAATTAAATGAAATCATGCATATAAAATGCTTAGCTCACTGCCTGTCACATAGCTAATATTTATTGAATGATGATTACGCTTAAGCAAAACGTCATTGACAGGGCAATACGGGGGGAACATGCAAAAGAATTAGAAAAATCACATTTCCCATCTTTATAAATACACGAACTAGATAGATGAGAAAAGCCAATGCACAGGGAACGTTGTGACAAAGCTCGGATTGCTGATTGATGCTGGAAGAGGGATGCAGTCTGGACCAAAGGGGGTCTGGAATGGTGCAGGGGAAGCAAAGAAGACTGACTGGAGAGGTTTCAGAGGGAGCGTCAGAGGAGCTTTGTAACAGAGTTGCCTGCTGATGATGTCAACACATCTAATACAAGACTCTGACTAATTGCTATTTATAGTTGCTTATATTCAAAAGCTTGTTTATACCACTGAAAACTGTCAGCTGGGCGTGTGTAGTGGAAAGAGCTCAGAGCTCGGTTTGAACGCTTGAATTCTTGTCCCATCTGTGCCCTAACCAGCCCAGTGATTTTGGTTGAGCCACTTGACCCTGAGGTCTTCGCTTCCTCCTTGTGGGGGTGGGGGATGAGATAACCGCCAGGGGTCTTCTGTCTCCCACATTACCCATCCAGCATTCAACAACAACGTTTACTGCACTTCCTTTCCAAAGCCATTTATCGTGCATCTTTGAATTTCAATTCCTGGGACTACGTAAGATCTATTGTTAAGTGAAAGGCTGTGTTTTGCTGATTTGTTCACGATTCACATTCGTGTGAAGTTTACAAAGACAGAAATTTCCATTTATAAAAGCATTTTTGTTCAGTTGGAATTATTTCGAAGGTCTACTTCATTATGCTTTTGTTCGATTTCTTGTCTCAAGAAGCTGTTAATGTCATTTTGGAAGACTTAATGTGGGAACATCTCGGCACATCATCGCTCTGCTCTAAGTACTGGTAGTCAAACAGTTGACTTCAGATAACCTAGGAAACATTCACTCTTTCATTTCGCAGATCTTCATTGCTTGTCTCCTGTGGCACAGGTACTCTTCCGTGCACTGGGGATCTGTCACTGAGCTAAGCAAAAACTCCCTGTGCTCACGGAGTGTGTTCCAGCACTATTAGCCTAGAAATGTACCCACTCTGTTGCCCCAGTTGAGAAGTAATCTAATTTATGTCAAGGGCTGTCTTCCTTTATCCAGTATCACTTCTCTCTCACCTTCCAGAATCTGCTATGTGACTGTGCGGGAAGACTAAATCATGAAAACTACAATGCATTTTTATATAGAAACAATGGAATATAATTGCCAAGCATATGTGCGATATTGCAAAAAAAATGACCACAGATCTTCCCATCCTTGTTGCATGCTCCCTTGTAAATGACTTTGCCACAACTTCAGTCAGGAAGTGAAGTCCCATTTGTCTACTCCTATGGGTTTAGACTGGCTTCTGTAACATCCTTTGGCCAGTAGAATGCAGTAAGAGTGATGTCGTGGAAGGCCTTACAGCTTTCCTGGAACTTCTGCCTTAGGAAGAAGCCCTGACTACCCTCCTTGAGGATTAAGAAACCATGTGAAGCTGGAATAAGCCTGAGGATTATTGGAATAAGGCTGAGGATTCCTAAACCAAGCCAGCACCATCCCCCATGCCTGGGAATGAGGCCATTGTAGACCATCCAGTGCCAGATGGATACAGCTGGATGAGTTTTCACCAGCTTAAAATCTCAAGGTGCTCATCATCAGCATTGATACAGATGGTTTTTGTTATTAATAATTGAAAGTTGTAAACATTTTTTGTATGTATTATAGATATTCGTATTTTCCATCTGTTATTAATTGCATAGACTTTGGAGTGTTGGTGTTGAGAAATACCTTTCACGTTTTGTTTTTTTTTTTTTAAAAGATTTATTTTGGAGTGAATGCAGAGGGAGGGGCAGAGGGAGAGAGAATCTCAAGTAGACTCCCCACTGAGTATAAAGCCCAATGCAGGGCTCAGTCTCATGATCCTGAGATCATGACCTGAGCTAAAATCAAGAGTCAGACTCTTAATCACCTGAGCCACCTAGGTGCCCTGCCTTTCACATTTTAAATGATCCACTAAGAGACCAGCTTTTGGACTTAGAGAATCATGTAAAGTTTGGTGGCTAGCTCTAGGTCTGTGCTCTTTGGAGAGATGAGCCACTAGCACGTGTATGGCACTTGCTGGATGGTAGAGGTTTTCTGGGGGCACATGGACCCACTTCTCATGGTTGTTGGTAGTTGGGGTGTACTTGGAAAGGCAAGAGTCTAAGATGACCCTGACCAGAATTGGGGCAAAGAAGTTTTCATTGAACGAGATTTGTCTCTTTACTAGAAGTGTTAATGAACATCACAACTCAATAATTTCAATCCAGAGTGGAAAATGGACATCTGTCTCCACAAATTAAACAGAAAAGGGGGGGGATCATTCCATGCACTTTTCCCCCCTTTTTTTCCCCAAAAATTGTGGGGTTTTTTGTTTTTAAATTCAGGAAGGAGGTCTGGGAATATTACCTGTGCATTATCTAATAGCCTCGCTAATTATGGTATAAATAAATAAGCAAAGTCAGTTGATTCCAGTTTGCTTTTACAGTGATGATAAACCATATGTTGTATGAAGTGGTCTAAAGACAACCACCACCATGACTGAAAAATTTGGGAAATGGCATATGTTAAGTATACAGGTAAAGTTTTCGAAAAGTTTGATATGCTACTTCACTCTTATAATAAGACCTATATTAACACCTGTTCGCACTGAAATCCGAAGAGCATGTTTGCTTTTACACAAAAAGCAAAAATAGTGTTCAACATTGGTCCTGCAGCTAGCGCTTCTGGAAGCAGTGTGTTCCCTGAGCAGCAAAAGTGGCGACACCAAGCACCTTCCCCAGGAACTAGACTCAGCGTCAGTCTGCCAGAGTTTTGAACTGTGTCTGTGAGCATCAGTGCTTTATCTCAATTTCGTTTGCGCATTCATTAGTAAAATGTGTCCTAAGATCTGAGAAAAGTGTGAGAGAGGCTATTTTTTGGGTCTGGAAACAACAAAGAATTTTCCATATAAATTAATGGAGATAGCTTCTTTATGCCATTTTAACTTATGAAAGGTTTTGTATGAATGCCATGCTTTTGGATGAGAGGAGAACCTGTATTGCTCATTAGATATCTGGTCTCATCAGGGGATAAATGCAGCTACATGTTACTATAAGGAAATATTGAGAACATTTATTAGTGATAAAGTTAGAATTTTAAAGCAAATTTTAAAGTAAATACACAGCTGAAAAAAATAAGAATATATCAATAAATTGTCCCATGGAAGGAGGTAGGTTCTCTATGAAGATGTTCTCTGTGGAGATGATTGGAGGTGTGTGACATAAAGCAGTAGTTTGTTTTATGATTGATATATTGTCTATATCAATTTGCTGTGGTCGTCTAACCACCTCAGAAGTTAGTGGCCTTGAAACAATAATGGCATCATCATTGACGTAATCTACAGGTCTTAAAAGATCTGACTGATTTAACCTGAGCTCAGCTGGGCACCTTGCCTTCTCACTGTGGGACTGGGGATCAGTCTGCTCTTCATGCCTCTCATCCTGCTTTGATTGGGGGAGGATAGCCTAGATAGGTTCTTCTGCAGCTGACAAACTGCAGAGGGCTAACACAAATGCCAAGAAGTGCTTCATTCTCGGCTCAAAACCGGCATATGCATGTTTCTGCCTCATTCTTTTGGCTAAAGCCAGTCACATGGCTTAAGCCCAAAGTCAGAGGGGGAGGGGGTTATGAAATATACTTGAGCTTTATGGGAGAAAGTCCAAAGTCATGCATAAAGGGCATAGAAACAGGGAAGGATGAAGAATTGGGGCCAGGAATGAAACCTACCACTTTATCTTTGTGACTCTTAAGAACCAAGACTTGCTAAAAACAAGCACAAGGATGAATTAGACATGGTGTATAAACAGTTTGGGTATAGTTTGATCTTTGTATAACAAAGACACCTGTCCTCCTCCTCCTATACTAAGCGTTGCAAACGACAGCCTGTTGGGCCACATCGTGTCCAACACTCGTTTTGGTCAATGATTCGCTAGAAACACAGCCATGTCCATTCTTCAGTGTATGCATTGTATATGGCTGCTTTGGCTCTGTAACAAGAGTTGAGTATGTGTACTTGTGACAGGCTGGCCCGCAAAGCTGAAGATACTAACTGGCCTTTTACAGAAAAGGCTTGCTGACCTGTTTTATATTATGGCACCAAATAGTTTATGTGAAGCGCATTCAATTGTGACCTCCCCCTCCCTACTCTCCCCCAGCCCATTTTAGGTTTTTTCCAGTGTGCGTTGCATTCTTATTCTTGTGTGTTTCTATAAAATAGGTAAAACAGGGAGATAAAATAATCCTGGCACTTGAATTTTGGCAGTGAAAGCCAATACAATTTGCATCCACAAGCTATAATCCTTAAGCCAAAATTGACAAGCCAACAAATTGCAGACTACAGAACATACAAAGGAGGGAGCCAGTTGCTACTTTTGCCTTTACTATTTATGCTCTGTGGCTCTGTAGGTCATTCATGCTGTTAGACAATAGGGTGATTGTTTCTGTTCTGCTGAAAGACAATCTGATTGTGCTTCGTGTGGAATGAAGTGCAAAGCTGCTCACCTCTACTCCCAAGAGAAATGCTGCAGACCTTTGCTCAAATGTAGTAATGTCAGCTTTTGGTGTGGTGGGAGAACCAGGCTTCTTGGGTCAGCATTATTTTCCTGCATCAATTTTTTTTCTTTATAATTAGTAAAAGTACTTTTTTAGTACAGTATTACAAAAAAAATTATTTTTAAAAATTTTATTTATTTATCCATGAGAGACACAGAGAGGCAGAGACACAGGCAGAGAGAGAAGCAGGCTCCATACAGGGAGCCTGACGTGGGACTCGATCCCGGGTCTCCAGGATCAGGCCCTGCGCTGCAGATGGCACTAAACTGCTGAGCCACCCGGGCTGCCCTACAAAGAAAATTTAAAAGAAAATATCCATTATATTATACATATACCCCCTTAGTTAAAGCCATTATAAATATATGCTAAGTGGGACTTTAGGTAGTTTAAAAATAGTATCTTGGTATATCTGTGGAAGTATGGGAAATGTATATAATACAGTGTTCCATAAGAAATGTAATATAGAATTGATACATGTGCCCCTGGTGTACTCATGTAATGTGTGTGTGTGTGTGTATGTGTGTATAATAGTAGTAGTAGACAGAATGATGTCCCTGGAACTCGACCTAAGAATATATTACTTTTCATCACAAAAAGTGCTTTGCAGATGTGATTAAGGATCTTGAGAGGGAAAGGTTATTTTGGCTTATATTGGGTGGGCTCTGTGTAATCACAAGGTGTCCTATAAGAGTGAAGCAAGAGGGTCAAAGTCAGGAAAGGATATGAAAGCAGAGGTTGCATAGTTACACTTTGAAAATAGAGGAAGGGGCTAGGAGCCAGGGAATATAGGTTGTCTCTAGAGGCTGGAAAAGGCAGGGATTCAGAAGCCTCCAGAAGGAATGCATCCTGGCCAACACCTTGGTTATAGAGCCTTGAGTTCTGTTGGACCTCTGACCTCCAGACCTGAAGGTAATCTGTGCTGCTCTAATCCACTAGGTCTGTGGTATTTTGTTACAGCAGCAATAGAAAACTAGTACAGCACATACAAATGGAAGGGAAGGTATTTCAAAGTGATATTTGGGCAAAAATAAACTGTTTATAATTTCCATATATTGATTGGGTGAGTGGTTGAGTTTATTCTGGGTGGCTAAGACTAAGAGGCAGCAAGGGTGTTTTACATATTAGAGGAAGAGAAAGGTGGTAGGATTTTGAGGTTCAATATGATATGTAACCCCGCAGAATTGCTCTCTAGTTTGGTTTTTGCTGTGTCAAAGTGGCAGATGGCTTCAGACTTAATGGGGACGCCAGTTCCTGTCTGTCTTTGGGTGTGGGGGGAAGGAGCACATGTGCATGCTAAGGGAGGAGCAGAGGGAGAGAGAATCCCAAGCAGGCCCCACACCCAGCACAGAGCCTGATGCAGGCCCTGATCCCACAACCCTGAGATCACAACCCAAGCTAAAATCAAGAGTTGGATATTCAACTGACTTGGACCACCCAGACACTTCTCCCCCTTAAGTCTCTGGTTTTCAATACACAGTCTCTGAGCTGAAATGTTATTTTTGATTTACTATTAGGATTTTTGTAGTTAAAGTCTTTGCAAAAATTTGAGTGCAAGTAGGAAGCTAAATACATGTATGCAAACTTGGGTCAAATTCTGTAAGGTGACAACAATATTCTCTAACGTAGACATTATATACCAGTTTTCTCTCCATCTCTATTCTGTCCAACTATTTTCAAGTTAGAAGACGCTGTTGTGAATCAGGCACTAACTGTTCACTTTCCCAAGAGCTGACCCTTGTGTGCTTTTGACTTCAATGAGTTCTTTCCTAGTCCTGTCTCAACTTGTCCAGAGTCCTGTGTCCTTGCACAGCTTGGTTTCTTCACTGGTGAAAGGCATCCATGACGTGCCTCATGGAGCTGTTGGTAAGTGCCATGCACCTGCCAGCAGGTTCACCAGCCCTTAAGCATTTCCTTGTGGGAGGGGTGGTCCATGGGTGGGATTCCAGAATCTCCGAGCCTTTGCATTTTTCTTCACAGATGGAATGAGATCTTGAAAGCTTCCATTTCTTTTTATTTGTCCCAAGGCAAATCTTCCATATTCTGAGCAACAAAACGAAGACCGCTTTGAAAATTTCCTTATGAAAGTCCTCTAGGATTCTAGCTAATTCTTGAGTCCTCCGATGAAGGTCTTGAATATTATGGTCCATGGCTTAGCTAGATAAATCAGAGTCCAACTGTCTTCTTAAGCCTCAAAATAAGCTACTGATTACCCTGCCTGATGGTGTGCAGGCTAATCAAATAGACTTGATATTTCAGCTGACTCATTCCAGATACTTTCCTTTGCTCCTTCTCAGTCCTCCCAGATCTGCAACATGCTGTAAGGAAAACTGAGTCGGGGGGAGACCTAACTTTTTCTGTCACTGTGAACCAAATCATGAATCATGTGCCTTTGGCTTTGATCTGGTAATATATAATGTACCCTTAAACATTCTTGGAAAGTCGGTGATGTTAATTTGGCTCCTACCCCAAGCTCCATTCCCTCCGATGGCTGCTGCTAGAATCCGTTTATTCTGATCCTCACTGTCTTGAATTTTATCAAATATCTTGAACTGAGTGGAGATGCAGGCTGAGCACGTTTATTGCAGTTGAGACCATATTTTGATTTGAGATGAAAGAGGGACAAATACATGAATATACTTAATTGAGCCAAAGACCGTGACATAAAATCTTATCGAGAGGTGCAGATGTGGAAGGCAGAAAGTAACGCTGAACACTGAGCCTCAGTCACCACGGTTGCCTCCTCCCCCACCCCCACACACAGGGAAACTAAAAATGCTTGGGCAGAAAAATATTATCAATAGATTTTTTTTCCAGCTGCCGAGATGACTAGATATAAAAAGCAGAACCAGGACCTTTGCAATCTTTCACAAACCTCAGTTGGACAATTTCCACTTGGGATAAAATGGATGTTTTCCCAGCATCCTCTGTTCTTGAGACATGGGGGAGGTAGTGCCTCCCAAACCTTCTGTATTTTTTGGTGTGTGTGAGAGAGGGAAGAACCACATGTATCTCAAAGCTCAAGGGAAGAGGGCTCCCTGGCCTACTTCAAGGCATTCTCTAAACCAGGCAAGAGAATCTAGGAATTCCTTTTTTGGGATTCTGCTACAATCTTATACAGCTACACAGCTTGAAAGGCTAACATTCCTTTTCTGCCTTTCAGAGGTGATAATATTGGAGGAAGTGGTGGAGATGTAGAACAATCACTTTGTCCACTTTGACCTAGAATAAGCAGCTAGGAAGCCAGAGCACCCCTTCCCCAAAGCTTGTGCCTCTGTGCACACCTGTGCTCCCTCACTCACTCATCTCTCAGTCCCTGTCTCTCTCACCCCCTGGGCCCTCTCATGTTCTCCTGACAATACTTCCGGTTGCCTAATTGATTACCTAGATTTTTGTTGGCAGTTAGGATCTTTTCGGTAACGTTTGTCACCCCGGTGGGACTCCTTGCTGTCTCCTGTTCGCTCAGCAAGCACTTGATTGCAGGGCTTCACAGAAGCCTGTGATCAGTGGGCCAGGGACGCAGCCCACGTGGGAGCCACATCAGTATTCGTTGGTTCTGCGGGAGACCAGCTGAAGGGTGGGGTGCTCTACACAAACAGGAGGGTCGGCAGCCTGGAAGCCTTTTCTCAGGACTCCTTATACTGTGCCCCTGACTCCACCTTGCTATCAACTGAGGAACTGTTTGAACAAGGGCTGGGGCCTGGGCATTCTCCAGGTCACTTAAATCCAGTCTCTGAGTGTGGTGGGGGAAAGGGGTGAGTTGGTGGCCCCAGTATTATATCCGAGCTCCCCAGGTGATCCCAACTTGAAGCTGGGACTGAGAAGCCCCGTGTTAGCCCAGCTGCCTTCCCTGCCTGGCTTGGGGAGGGTGGACTCCTGGTGGCAGATGCTGGGAGGCAGAAGTGACCGCTGGGCTGTTGGCTCCCTGGCTCTATCCTGTTTTATGGTGGTGACTGTTCCAGGTGAAGCGACCTGGCCTATTTTTGCAACCACCTTACCCGCAGCCTCCCGTCCTCCCTGTCTGCCTTTAGGGGGAGCAGAAAGGGGACAGCAGCCGGTGAGGTTTCAGACCTGTGTCCCCGTGGCTGCTTCTCACGCCCGCCTCTTTGTCACCCTTGAGCGCAGTGTCAGTGGACGGCACATGGTGTGGAAGTCGGCAGGGCTGTGTCCAACCGCCGGGGCTCAGAAAGCGGGCTGGCTTCTTAAAAACGATCTTCATGCTCAGCTCTTGAAGCCTTCACAGTCCGGGACCTGCATCTGCAGGGGGTGGCATCTGACATCCTCGGAGAGGAGCTGCATCCGCTGCTGGGCCAGGAGTGAGGCACTGGGCGTGCAGCAGCTCCAGAGCCTTCCTCGGGCAAGTTCCTGCGTTATTTAGCTCCTTTGCTGCCAGAGCACCACGTTCCACTTCTTAGCAGATTGGGGTGAATTTCCAAGAGGGAAGACTGCAGATGGCTTTGCCTTCCGGATGGGATTTTTCCTCCCCAAGTGACTCACTTGTGCTAAAGACCTAGCTCCAGTTGGAGCCCCTCTGGTCTCTCTCAACCACCTTTGCACAGAAGGAATTAAGGAGCCATGAGAGGGTTTTTACACGGTCACGCCATAAGCCACCAGTTTTTTGCTGGGGGGGAGGGGGAGGTTCACCAGACTGGTTTTGTCTTTTTTTTTTTGCCCTGCCAGCACCATTGACTTTTTTCAACCCTGTAAGACTCTGTTCATCTTTTAATTGAGTTACAACCCCACTGTCTTTCCCTCTTCCTGTGAGATAGAGCTCTAAGGACTGGCGTGGGCCCATGTTCTCACCCACCGACGGATGAGTGGCTTGCCCCTTGCCCTAGGGTGCTGTGGCCCTGGACAAGTCCCCATACTGCCTCCCGAGCAGCAGCAGGTATCTCCCTCCTTGAGAAGGAGAGGGTGAGGGTTCAGCTCCCTCCCAGGAACTAAACCACCGCTCTGGGGTGGAGTTGTGTTTGTACACACAGCATACCATGGAGGGGAACCAGGGAACTTGTGTCTCTTAGCACAAGACAGACATGTTTGCCTTCCTGCTTTCAGTGAAGGGAAATCCATGGCTGGAGAGATACTTGAATGCAGTTCTAACCTTAGGCAGTGAGCAACACCTCAGCCATTTGAAAATGAATTGTAAGGCATGAGAAACTTCAAACATTAGAGCTTTTTTGGTGACGTGTCTCTTAAGTAATAACCTTTTGATTCCTATTCTTCCTTTCCCGTTACCGGATGATACTGAAATGGATGTCCAGACACCTACAGAAAAGTAGTAGGCTCTCTTTTCCTGAAATGAGCTGTTTCCCTTCCCCAACACTGTCTTTTCACCAGTGCAACTGCGTTTGATTTGCTGAAGAGAAAAGCATTTCTTCTGTTCCCGTTGTTTGCCTTGACATCAGACAAAGCTATGTTCTTCCTCTAGGAGGCTTGCTTCATGCTAGTTATCAGGGTGTGTGTCTTGAAACAAATCCCCCCTGAGGCTGGGTATCTGTATGTTAGCCACTTGCTTTATAATTCTTAATTTAGATGGGCAGAGAAGGATTGTTTTAAGGGTCAGGCTTCTGCTGCTTCCTAGCATTAGATCAGTCTTGCCCATCAGTTTTTCCTATCTGAGGCTTTAATTGGGTAGCTTGTGGGTTGGTCATAAGCAACGGGGAAAGATCCAAAGGAGGGCCTTCATGTTGCCTCCCACCAGGGCCTGGTGGAACCTTTTCCTCTTTAAAGGTTCCTAGCCAAAGGCCTTTGTCGACTTTGGAGAGCTGCCTGTGATGGCTCAGGCTTATTTCTGCCACTGCAGAAGCCGTTGGAAAGGGCAGCCCAGCTTCTCCGGCATTTAAACAAGTTATCTGAAGGCTGTTGGAGTCGGTGGGGCAGAAGCCAATCCTTCCCTTCTTTGAAGTCAGAGTATTTATTGAGCACTTTCTTTCTCAAGGTGGGAGATGAAGCTTTCAACTTCCTGAGTTTTTCTGTCATTTAGAGGCAAGATGAAGCTCCTGACATTTTTCTGATCTCATCTCTCACCATATGAAAATGATTAGTTTTGATTATATTCACCTTGATTGTTTTTCTTCTCTGGGGGAGCTGATTGTGAGTTTGTGTCAAAGACTCATATTTGCATATCCCTATTAGATGAGAGCCATGCAGCAGGGCAGTTTTTCCGTCTTAAAGGGCCTAATTGGGGTCCCTGGCACATATGCAAAATTCCATGGTCTTCAGTCGATTCTTGGGAAATCTGACAAATGTTGCGTTTTATCCTTAAATGCCTGATTTCCTCTTGGGTTTTATATTCTGCATACTGAAAGTCACAAGTTGATCTTTCCAAACTTCCGGGCCAAATGTGTTTGAATAATAAACTTCTGGCATGAGGGAAATGGACAAATAGAATTCAAGATTTATGATAATTTGACCCATACCTGCCTCATTGTTACAACAAAACAAAGGAGGGATGCTTGGGACTTAGGCTATCTAATGGCATATGCTGGTTTTATTGTGTCAGAGGATTACAATTTGAATATATTTCAGTATCAGTGAGACCAGAGTGTAACGAGTGCTTTACATGAATATTAACACCATCGTAAGTGATAGAAGCTAACATTCACTGCACACGTAGTAAATACTAGGTACTGTCCATCCTCCGTACTTGATAGGAATTGGTACCTTGAATCATCCCCAGGCTCTATTTTGATCTCTGCTTTTCAACTAAAGAAACTGTGGCTTAGAGAGGCTTAGTAACCCACACCTATGGTTTATTGACAGCAGGGTTTTAAACCTCTGTGATCTGGTTTGCGAATTCACTCCTGGAGCTACTCTTCACTGTCCATCTATACTGCCTCTGACACGTCATTTTGTATTGTGCCAGATGGAGGAAAAACGCATCAAGGATGAGGCCTACTAAAATGTTCTTGAGTATAAATAGGCCATCTGTTGATCTCCCCGTCCTCAGGCCGGGAGCTCTTACTTCAAGCCAACACATGGCAGGAAAAGATATTTATTGATGTCTTAAGGGATAGTTAATGAAAAATAAATAGGCAGGGCAGCGTCTTTAACCAGCCCTATCTTGGACCCAAATCCTCTCTCTCCTGGTGCCCACAGGCCTCTCTACCTGTTGGTAGGTGTCCCCACCAGCTTGGCGCCAGCCTAGCTTCCTTGGGGTTGGTGGTGTCCTACCAGAGTAGGAGGCATATTATGTGTCCCTTAGGGGGTTTTGCAAACCACCTGAGCTGCAGAGACTTTTTCTTTGTGACTGGTGCCCGGTCCCTATCTGCTCTGTCCCTCCCTTTCTGGTTCTCTTGGGCCTGCTTCACTGCTCCTTTACTGTCCTCTCTTTGTTCTCTCAACAACAAACAGTTAAAGGATCTCCGGCATCATGAGATCACAGAGTCTTCTAGTATAGTCCCGTCATTTTAAAGAGGGGCCCACGCAGCTGGGCATTTGTGTCACTGAGGCCAGATCTCCAGTTTTCTCATTTTCTTTTGTACTAAAATGCTTACCTTTGAAAAAAAGTGAAGACATGGTAAAAATAGCACCATGCCGGAAATGTATGGGAAGGTCAGCATTTGTGACTTTCTTTCTCTCCTCGCCCCTGGGGGTACTATTTGCCTGGACCTTGGCTTTCTGCCCTTTGGTATTTATGTACTCACAATTTCTGTTTCTTACCTGGGTTTGACGCCTTGCTTTTTAGAAACCTTTATTATTTTTAAATTCTTGCATGTGCCCTACTTTTCTAATCCTGGCATTTATTCCTTGCAGTCCTTTCAGCCTGTTGCTGATCATAGCCCCGGATAACCATACTGTGTGATTGTGGTATTGAGATGCTCTGACAGGAGACATGTCTACCGAACGCAGATGGTGTGTCTGGTGGCCAGAGCCTTCCTATGAAATCTGGATAGATTCTCTATTCATCAAGGGAGGTCCATTCACAGAAGAGCCGCAGAGAAATGCACAAGATTGGGGGGAAGAAAAACCCCACAAGGAAATGCCTTATGAAGTTACAACTTAGATTAGATTATGCAGTCTGGGGAAAGAAAGGTAATGCAAATCAAAATATCTGGAATGTTATTAGAACAGTGTTTAACATGGTTAACTTCAGAGTCAGAAAGCCTGGGTTTGAAGTGGCTTCTCCACTTCCTGGGTCTGTGACCTTGAGCTACTTCTTTAACTCCTTTGAACTGTGGGAAGGGGATGCTATCATTCATGGTGTCTCTACCACCAGCAGTTGCAAGAATCCCACGGGTTGCTAAGAATACATTTAAATTCTATACCTTCAAAGGTTTGTCGTAGGGCTGAGAAGGGCAAAGGCACAGCATTTAGCTCACAGCAGGCACTGAACTTGGACTATTCCCCTCATTCCCTCCCTGTGCCCCTCTAAATAGGCAGGGAAACATCCATACCTTTTGGAGAAAATTCCACCAAATAGGGTCCGATAGAGTTTTGGTGACTCAGAAGCAATGTCTCTTAAACTTCCTGGAAATTCTATGGAAAAGACACATCTCATTTAGCAGGGGTTAGGGCGGTTTTACTTTCCTATCTGTGAAACCATATTTATGTAAATAAGGTACGCTCCCAGGTAGGAAAGAAATCTGAGATTGCCCTCCTCTTGGCGTTGTTATTGGGAGTAGAAATGGCCTTTTATTTGGGATTTCTCCTTTTACTTGTGGGTAGTCACAGGGTGGAGAATGTGGCTGCTGGTCTGTCAGTTTCAGCTGTGGGCGTGATGCCTAGTTTCTTTTTCTTTTTAAGATTTTATTTATTCATGAGAGAGACAGAGAGGCAGAGACATAGAGGGAGAAGCAGGCCCCCTACAGGGAGCCCAATAGGGGACTCGATCCCAGGACCCCTGGATCATGCCCTGAGCCAAAGTCAGATGCTTAACCATGGAGCCACCCAGGCATCCCATGATGCCTAATTTCTTAGCTTCCTGTTTCCCTGGGACTGTGGCAGGAGTGGCTTTCCCCCTGCCCCCCATCCTCACCTTACAGATTGAGAACTGAGTCAAATTCTAATTCCCTCATCAGTGAGTTGAGAAGAATTGGGAGGGCTTGTGTGTCTACCCACTCAAGGGAGTTGGGAGCTGGGGGTGGGGGCGGAAGCTTCGGAATCAGTAGAATTTGGCACTCTTAAAAAACCTATGTTGTTTCTGGCAAATTACAATGCGTTCAGGTCAAATTTTATTGAGCTACATGCTCTCCTAGGGACAGGTTGAAGAATAGGATTTGGGTTCTTTTTTTTTTTTTTTTTTTAAATTTTTTTTTTATTTTTTTTTTATTTATGATAGTCACAGAGAGAGAGAGAGAGGCAGAGACACAGGCAGAGGGAGAAGCAGGCTCCATGCACCGGGAGCCCGACGTGGGATTCGATCCCGGGTCTCCAGGATCGCGCCCTGGGCCAAAGACAGGCGCTAAACCGCTGCGCCACCCAGGGATCCCTAGGATTTGGGTTCTTAATCCATATTCCTAGATTATAAATTTATCTTTGGAGATAAATTAATACTTGACAGATGATAGTTAAATTCATAATCTGAATTTGCCACCTGAACCTTTGCTCACAGGTAAAAAGGAATCAGATACTGATTCGTGCCACCTAATGTGGACGGACCTTGAAAATGTTTTGAGTGAAAGTTAGTCACAGAAGATCACATGTTGTATGGTCCCATTTACGTGAAATGTTCAAAGTAGACAAATCCATGGAGACAAGGTAGATGAATGGTTGTTGCCAAGGATGCTGGTCAGGAGGCAGGAGGAAGGTAGTAATAACTGCCAGTGGATTTGGAGTTTGATTTGGAGATAAAGATGTTTTTAAGATTGAGAGAGAATGAGTGGAGGGAGAAGGACAGAGCAGAGGGAGCCTGATGTGGGACTCAATCTCAGGACCCTGGGATCATGACCTGTGCCAAAGGCAGATGCTTAACCAACTGAGCCACCCAGGTGCCCTCAGGGGATAAAGATGTTCTTGAAATGAAATTGTAGTGATGTTTGTACAACCTGCTAATATACTAAAAATCCTTGAACTGTATGCTTTAAATGGGTGGATTGTATGGTATACAAATTATGTCTCAAAGCTGTTACCAAAAAAAGTTATGTAATTTCCACACAGGTGTACTTAATATGTTAACATATGCCTATACGGAAAAAGAAAAAAGCCACATTGTTGACTTTGGGTATTTAAATTGACAGCAAAGCAAAATAAACCAAAATAAAATTATGTAGCCCCAACAGTGCCTGCCGTACTGAGGTTTACTGTTCCAAATTCCCAAGGATTTCAGAAGATGGCAGTTTGGTTTTAGGTGGCCCTGTATCATTCCATTTAACATGTACCCTGGAAAATATACATATGTGATGTAGACTAATTTCTGCCCAGAGCATTATTAAGCACTGACCTGGATGATCAAGAAAGATTCTCCACCTTAATTTTATAGCCTGCCAACCACCTGTTAGAACTTTGGCAACCTTGAGTCCCCTTTCTTTTTCTTTGATTCTGTGACTTAAGATTTTATGGTAAATGGGGATGGATTTTATTCTTGTGGTGGTAAGCAAGAGAATTCATTCTCTATACTTAGAGCTACTCAGCTCTTATAACAGTGAACCTCAGAAGCCAGAGTAGCAGCTCTGAAAGAACTTTTCCAAGAGGGGATTGCAGCCATACATAATTGGAAGTGGTAGCTGTTCTTTGTTTGAGCTCTTAGTTCGAGCCTCCCACCCTATAGAACCTGTGAACAGAGCTCCTGAGAGGTAGGCTGATAATTGAACATGTTCACCCCCCCCTTCACTTGCTGTAGCCACAAATTCAGAAATGAACAGTGACAGGTTCAAAAATTGCAGGAGGGAGAAGCAATAACCAGAACTCTGAGAGCACCCAGAATGAAAAAACATCCACTCAAATTCAAAATCAAACAGGAATATAATATCCAAGCAGCTTGTCTGAGATTTTGTTCATTCAACGTCCGCTCCTTAAGGAAGTGTGATGCTTCAGGCAGTGTAGCATAATGATTGACATTTGGGCTCTGAGTTCAAATCCGTACTCTGCTGCTTGCTAGTGTTTTGATCTTGGGAAATTTTATTTAAACGCTGAACCTCACTCTTCTATAGAATGTGGGTAATAGTACTTTGTCATAGAGCTCTTGCAAAGATTAATGGATACTTACAGCAATGCCTGGTGTCTGTCAGGCATCTAGTAAAGGGTCATGGTGGTCACTGTTAGTATCATCGTCATTAGTAAGAAGGGCCAACAAGACAGCTGCCAACTGCTCTTCCTCTGTAGAAATCACTTTGCTCCAGTGGCTCATGTGGGAGGGTCCTGTAGAAGAGTGGGGCAGATGCAGGGAAAGAAGGTGGTTGCCCAGTCACCAGTTGGTTCCCATCCTCCAGGACTCGTTAGATTAAGAACCACTTGGAGCCATTCCCTGCAATTGATGCTGGATGAATAGAGTTGAATGACTTGGCCCTGCCTCCCGGGAGCACGCCTCTAAAATACCTCCAGTGTGTCTAACGCATGAACCTGGACATTCTCTCTGCAGTTCACTCCAGTTAGTGATCAAAATCTGTGTTAGGGGTTTTAGTAATTCATTCTCTGGGCTCCAACTCTTTTTTTCTAAGCTCTACTCTCAGGAAGCCTCACTCCCTTTTTCATCATAATTTAAGACTGCATCCAAATGTTGAGAACTCTTGCCTACCCACGATCAGAAGGGGAAGAAAGTTGCAATTTTTTTTTTTTTTGGCTTTAAAGAACAGCAGTTCACCAAAGCTCCCCCAATCAAAGTAAATTATTACCATAAATTGTGGTAAAAATTACTTAGGGCCACAGGTTAGCATAATCTTCCAGGTAATAATCATTGAGAAAGAAGTTTTGAACCAGACTCAACTTTTGTTACTCTGTTGACCCAAGGATGGGATTTAGCAGGTGTGGTAAGAATCACAAATCATAAAATACTAAGTGACCTTTGTGATTTTATGGGGTCTGTAGTTGGGGTTCTTTAGGTTGCCTGTGTTGGGGTACCATTTAAAAATTAACATTCTTTGGCAGGTTTTGTATTGACCGTTTCTGTGTGTGATCAAATGTCATGTGGTCTTCAGGTCACCCTGGAAAAGTCACGAGATAAAATTCTGATGGAATGAAGAATTAATCTCCTCATGTCATCTCAGTCTTTACTGTAGAAAAATGCAGAAGTTTCCCTAAAATATTGTTATTGGAGGCTGTTTTGTATTTGCTTTTTAAGATTTTATTTATTCATGAGAAACAGAGAGGCAGAGACACAGGCAGAAGGGAGAGGCAGGCTCCATGCAGGGAGCCTAACATGGGACTCCATCCAGGGACTCCAGGATCAGGCCCTGGGCTGAAGGTGGCGCTAAACCGCGAGCCACCTGGGCTGCCCACTGTTTTGTATTTTTTTTTTAAAGATTTTATTTTTTTATTTATTCATAGAGACAGAGAGAGAGAGAGGCAGAGACACAGGCAGAGGGAAAAGCAGGCATCATACAGAGAGCCTGACGTGGGACTCGATCCAGGGTCTCCAAGATCATGCCCTGGGCTGCAGGTGGCGCTAAACCGCTGAGCCGCTGGGGCTGCCCTGTTTTGTATTTTGATGTCATATTTCTATGTAGTGTTCTCCAGTTTTCACTGTTGGTTTTCTGGGTTTGCCCCCATGTCTGCCTCTGCTTCCTTGTACAAAAACTCCTTTGCACGCTTCATAGCATCAAGCTGAGTGTGGGGTGTGCGTGGATACATAAAGGCTTTACGCGGAGAAAAATCTTTGGTATTAATAGTCAAATGCAGCTAGAAAGAACCAATCTCTCACTGGTAAATTATTCTTCTATTTCTTCGAGCCTGGTCATTTCATGATTGAGTTTAAAATTTCAATCTGAAGAACAGTTAACTTTTACATGAGGTTTTTACATCAGAAAAACCGTATTGTGCCCAGAGAGGATTCTTACAATTCAGATTTGAAGGCATAAGTTGGCTTGCCCTGGACTCAACAGCTCGCGCAGACACCCCAAATAAATGCAACGTGTGATCTTAGGTGGCACCAATTAAAGTAGAGTGAAAAGCATAAAACAGTTTTAGAAAAGGTCACCGCACTTAGAAATCCACCATTGTTCATGCAACCTGAGGGATTTGAAAATAATTTCAAAAATCAATTTAAACATGTAGGCCACCCGGCTTTTCTTAGTTTGTCCCTCTCCTTTAGACGCGGCTTACAGAGCCAGGAAGGCGCAGTTTTCCCCATTGGGAACCCCAGGCCAGAAAACTTCTGGAAGTGTCTGTGGCAGCTTGAATGCTGCTATTTAAGAGCTGATGAAGAGGCAGCTTGGAGAAAACCTCAAAAATAAATACTCTGATTCATCACTGTTGTGCAGGCTTCCCAGCCATCAGCGCCAGCCCAGGGCTTCTGAGACAAAGGGTAACATTGAGCGCAGAGCAGGCTCAGCCCGAGTCAGGAGCCCTGACTGTCGCTGAGGGGGTGGAGGGAGGCAGCTGACTGCAGAAGCCACCGGGCTGGGCGCTTAAGAGAAAGGGCGGCCCGTGCCGCTTTTTGCTTGGTGGGGGGATGGGGAATGGGGAATGAATATTCTGGAGACGCTCCCGGGGGGTGGGGTGGGGGGGGGGTGGTGGTACTGTCTCATAAATAATCCAGAGCAGTCGGTCGGGTAGCTGCCGCGGCACGGGGGCAGCAGTTTGAAGCGGCACCTGGATCAGTGTCTCGTTGGGGGGTCCTGCCACCCCTGGGCGCCCAGCACATCGCTAGGGCCACGGCAGTCGTCAGGGAGGGCCAGCTCAGAACATCTGGGTTTCTACTGACAGCTTGGAGTCAGGGAGTGTGGGCTGTTGAGTTTATTAGACCCGCAGCAGATCCCCAGCTCTGCCTCCTCCCGACCCCTTCCCTCCCTTCTCTGCATTTGTGTTTGTCCCTCGTTATAAAAATGAGATGGCCAGCCGTGACGGTGTAGGACAGGCGTGGAGTCAACGGTCCTTAGTGGTGCACACTGTTCGGTCGCTAGAGCGGACTCTCACGGGCGGGGGGGGGGGGGCGGGGGGGGTTCCTTGTGCGTTTTACTCCAGACCCACAGAGCCTCCATCTACTCAGGCCCATCCCGCCCTACTGTGGGGAAGAGCTGGAGAAGGCGAGGCACGCGCAGGTGTTCAGTAACACTCCACGGAGGTGGGGAGTGGCCCTTGGTCACTTCCCCCGTGTGTGTCCTCTGGTCGGCACAGTGCTGGTCAGTGACCATTCTGGCTATAAGCGATCATGAAGGTTTGGAACGGACATTAGTGGAGTCTGGCTTATTCTTTGTAATGGCTCTTGTAAGAAAGCTTGGTGAATAAAGATGTGACAGTGAGGGTATTCTTTAAAAAAAAAAAAAACAGCTAGATTTGAACCTGCTGTGTGCTGTTTTTGCATTGCAGAGATAAGAGCTGCAGACTAAAAATTTGTAAGAAGGTCTTGTAGAACGTGCATCTGCTGGTCCCCACCCGACTCCCCGCCACCTCCCAATTTCTGCTCCTGTCTCTCATTTTCTTCAGAGGGACTGATGAACTTTTGCATAGCCAAAGGACACCAAAAGATTTTGGAGGCTCAGCTCCTCTTGTTTTCTTTCTCTGTGGCTTAAATTAATTTCTGCAACAGAGGGGATCCCTGGGTGGCGCAGCGGTTTGGTGCCTGCCTTTGGCCCAGGGCGCGATCCTGGAGACCCAGGATCGAATCCCACATCAGGCTCCCGGTGCATGGAGCCTGCTTCTCCCTCTGCCTGTGTCTCTGCCTCTCTCTCTGTGACTATCATAAATAAATAAAAATTAAAAAAAAAAATTTCTGCAACAGATAAAAAGGTAACTGGGATTCAAAGCTCGTTTATCTTCCTGGAGCTGAATGTGGAGGCATAATTCCTACCCTCCAAACAGGCAAATCCAGAGGCAGCAGGTGACAGCTGCAGTTTTGAGAATAGGAATTACATGTGCAAAGTAGAGCTGCCTTCCAGTCCGCAGCTCCTAGCACTTTGGAAGCATGCACAACTCCGTGTGCATGCTGTATACAAAAGCTACAAAGGGAGGCGGCTAATTAATGTTGAAAATTAAGTAAAAATATTGCCACTGTATACCACGCTTAAATACTTATTCTGGGGGTTGCGGAAAATGCCCTGTAAAAATGTATAATTATGTTTAAAACTCTTGAGTCTAAGATTTTCCATCAATGTGTGCTTTTCAGTTATCAATTAAGTATCAAAGTCCTAAGGTTGTATGAGCCCCTGAATCATTTTTGAGTCCCACAGTAGATTTTTATAGATAGATTGACGACATTTGTTCTTTGTGAGGCTGATAATAAACCACCGTGTGGAATCCCATAGTGGGAGTTCAGTATCCGGCATTTATAGTGACTCTGAGCTCGTATTACAATTATTATGGTTCTATAGAAAACCACAGGGGGAAAAAAGTCATTTCATGCTTTTTAAAACTTACTAGCTAACGTTTAAAGAGTTTATTCAGAGTGGACTCAGCCAAACATTTTTTTCCTAACCTTAAAATTACTACAGAGGGGTTATAAGAAACTGTTCTGTATCTGTGTTAAAAATAGAATGTGTTTTTCTTTTTTTCCCTTTTGGTTATGCCTGGGTTTTCCATGATACAGTTTGTGGTTAATTAACTCAGGTCACATTTATTAGCATCACTGTGTGCAGAAGCTTCATGCTAGTTTCCGTGGACAGACCGTAGTGGTACTTAGTCTAAAAAGCTTCCGATGTGAATGAGAAATGGGCAGCTGGTTAACCATGAGCTTGCTGTCATCAAGCCAGAGCACAGAAGGTCCCACATGAGAAGTACTGAGTATCATGGAGGTGAGGCATGGGGGGGAGGGGGCCTATCTCTGTCCAAAGAAGGCTTCTTAGGAAAGAGAGTAGGTATGAAGGATCTGGGAAGATGCCTTAGATGAGGGGGTGCTATGGTGCCAGGGGGCAGGGCAGTACATTCTGGGGAGAGGCACCATGTTACAAAGCGAGAGGACTATTCAGAAACCAATAGCTGGGCAGGATTCCCCAGCAGAGGCCTGTGGTACTGACGAGGGCTGGAAAGGTGAGAGTCTGTTAATTGGGACATGGCAATGGTGTGCTATTGTGTACTATGCATCATTTGTTTCCCTTGAGAACTATCATCATGCTAAAGTACCAATTAATTGTATTTTGTTTTATTGAATTAAAATTACATTGTTTGATAGGTCATTTTATTCTAGCATGTGCATGTAATTTTCTCAGAAAGGGGGTACCATTTTAAAGGTGGAATTTGATGAGTCAATGAGGCATTTTTCAAATAAATTACTCAGAAAATGTAATAGTTCTAAAATACCTTAGAGTTACAGCTGAAGTCAATTATTTAATCCAATTAAAGTTGAATTGTGCTGTTGTTCTCACAATTTTCAAAGCTACACATGTCCATAATTTCTATTCTTGTTTTATAATCAGTAATAAAATGTGTAATATGCTTGATTTAGCACCTGACATATTACAAACTCTGCCTCTTAAATGGTCATCTGCCGGTTTCTTTCCTAGGATGACAGGTTTCTGAGCTGTGAATGGAGCTGAAAATATATAAAATACAATTTGGGAGGAGTTTCCTTAAAATAGTTCAGGGGTACTAATTGAACATTCAAAAGAATGCTAGCGTTTCTTAGCTTCCTGGCATTGCTTAAACACCATGTAGCTCCTCTCTTGCTCTTCTTACCAAAACGCCACTCGTTTTCTTATTTGTATAATAAGAAACCATAAGGTATCAAAACATAGACATTAAAAGTTACTGTGAGGTAAGGCTTTTAATGGTATCAACTCTTATTTGAGGCCCTTCAAAGAGTTGGCGTTGCAGCTTGTCTGCTAGTATCAATATGAGACAACATAGCGTGATGCAGAAGTCAGACTGGGACAGCATTGGACATTGGCAATCATAAGTGCAATCAGGAAGCACATGCTCCCTACTCTGTAGGACATGCCAGCACTCAAGTCCGTTACCCCAAAAAGGCCATCCTCTAGTTTTGTGTGTTAAACATCAGAAGCAGAAAATGGGGCGCAAGGAAATAGTAGACTCAGGGAGAACAGGACTAAATTTCGATAGGCCCAATAATCATACAGAAATAACACTGCTCCAGGGCACTTAATATAGGAACAAAAGCCATTATCTCGCTCACTATACCATTGCTATAGACCAGAATACCATGAACCCTGGTTTAGGTTCTTCATTAGGGTGACTGAGAAAATATTCAACTTTATTTATGAGAAATCGGGATCCTTACAGTACATTTCCAGAAATACTTGTTCATATGTTGGCTTTAAAAAAAAAAAAAAAAAAAAGACTTGGTACATAAAAAACAAAATATCCAGAACATGTGGATATTCTCTTACAAGAATTACATGAAGCCTTTTATAGTATTTTAGGTTGTCTTCATTCAAAGAAATAATTTCCGGTATAATTTAAGCTGTCACAGTTGCCCTAAGGGAGTTACTATTACGTTCTCCATTTTAAAGGTGAGGAATGGGGTTAATCATTCACTTAAGGTTACATGATTTGCGTTTATTAACAAATATTGATTGGTTGCCAGACATTTTTCTAGGCTTAAGCAAATGGAAGATTTTCTTGTTTTGCTTTCAAAAATGTTGCTTCTATTTGTCCAGGCTCCAAGAATTAAATGTAAAGAATTTATCTACAACACTGTATGTCTTTAAATTTAAGAAAAAATATTAATGTCCATGTATTGGGACTTTTGTCTTACATCCTGTCATGTTTTTCTTTGTACAGGCTCCTAGTGGTTTACATCCATAGCCAGAGATTGCCAGAGCTAAAATATAGGAAGAATTAATCAGAAAAAATCGTTCAAGCATCCCAGGCTCTGTCAGTGTCAGTTTGCTTTGTGTTACTGGCTATGTTTAAGGGGAAAAAGTGAAGCAAAACTTTGTAATGGTTTATACAACAAAAGGGAGAGCATTTTAAAATCTGATCATTCTAAGAATCATCCTCAGTATGGAAGGTGTTCTGAGGAATCCTAATATTAAACAGATTCTAGTAGAAAATGTGAAGTAACCAATATGTAATATCACCTGAAAAAAGATGCAGCATATTCACTCTTACCCTGAATTGTATTTTGTATGATACCTTACTCAGCTGTGTTAATTTTTCTCTAAAATCTACTTTGCTTGATGTTAATATGGCCTTGCCTCTACTTCCCTCTCTACATTCATTTCCTTCTAGCTATCTTTTGTTAACATGCTATATCAATTTCTAAAGATTTATTTATTCACGAGGAGAGTCAGAGACATAGGCAGAGGGACAAGCAAGCGTCCTGAAGGGAGCCTGATGTGGGACTCTATCCCAGGAGCCGAGATCATGCCCCGAGCCGAAGGTAGATGCTCAACCACTGAACCACCCCGGCATTCCAACGTATGTCTTTAAATTCGAAGTATGTTTCGTGTAGATAACATACAGTTTGGTGTTACTTTTTTTTTGATCTATTTATTTTAGAGAGTGAGCACACAGGCAGGAAGAGCAACAGAAAGAGAGGGAGAGCATCTCAAGCAGGCTGTGACTCCCCACTGAGTGCAAAGCCCATCAAGGGGCCTGATCCCATCACGCCAAGATCATGACCCAAGCTAAAATCAACTCAGATGCTCAATTGACTGAGCCAGCCAGATGCCCCTGGTGGTTTTGTTTTTTGTTTTGTTTTGTTTTGTTTTGTTGTTGTTGTTTTAATCCATTGTGACAAGCTTTGCCTTTTATTTATTTTTTTTTTAAATTTTTTATTTATTTATGATAGGCACACAGTGAGAGAGAGAGAGGCAGAGACACAGGCAGAGGGAGAAGCAGGCTCCATGCACCGGGAGCCTGACGTGGGATTCGATCCCGGGTCTCCAGGATCGCGCCCTGGGCCAAAGGCAGGCGCCAAACCGCTGCGCCACCCAGGGATCCCAAGCTTTGGCTTTTAATTGGAGTCTTTATACTCTTTACATGTAATGATAGTAACTTTTACATTTAATCATCATTCTATGATGGTGCATTCTGTTCATTTTCCTTCTTTGCTCTGTTTTTGGGATAACAGAGTACTTTTAGTTATTCTAATTTACTTCATGATGAGTTTATTTAGCTGTATTAGTTTCCTAGGGCTGCCATACAAATGCCCAAAACTGAGTGTCTTAAATTTTTTTTCCAGAGTTTTTAGACTTAAAAGTCCAAAATTAAGGGGTTGGGAGGGTCATGCTTCCTCTGAAGACTTTAGGAAAGAATTTTTCCTTTACCTCTTCCTAGTTTATTAGTTGCTGGCAATCCATGATGTTCCTTGGCTTATAACTTCATCGATCACTCCATTTTCTGCCTGTCTTCACATAGTCCTCCCCTATCTGTACATATCTCTAAATCTACCTCTCCGTATAAAGATACTAGTCATTGGATTTAGGGCCCATCTTAATTCAGTATGTCCTCATCTTAACTAAATTATATCTTCAAGAGCTTATTTCTAAATAAGGTCACATTCACATGTACTTGGGGTTAAGACTTTGAGATACATTTTTGGGGGGGATACAGTTCAACCTACAGTCTTAGCTATATACCTTTTTGGTTTTGTTTATTAGTGGTTGCTTAGGGTTTATAATATCTATCCTTAACCAGTCTGTTTGCCTTCCAGTGATATAGCACAGATACAGTGTAAGCCCCTTACAACAATTTGCTCCCATTTCTTCCATTTATGGTCAAGCATCAAGTCCTGTGCTTAAAATTCTATAGGTAATAGGGATTGAGTTGTTATGATGAGCATAGAGTAATGCATAGATTTGTTGAATCACTATATTGTATGCCTGAAACAAACTGTGTGCTATCTATCCTGGAATTAAAATAGAAAACTTAATTTAAAAAACCCTATAGCATCTCTCCCATATATGTCCTTCCTATATTCTTATTACTACTGAGGTAAGCCCACTGTTATTTCTTGTCCCCTGAGTAGTCTGGTTTTGTCAGTTTACCATGGCAATCTGTGACCTTGCCTCTACCTACCTCTCTACATTCATTTCTCACTCTTTTTCTCTAAGTATGACAGGATGTGTCACATCTCTGTACCTTTGCTCACAGCTTGAATACCCTACTGCCCACCTTATCTACCTGTCAAGCAATTACTTCCCTTTCAAAACCTACCTAAGTCCTTCCTCCTCTGAACCATCCAGTGGAGGCATCAGTGGCTTTCTGTAGCTGATGCACACCTCAGTCCTAATGCCTGCTACTTTCCACTGCACGGTGTGTTGCCCCCTTCCCAAGAGGGGACAGACTTTGTAAGAGTCCTTTGTCTCTCAGCGTCTAGGACAGCCTCAGATTCCTAATCCCTTCTCAGTAAATGTACACTGAAAATTAGGAATGACTGCTGGTTTCACACTGCACATAGTGTTCAGTAAGGAGTAGGGAAAACAACTAAATTTATGCTTGGCAGGTATTGTGATTACTTCTCTGCACCCCAAGTTTTGTCGATTCAGTGTTGAATCATCTTGATAGTTTCAAAGAGTGAAAGACATGGATGTATTTTCCAGATGTTTAAAAAATACAGTGATTTCCACGCTGATGTTGGAAATAATGAACCCCCAATACCACAAATTTGACTTGAATTATTTACATTAGCACATGATTTTTCAGAAGCAGAGAAATTAAGGTATTTTATTCTAGTGCATCAAAGCACTTAGAAAGATTATGCAAACATCTCTTAGATAATTCTAATGACATTGAGAGACATTAATGACGTTTTTTTCTTAGGCCTGCCCACAATCCCTAGTCATTATTCAAACACAACTCTCCAAAGGGTTTTTTCGGATCAGAGGAACCAAACCAATTCTAGCTGTAAAAGTGGGTCTACAGCCTGAGTGAACTTGTTGCTGGCTTTTTTTTTTTTTTTTAATATTTATTTATTCCTGAAAGATATAGAGAGGTGGAGACATAGTCAGAGGGAGAAACAGGCACCTTGCAGGGAGCCCGATGTGGGACTTGATTCTGAATCCCAGGATCATGCCCTGAGCCGAAGGCAGGAGCCCAACTGCTGAGCCATCCAGGCATCCCTGTTGCTGGTTTTTATACAGTAGACTCCCTTGAAGTTCTTGGCGGTAGAGTATTATGAAGCAAAAAACAAGGCTGCTTTCATTTCTCATTAGTCATGAAAAATAACAAAAAAATGTGCTGAGGTGAAGGGCAGACTCCTACTAGCCTCCCAGGGATGATTCAAGTCAGTACAGATGAAGATGTTTCTTCTCAAGACTCTTTGCCCCTTGGTGGAACTGTTTCCTGTCCTTCCTTCCAGAAAATGATTTACACCGTTTGAGGGATCTACCGTTAACCAAAGTTCAGCACACATCTGAATGGACAGGTACTCTAACAAGTATTTGATTATATATCATATAGCGGGCACCAAGGTAAGCATATCACACAGGTGTTTTCTCATTTAATCTTTACATCATGCCCATTAAAGTGGGTGCTCTGTGAGTGGCACCTGGGTGGTTCAGTAGGTTAAGTGCCTACCTTTAGCTCAGGTCATGATTCCAGGGGCCTGGAATGGAGTCCCGCATCTGGCTCCCTCCCTGTTCAGTGGGGTGCCTGCTTCTCACTCTCCCTCTGCCTGCTGCTCCCCCTGCTTGTGTGCACGGATGCTCTTTCAGTCAAAATCTTTAAAAAATAGGTGCTCTGTGGTATACTGAAAAATGGCTCCCCAGACATCCCCACATCCTAATCCCTGGATCCTATAAGTACAGTCTTATTTAGGATAAGGGTCTTTGCAGATATTAAGGATCTTGAGATGAGGGCATTATCCGGGATTACCCGAATAGGCCCTAAATGCTGTCACAAGTGTGTTTATGAGAGAGCAGCAGAGGGATGATGGGCACATAGAAGAGGCAGTGCTGTGGTCATGGAGGCAGAGATTTGGAGTGGTGTGGGGCACAAGGAATGAAGGAGCTGGAAGAAGCAAGGAACAGATACCCTCCTAGAGCTTCCAGAGGGAGCACAGCCCTGCTGACGCCTTGGTTTTGGCTGTCATCCTGATTTCAGACTCTGGCCTCCAGAAATATGAGCGAATACATTTCTGTTCACCGCCACCAAGGTTGGGAATAATTTATTTATGACAGCCTCAGGAAAAATCATATGGGTACAGGTATCAATTTAAGCAAAACTTTTTAATGAAAATCCCGATTTCTATAGGAGATAAGAGGATTTAATCCTTCCTTTATTGAAGTATAATGTACGTATTCTAAAGCACCTAGCTCTTAAGGGTATAGTACAAGTTCTGAAAAATTTGATTGCTCTTATATAAAAGCCTAGACCATGAGATTTTTTTTAAAATGCCAAATACTGTAGATCTATTTTAAATAATCTGTTATCTCTTGCTACATAACCAATTACCCTAAAACCTGGTGGCCTAAAGCAACAGCATTTACGATCTTACAGTTTGTCCAAGTATAGCTTAGCTGGGTGCCTGTGACTTGGGGTCTCATAGGCAGTGATTCCGTTGTGGGCTTGGGGTGTACTTCTCTCAGGGCTCAACTGAGCAAGAATTTGCTTCCAAGTTTGCTCACGTGATTGTTGGCAGGATTGTTTCTCGTGGCTCTTGGACTGAGGCAACCCTGGAAACCCAACCACCCTCAGTTCCTTAACTCCTGAGCTTCCTGCCTGCATCCTTGACGCCTATAACCTCAAAAGAAATGCCAGCAAGATTCAGTCTTAGAACCTAATCACAGAGTTGACAGCCTGACACTTCTGCTGTTGGAAGCAAGGCAGTAGGTCCAGCCCACACTCAAGGAGAGGCGACCACACAGGATGTGGAAAGCAGGAGATGGGAACTCACTGGGAGCCATGTCCATAGCTGCCTACCACCATGCACAATCGAGTATGTGCATAACTATTTTAAGGCCCCTTCAGTTCTCTGATCCCAGGTATGTCTGTCAGGGCACATCTAAGCATATACAGCCTTAAAAGAAAAATGCCCTCAAAATGAGTGGTTTTAAAATTATGATTCTTCTATCCTCAGGTGAGGTAAGATCAAAGACTTTGGGTCCTTCGTAAATAGTTACGTAGGTATGAAGGCAGTTCAGTTATTTGTCACTTCCTAATACCCTTTTTCCCTCCATGTCTCCTGGGCTTGCCTATTATGACTGTGAGAGATTTTTATAAATTCTTTAATTATTCAAGCTCTGTACCCCTTGACAGGGAGGCCTCTCCTTGCTACAGGAATGGACAGCCAGCTGGAATTATCTGTTACCCTTGAACAGTTACAATATTGTGTTGATACCATCCCCTGATACTTAACATCAGACAGTTGTCTCTCTAAGTAGATTGCAAGCTCTTTGAGTACAGGAATGGTGTTTTACTGAAGAGCCAGTGCTGTATTAGAACAGGGGCTTTCACGGCTGTTATTCTTTATGGATCGGCAAACACAGAGGGAAGACAAGCATGTAGAACACATTGTCACCATTTCTGCATCACCAGGCTTCTCCGCTGCAGCATACGTGTGCCTCCTTATGGAAACTGCCACCCAAAGATCCATCACCACCAAGACCATTGTTTTTCCAGCACGTTGCAGAATCTTTTGGAGGAAAGCACTCTCTTCCTTGACTCCGTTTTGTGTCGTATGTTCCCCTGTATCACCTGGGCATTTCTGAACAGAGAAACAGGGTTGCTGCTTCCCCACCCAGTGTGGTTAGGTACTCTTTGCAAGTGTCTTAGAGAATTTTCCTCCTTAGGAGTTTATCTTGTAAGAATCCTAGTTTCTAAACTTTGAGTAATTTCTAGGCAACGTGGTGACTCGTAGCTTCATTGGCCCTTTAAGAAACACTTAAGAATACTGGAAAACTACCCATGTTTGAGTTACAAGAACACAAAGTCTTTGGGTTAAAAAAAAAAAAAAAAACTATGGCATTTCTATTATGAAATACCACAGTTGACAAACTTAGTTTCCGTAGTAATTTTAGACTGTCCTTAGGTGAAGGGTTTCCCCTCCAGATGCTGTTGAAGATGTTCTTAAAAATGTGTGGAATCCCGGAAGTGTCCACAAAGCATTTCATTTGTCATACCTTGGCAATGAAGGCTACAAATTATTTTTTGTTCCTATCATTAGATACATATCCTTCTTATTTATTTTGCCAAATGAATTTTCAATTTTCTGCCACTTGCTCTCAAGAAAAATGTTCCGTAAGCAGGAAGGCATTCATTTAGCTCAGCTTGGGCAAGCCATCCCTTGAGAAGAGGGTTCTTTTCGACTGAGCTGCCAGCTTGAGAGAACACCTTCGGGCATCGAGTTTCTGTTTACTACCTGGAAGCGTTCCATTTTAAACACATTTGGGTCTTTCACTGAAAGGTACTTTAAAAATTTAAGATTTTTTATCACCAGAAAACATCTATTAAATATGCATCTGCACCTGGAGCCATATACCAATGAGTTAACTCCTGAGGAGGATTTTCTTTTTGTTTTTAAACCTAAGACAATAGCTTTCATGGGCATTAGGTGACAAGAGCTATCCAATTCCATTTAAGTCCATAATACATTATTTAAAGACATTATTGAAGGCTTGACTCCTGGAGCTAAAGAACTAGAAATATTTAAAGGAAGAGAAAGTGTGAAGAGCTCAAAGCTGTTTATACCCAGAGGAAAGGCAGTTGGGTGCGGAAGAGGTTATGGTCCCCGCTGCTCCCCAGGGAAGGACCACGTAGGACCAGGGTGGGACTCAAGCAGGCTAGTTTGGAGCAATGTAGAAACAATCTAGCTGGTTTCATAAAGTTGTAAGCCTCTGGTCTGCAGTGCCATTCAGAGACCAAATGATTTTCTTCCCTCTGTGCTTTGGGAAGCACCAGTAGGAACTGGTTGGAAATGGGATGGATAGGAATCATTTTAAGGGCTAGAATATTATCTACAATGTCTCTGATTTTTTTTTTTAAGGGACTTGGTTAAGGACGTAATGAATTATTCAGAGACTCCTCTCTGTGAAGCAAGTTGCACAAAGGCAGGCAACTTGATACAAATTACGATTCTAAAATTGTTAGTAATATATTTTATTCATGGGCTCTACTTACAATAGCAGATTTCCTGCTTGACATTTCTTAGACATATCACTCATGATCGCACAGTTACTCTTTGAATGGGTGCAGGATCCAACACTAAAAATGATGTACACAGTCTAATGGATTATTCAAGCCTTAAAGTTTTTTGGGAAAAAGATTACTCATTAGGATTTTCAAATGCAAGTATTCAGTAAAATCATAGGTGTAGCAGCTCTCATGTAATAGGTACCAAAATCGGGTTTGTGTCTTATGTGGGGAAGGGTGGTTTCTGAACCATTTTTAGCGAATGGCCAGTACCTCTTTTACGGTGCTCTGTTGTGAGGCTCACAGAGATTGCTTCAGCAGACACAATGGGTTTTCCTTCTTTACTTTCAAACTGTTGACATTTTTTGTTTTCCTGAATGAGCGGCAAGACCCATCTATGGTAGCTTTTCTGCAGGCCTGTGAGGGAGTGTGAGCCAGAGAACAGTTTTGAGTTCATGTGCACAACAGATGCTGTGCGGTGCCAGTTTGGATCCATCATCCAGTCTCATGGGTGCACATTCTGACGAGGCAGAGGATGCCATCCCTGTGCAGCCCAGATGCCCACCGGCAAGCACTTTAATTTGCTGGCATCTGGGTATGCATGTAATGCGACCCCCACCTTGGAATAAAGCCCACTGCTGCTGAACTTCGGTGTATTTAAGAGCATTATAGCTGTGGCCAGCATGGGATGAGCTGTGCATGTGCTCAGGACTTCCCATGAAGCATGATGGGGTCCCTCACTGCTGGGTTCGAGACCCACTCTGACGACTGTTGTTTTGGTCAGTGGGTTATGTACCAGATACTTGTTTAACAGCAATTACATGCCTGTCATTGTGTAGACACTGGAGCCTACGTGGACATTTCCCCTCCTGGAGCTTGTGGTCTAGGTGGGGTCTGTGAACATATATGCAGGCAAATGTGTTGCTGCAAGTCATGCTGGGCACTACCTAGGCCAGGATAGCTGCGCTGATAGGGAATAGTAGAGAAGTGCTTTTCTGCTGGAGGTCAGGGGATGGCTTTGCTAGGATGGGACCTCCTCACAGAGTCTCCTAGAATGTGTCAAACTGGTGCAGGTAAGAGCAGAGGAAAGTGTGTTCCAGGTAGAACAGAGCCTGGCGGTGGACCTGGAACACCATGGGCAAGGACGAACAAGGCACAGGTGAGACAGGCAGAGACAGGGTGAGGGATTCCATTCCAATTGCAACAAAGGGGAGTGCTGTGGTTTTCGGCTGGGAGTGAGATGATCCAAAAGGTGACCCTGGTTACCACCTGGAAGAAAGAAAAAAAAAAAAGGCAAGAGAATGTGAGGAAGAGCAGTGGGTACATGCTTTACTCAGGTCGAAGATAGCAGAGCCCTCCACTGGGTGGCGGCGGCAAAGGTTGGGTTGTGGATCAGCTCCCTGTGGGCACATCGTGCTGTGCAGCTCCAAGCAGCACACCTTGGGCTGGGCGTGCTTTATAGTGATCTTACAAGAGGCAGACAGTGGTCCATGCAAAGCAGAAGCTGTGTTGATGAGAACTGGTGCTCAAGGGTCTCTCCCTTGCTGTGATATTATGTCTAAACAAGCATGGTAACCCTCTGGGCTCCAGAGGGGACAGCTGAGGACCCCCCTCCCAATTTGGATGTATCATAGCTATTGCCCTGGAGGGTTTGAGCAAAGGAACCCTCGAGCCAGACTGAGTAGATGGGTCTTCAGAAGCCCTCTAGCACCCTTAAGAATTGAGGAAACTGAGGCTCAGGAAGGTTATGGGTTATTCATCCAAAGATACACAGCCAGTTAGGGGCAGAGCCAGAGAGAAACTGTCAGCTGAAGCCAGCTTGCTTTCTTTCACTGAGAATTTTGAGTGATACTTTTGGAAATCTTCATTTAAATCCTTCTAGGATCTAATTTTAAAAAATCCTTTCAGAATTTATATAAGGATTAAGCCAGTTAAAACCCCAGGACTGTTTCAAGTAAACAGCTTAAAAGTGGAATCTTAATGTTACCAAGATCATTTCTTTTGTATGGGAACTGTGGTAATTGGGCTCCAGTCTCTTGCATGAGAAGCCAAACTGTTTCAGATCTAATGAGTCCTGGCCACTGGGGCAGATAGATTGTGGATTCACTATTTATAGTGTTTTTAAGTGTCACTTTCCCCTTCTCTTTTAATAAGCACTGAGCTGAAAGATGGCCCACAGAGGCTTGGAGCATATAGATGAGGGATGGCGGGGAGGTGGGGGGAGAGCTCAGCTGAATGATTCCTGGTTCAGATTTGGAGTTGAAGGTTTAATTTAGGATGTTGGCTCTTCCTTATACATGAGGATGTGCTCTCCCAAATAAAAGGCAGATCAGTTATTTGCAGATTGGCGAGCTGAGAAAGGTGGTTGTGCTTGCCCAAGGTCAATTCTCCAAGAATGCACAGCTGCATCTTTAATGCTGAGGAGAGCTGTATAACAGTTAAATAAGACATATAAAGAAATTGTTGGGAAATCAAGATGAGCAAACAAGGATGCGATCTAAAATATGAAGTGAAATTGAAGCCAGTTCTATGAATTAGGAACATTCCATACACATTGTTAGTCAGGCTCAGGAAAATATAAAAGGTTAGCTGCATTTCAAGCCCATCATCAATATATTCTTTAGAGGGGAAGAGGTTTCTGAGTTTTATTAGAAGTTTTCTCATCATGCTCATGAAGCAGCTTGTGGTGGGAAGAGCACTGGGCTGGGACTTGGTGGCTCTGGGCAAGTCCTCTGACCTCTCAGAGTCTTGTTTTCCCATTTATAAAAAAATAGCATGAGCCCATCCCACCACACTAAATTGGTGAGAGGATCAAAAGAGTTAATATAAAAAAAAACAAAAAAACAAAAAAACATTTGTAACCATTTATAAGAGTTAATGTACAAAACCATTTGTAACCATTCAAAGTCTCTTCCTTCCCAGCTCTGTTTTTTAAATTCTGGCTATACATTCAAATCACTTGAAGAACAATATATTGTCAACCCCACCTCTGGCATTTTTTTTCCACTTGGTCTGGGTTCGCACTTGGAGATTTTCAAAGCCCCTGAGGTAGTTCTAGGCAAACCTGGGTGAGAGTCTCAGGCCTGACAGGGAACAGTCCAAGGAGTCTGGAGGCCTTCTGGAAGTCAATCATAGGTCTAGGCAGATTGTCAGCTGTCTTCCTTTGTGCTCACATCCCATTTAAATATTGATTCAGCCAAAGCCTGCTGGAGTCTAAAGTATTAATGAGTCAACTGCCTGAAAAGGTGGGCCTGTGGAGAATAAGAACTACTGTTTTCCTCAAAACATATCATTTAAAATAATTCTGAAACTTGTTAAATTAGACTGAGGAGATTAATCTGATAAAGTAGTAGTAGGGTTAGATGTGTGGAAATGATCATTGTCACAGGCTTCTTAATTCAGCCAAGATTAGTGAAAGAGCTTGTGTTTACCGATGGAGCTAGGATTTAAAATTTTGAATACAGAATTCATTAGTCTGTTTTAATGAAGAAATCCAACTTCCATGTCAGTTTGTGAAGCTGGAGTACAGCTCAACACTGCTTTGAATTCATTGCAAGCAAATAGACAGAGGGAAGCCATGCTTTACCCTAAAAGGGGAGCTAGCTTTAGTCATACCACTGAAAATGTTTGCTAGCGAGGTGAAGAGACTGAGTCCTTTAGACTCTGTGTTGCATGTGTCATTTCCACACCCAGGAATGAAGCCTTTCTTTTTTTTTTTTTAAAGGTTTATTTATTTATTCAGAGAGAGCGAGAGAGGCAGAGACAGGCAGAGGGAGAAGCAGGCTCCGTGCAGGAAGCCTGACATGGGACTCGATCCTGGGTCTCCAGGATCACACCCTGGGCTGCAGGCGGCGCTAAACCGCTGCACTACCGGGGCTGCCTGGATGATGCCTTTCTTAAAAACAAGGTAGATGACCCAGCAATTCTATTTCTGGGTACATACTCTCCCAAAATGAAAGCAAGGTCTTATATTTTATACACCCATGTACATAGCATTAGTCACAATAGCCAAAAGGCAGAAATAACTCACGTGTCCATCAATGCATGAATTAATAAAATATGGTATATCCATATAATGAAATATCATTTAGCCTTAAAAGTGAAGGAAATTTTGACACATGTTACAACTTGGATAAACTTTAAGGGCATTATGCTAAGTGAAAAAGCCAGTCTTTAAAAAAGACAAATATGTTGTATGAGCCCACTTGCATGAGGTACCTAGAATAGTCAAATTTATGGAGACAGAATGTAAAACAGTGGTCACCAGGGCCTCGAGGGAGAGGGGAATGAGGAGTTAGTGTTGATTATATAGAGTTTCAGCTTGGGAAGGTGAAAAAGTTCTGGAGATGGCTAGTGCTGAGGGGTGCACAAGGGTGTAAATGTACTGAACACTGTTGAGTTATACACTTAAAAATGGTTAAAAAGGTAAATTGTGTATACACACAAAATATGTATACATACATATGAAATAAATGTGTTGGGGAAATATATGTATATATATATGTGTGTATGTATGTGTATTTTAGGGAAAGAGTGGGAGAAGGGGAGAGAATCCCAGGCAGACTCCCAGCCATTCATGGAGCCCAGTGCGGGGCTCAATCCCACAAACCAGAGCTCATGACCTGAGCTGAAATCAAGAGTCAAATGTTTAACCAACTGAGTCATCTAGGTAATCCTATATATTTTATTACAATAAAAACATAGTAAAACATGTGGACCTTCTCTACCCAGATGAAATGGCGGACCTTCAGTAATTTTGCCATCACGGCAACCACAGTACTTTCTCCTTGCCGAAAACTGGGGAAGGAAAAGAGCGATTATTGAGATACGTTTGGAGCACCCTGGGAAGGAGACCTTGAAGGAACACAGGATGAAGAGGACAAATAGAAGGAAAGCCACCCAAGTGGTCCATTTCATCACTTACAGTGGGTCGCCCAGCATTTTTCCAGGTTCTAGGAGTCTTCAGCTGCTATTCTCAGATACACCTGTGTGTGTAATCATAGCAATAATAACTAACATTAAGAAAAATACTATATTTCCAGGCCTGTGAGAAATGCCTTAACTAGAACAACTACCTTTAGAGGTTTTATTATCCCTATCGTAGAGGTGACCAAAGGAATACAAAGAGAATAGTGTCCGAGGCACACAGCTGGCAACAAGCATCAAAGCCAGCATTTGACAAGAGAGGATATGTTTGGGGGAAGATGCTTTCATGAAAGGATATTTTATAATTTAGAGAAAAAATTTTCCACATAATTGAAGCCTCAGTGGAAATATTAGAATTTGTCACATTTTATGTTTAAACATTTTCCATAGCAAGTAAGGAGTGCAACCTGTACTTATTGTGTAAAATGCAAAAGCAAACCTTTTTGCCACAGCAGGTAAATATCAAGGGGAAAGGAGGGTGCATATGTGATACACCAAACTTCCTGTAATCATTTATTTAGCTCAGTATGCAAAATTCAGTATGAATATAAGCGGCTGATTTCTCTGAGTATTCACATGTAATATTTAGCAAATGGGAAATGGGGTGCTCAGGTGACTGGATAAGAATGCAGCTTGGGCTGTACATCATGCAGTGTCACTAGACAACTTCCAGAATATTCCAGAGCGTGTCTGTGTGTGGTAAGAGAGACTGATCCCTGCTTATGGATTGTTACCAAATTGTGGATGTTAAGGAAGCAGTGCGTTGGTCCCCATGCATGCTAACTGTCCTACCAGGCTCCATGTAGGTCTCTCACTCCAGCCAACTGTTGAAGCTGTTGCTAGAATTCTCAGTGGAAGGAGAAACGGACACCGTAGTTCATAGTATTCTGGTCCAACCATCCACCGCTTTCTCTTTCCACCCTTTCCCATTTCAGGACTCCGCCTTTTCCTCTGCCTGCCCTGCCCTCTTTCCTCGAGGTTTCATGGAAATAAAAAGCAAATCCTCTGTGTTATCACAGAAGAGTTGGAATTCCACAGAGCCCCAGAGTTAGACATTTAAGAAATTGATGTCAAGGCACTGTTTTGGAAAACCTCAATATACTGTTCACCTAGGAAATATTTGAAAATACTCATCAGATAGGAAGATGTCCAAAAATCTGAGTTCATGCCATGACTGCGATAGGATCAAAATCTTAGCTGGCCGATGGGGAAGAAAAGAGAGGTCACGGGAGACCATTACTTGTACTTGTTTCCTGAGAAAATGTTCTTCACAGAGCGTAAAAAGCACTACACATGAAAAAAAGTTAACATGTTGGCCTACATTAAAAAAAGGAGAATGAGAGTCTCCGCTTCTGTAGAGGCCAGCATTTCCATCCCTTGGCTCTTCAGCTTGTTCTAGGAGATGCTGTTGGGTGCTGTAGATGAGAGGGAACCCATTGTTCTGGGACTGGGAGCCTGCATATTCACTCAGAAATGCACATTTTCTGTCAGGGTTATCAAAGAGTAGGAAAACATGCGCTGCAGAAATCTGATGATCATTAACTCCTTCTGTCAACTGCTCTTCCCTGGGACAGCTCTTTAGGTGGAGAGGTAATGAAGTATGGACGTTTTTAAAACAATATGGAAGAAATGGGCTTTGAGTAGTATAGAAGGAGTCCTTGCAGCATCAAAGAACGTTGTAGTCATTCATTTCGAGATGATTTGAAAATCAGGTCCTCGTGTTCTGTTGTCTAGAGCTCGCCAGTCCAGAAGAGTAACTTTGTATGACTGGACGAAGGTGTGGAATTGGGAAAAAGCCTTTCATCTTTGGAATTATGCCATCCTTTTCTGACAGGAATTAGGTGAGGATGCTTACACTCATGGAGGATGGAAACTTTGAGGTCTTGGGGTGTTTTTTTTTTTTCTGTGTATATTTAAAATCAACATTTTTATGTTAAAGCTCTGTCTTCAGCTGCTGAGGAGCAGCAGAAGGATGGTCAATAAATGAGCATCCATATTCAAAAACAAAATCTCAACCAAGTCACACCCTATACAAAAAACAATCCCTGGGATGCCTGGGTGGCTCCGTGGTTGAGCATCTGATTTGGCTCAGGGCGTGATCCCAGGGTCCCGGGATCAAGTCCCACATTGTGCTTCCTGCATGGAGCCTGCTTCTCCCTCTGCCTATGTCTCTGCCTCTCTCTGTGTCTCTCATGAATAAATAAAATCTTAAAAAAAAAAAAATCTGGTTAGATAGATCTCCTTGTAATTGTAAAACCTTAAAGGTTCTAGAAAACAAAATGATAGGGAATTATGTTTAAACAGAACATAAAATACTGATCATGAAGGTTAATGTATTAGACCACATTAAAATTAAGAGAATATATTTATTGAGCCATTGAAAGAATGGAAGTTAAGCTCACCAGGGGGGGAAGAGGTTTACTACACTCCTAATAAAAGGCTTGAGTCCAGAATAAAAAATCCTATGGAGCAACAAGATCATTCAGTAGGGAAACAGGCAGTGGATTTGTTCGTTTCATGAAAGAAGATACGCACAAGAACCATAAACACGTGAAAAGGTACTCCACCTCATTGGTCATCAGGGAAGTGCAATCTGTAGTGAAAAACCACTCGTGTAAAGAATAAAACCCCACAATACTAAGTAGAGAAAGACCTGCTGGCAGGTCATTTCCCATTTACAACCACTTTGGGAAATGGTCCATATTGTCAGAAGCTGAGCATAATAACCCCTGTGATACAATTCCACTCCTAGGTGCGTGCCCCAAAGAAATGCATACCAAGGCGTAGCAAGAGTCACATACAAAATATTCATAGCTGTATTCATAATTGCCTTGACCTGGAAACAATCCAAAAGTCTCTCACAGGTAGAATGGATTTTTTTGATATAATCCTACAATGGAATACTATATTACAAAAATGTGGTTCTCTCAGACATAATGTTGAGCTACAGAATTGAGGTACAAATTATATTTTTAGGATTCCATATATATAAAGCTCAAAAAGAGGCAAAATGAACCAGTGGTGCCAGGCATCAAGATAATCACTACCTTCTTGGAGAGGATGGTAACTCGAAGCACAGGGGAACTTCTGGGGTTCAGGTTCCATTGTGACTATTGATCGGGTGGTGGATACATGGAGCGGTTCAGGTGGTAATGTGTCAGGCTGTGTATTATATATACATAAAAATATTCTTATACCTGATGAAAGAAAAGTTTATTTTAGAAATGTTTTCAAACACCCAGGCTACTGTGCCATTTGGTGATAGCGTCTGCATGGTGCTTCTGAAGCATTGGTAAGCGGAGGAAGGATGCCAATGAGTAGAAAGTGAGATTGTGATATTGCTAAATCACTTGCTTGTGGTGTGAAAGACTCTGCTTTAGCTCTTTTTTCGGGCTTCCCTGCCATTCTTTGCTAGTTTTGGCAGTTTTCCTATTAAAATTGTATGTAACGTCTTGATATAACTATGCTTGTCTGGAGTTGAGTATTTAAATAGCTATACACTTTTCAACCTGAATTCTGGGAATGAAATTTTCATTAGCAGATTGACAGCATAATCCAGTGGGATGTGTACTCTGGGCTGGAACCCAGGAGCCCTGGGTTCTAGATTCAGCTTCTAAGTCCTGATCTGGAGTAAGTCTTTCAGCCCTTCTCTGTAGGTATCCCCCACCACTACAGTGGCATTGAAGCTACTTTTGGAAATCATACCCCTATCTCTAAGATTGCTGTGAGGATCCAATGGGGTGATATCTGTGATGATAGAGTAATCTCCTTCCATAAACCATACCTTCCAGTGAGGTTCTAATCATGTTTACATATGCTTCTTAAACTTCTTAGTATCTGTAGACATGCGAGGTGTGAAAACCAAAGCACAGTTTTTAAAAGTCAACACGATGGAGGAATTTTAGGGAAATCTTAACGTATAAAATTATCTTATTCCTAAATCCTGTTCTATGGCAGGATTGTATATACTTATTTCTCTGTTTTCAGGTTATTGCTTGACCACACAGGGTAATTGAATATACAGACTAGGAGTCAGTTCAGGAAATTACTGGTCTTTTTACCTGTATTTACAAAAGTAGTTTTTTTTCTGTTTATACAGATATGTTTAAACTTATTTGCCTGTTAAATAATATTCCAAGTTAAAAATGAGTTTAACATTGCTTAGTCATTTTTATTGAAGTTTAATTGACATGCAATATCCTATTTCAATTGTGTACTGTAGGGTTTGATACTTTTATATGTTATGAAATGATCCCTGTAAGTCTAGTTTCTGTCACCAAACAAAGGTATTATATATAATATTACTGACTGTATTTCCTATGCTGTGCATTGTATTTCCCATGACTTATAACTGGAGGTTTGTATTTCAAAATCCCCTTCACCTATTTTGCCATTCCTCCATCCCCCACCAATCCTTGGGTAATCAACAGTTTGTTTCTATTAGTCTGTTTCTGTTTTTGTTTGATTCTACATATAAGTGAAATCATATGGTATTTGCATTTCTCTGATTTATCTCACTTAGCATAAACACTCTTTAGGTCTAGCCATCTTGTTGCAAATGGCAAGATCCATTCTTTTTTATGGCTGAATAATATTCCTGTGTGTGTGTGTACATATCACATCTTTATCAGACACTTGGGTTGCTTCATATCTTGGCTCTTGTAAATAGTGTTGCAGTGAACATAGGGGTATATATATTTCTTTGAATTGGGGTTTCATTTTGGGGGGATAGACACCCAGAAGTGGAATTGTGGGACTGTATGGTAGTTCTATTTTTAATTTTTGGAGGTGACTCCATCCTGTTTTCCATAGTAGTGGCTGCATCAATTTCTATCATCACCAATAGTGTATGAGGGTTCCGTTTTCTCCAGATCTTCTTCAGTGCTTGTTTTTGTCTTTTTGAATGATAGCCAGTCTGATAGGTATGAGGTGATCGCTCATTGTAGTTTTGATTTGCATTTCCATGATTAGAGATGTTGAGCCTCTTTTCATGTGCCCATTGGCCACCTATATGTCTTCTTGGGAAAAACGTCTAGTCAAGTCCTCTGCCCATTTTTTATTGAGTCTGTTTTTTTTTTTTTTTTATTTCAGTTGTGTAAGTTCTTTATATGACTTGGGTATAGGCCTTTTATGAGATGTATGATTTGCAAATATCTTCCATTTTGTAGGTTGCCTTTTTGTTGTTGTTTTTTTTCACTTGCAAAAGACTGCTTGATCATTGCAAGTTTTATCACTGATATTTGGAATGTTCTCCTTGATGGAAGAAAAAGCTAATTTGGAACCTTCCATCAAATGAATTGGTCAGAAGAAATACGTGTGAGAATGAGTAAAAACCTATGTTTTAATCAACCTCCATTTATTTGTTTTTTTTTTTTTTTAGGTTTCTTTTTTTTTTAATTTATTTTTTATTGGTGTTCAATTTACTAACATACAGAATAACACCCAGTGCCCGTCACCCATTCACTCCCACCCCCCGCCCTCCTCCCCTTCTACCACCCCTAGTTCGTTTCCCAGAGTTAGCAGTCTTTACGTTCTGTCTCCCTTTCTGATATTTCCCACACATTTCTTCTCCCTTCCCTCCATTTATTTGAACAACCTTCCTAGGTGAATTCTTTGGAAATTGTTCTCAGAAAACAGACTATTGATTTAAGCCTTTGGTTTGAAAACTTGTTTAGTGACAGATGTATATGTCTACAAATGAAACCTCCTGCTGAGACTCAATATATAGGACAGATAAAAGGGAGGTCCCTCTGAAGCAGGGAGTGGGAAGGGTGATGTACTTTTACTATGGAGATCTGAAAGTTGGGCACAGACATTAGTCCATGTTAGAGTATAGGAACATTCTGTACATGTTATGATGGTAGTATATCTCAACACGTCCCCCCATAACTGGGGTCCTCTTCCCTTCAGCACACTGATTGAAAATTCTTTGGCTGTGGTGATGCCATTGGGATCCTCAACAAAATAAGTTAAATCCCTGGTATCTCTCGATACTCCAGTATATTAGCCTTCAGTTGAATTTATTCAGCTTCCAAAATGAATGCTGTGCTTTGAGAGGCTGTGAAAAATATTATCAGTACCTACTCTAACAAAACATCCAGGAGGAGCCAGCTTTCCAGAAATGTTTCTTCATCAAATTGTCCATGTTTAACTAACTTCCTAAGCACTGAACCTTTTCTCTGAGGTTTTTTGACTAAAATATTAAAAATTTATATATATATTTATATAATTTATACAAGCTATATAAATTCTGTAGTCTACCACAGAACTTTATGAATCTCTTGTGACATTTTATGTAAGAACACTTGGTCCATGGGTTGACCAATGGGATAACTGTAGGAAATACGAAAAATTATTAAAATGCACAAAAATAACTACTCTTCTTTTAACGTGAGTTTGACCATTGTCAGTTGATTTAAGAGCCCTGCCATCAGCAGGTAAGCCCTCATTTCCGGAATGTCTTTACATTATAAATCTTTAAGACTAGGGGTGCTGCCTGAGTGGCTCAGTCAGTCAGGTATCTGACTCTTGATTTCGACTCAGATTATGATCTCAGGATTTTGAGATTGAGCCCCACATCGTGCTCCAGGCTTAGGGTGGAGTCTGCTTAAGATTCTCTCCCCCTCAGTCCCTCCCCTGCTTTAAAGAAAAAATCTCTTAAGACTATAATACACCCTGAAGAACTCCTTGATCTATTCTTATTCCACTGAAATCAAGGACACTTAGGTGACTAATCTATTACTATAGAAAGTGAAAAGTACTAACTATAATCACCTTTACCCCCGAAACATCCATTTGAAAAAGTCTGTTTTTTTCTGATTATGTTCAGTATAAGAGATTCTAACAATATCCAAAAGTATGAAAAATAAATAACCCAAAGTTCAAGGGATAGTTTGAAAAATATTGATAAGCAGTTATAACAAAACAATATTATTCCTTTATGCTTATAAAGGAATATAAGCATATTTCTTTATTCCAAACTTTATGCTTTTCTGTTTTTAGTGAGCTAGCTCTCACCTCCTAAGTAATTTTCATTTTGAAGGGCCGTATCCAACCACCAGAATATACACCTAGCCCATAAAAACGTTTCACCTTCTTAAAAGAAATACCACTTGTAGATAAGCATCTAGAAAAATGGCCTCAAGGGTAATAAAACTGTGAAAAAATATCCCGCCGATTTAATTTATAATGAAATCAAGATTGGCAAGGGAGGTACAATTAAAAATGGCAGTTTTGTGGGGTGTCTGGGTGGCTCAGTCAGCTAGTTGTCTGCCTTTGACTCAGGTTGTAATCCTAGGGTCCTGGGATGGAGCCCCACATCAGGCTCCCTGCTTGACGAGGAGTCCGCTTTTCCCTCTCCCACTCCCCCTGCTTGTGCTCACTCTCTATCTCCCCCTCTCTCTCTGTCAAATCAATAAAATTTTTTAAAAATATAATAAAAAAAAAGTTTTTTAAAAAAATAGAATTTGAGAATATAATCCTAAATTCCTAATTAGTGTAGTTTTATAAAAAGCCTTGATAATCTGGTAGGGCAAGTCCCTTCTACTTGTTATTAATCTTTACCATGTCTAACTTACGGATTAAATTTTGTCCTAGGTCTATGTGTATAGGAGAAAACAGCATAAGGTTTGGTGGCCTGAGGAGTCTTGGAATGAATCCCTCAGGGATGAGGGGGACTACTATAGAGCCTTGACCTGGCCACTTCAGTTATGCTTATTGAAGAATTAATCCATGTATTTTTTTAAGATTTTATTTGACAGAGAGTGTGTGATGCACACACAAGCAGGGGGGAACAACAGACAGAGGGAGAGGGAGAAGCAGACTTCCTTTTGAGCAGAAAACCCAAGGTGGGTCTCGATCCCAGGACCCTGGGATCATGACCTAAGCTGAAGGCAGACACTTAACCCACTGAGCCACCCAGATGCTCCAGAATGAACCGATATTTAGTAAGCTGTTTGTGTTGAAATGATCAGCCCGGTGGAGTAGTGGCATATTCTACAGAGGATGGGCTCCATCTCCATTATACTTGAATACAGATGGCCTTCTACCAATCTGTTGCTTACCCTCTAACTTAACCTCAGTTTCCACATCCTTAAATGGGGATGACGACAATCTCTGCCTCTGAATGTTTTTGTGAGGATTAAAATGAAATTTCAGTATGTAAAGCACTCAGAACCCCGTCTGGCACATAGAAAACATTGAAAACATTGCCTATTATCACCTCATGTTATGTTGTGTTAAATGAAGTAACACTTAAGGACAGTGTCTGGATAAACAGCACTCTGTGTTAGTTGTTAATATTAGCACATAAAACTTTAAACACCTAATCATTCAGTAAGCTGGAGTAAAGCACAATAAATTATAGTGGTTCCAAATGTTGGCTCAGAAGACTCTGTCACAACACAGAAGATCCGTTACAACACTGTCAAACATCAGGATACCCAGTTGGATGTGCACTGTTGTATACGTGCAAAGGATATAGTGTAGGCAGGTGAACTAAGAGAAATTCATTTCAGTTATAGCACCAGCTTCCATGGAGATTGGAAAAGTATGAAGCTTGGATTCCAACCTTGTGAAATTAATTTGAAGCATGAGAGGAGCTTAAGCCCCCACTATAGATATCATTAAGATGAAGGAAGAACTTGAATTCTTAGCCAGCCTATAATTTGAAATAAGTGCCTTTTGAAGTGCCAGAGCCCATGGCTCTTGCTTCGGCATATGACTTGCTGCCTATTGATTTTTGTGAGGTGCTTGAAGATGCTCTCTGTCCCGAAATTTCATTTCTACTTTTCACAGGACAAGAGAAATTGGATATCCATGTACAACTTGACCAGGCTTGAAATTTCATTTTCTTTGATTGCTCAGCTGCTCACATGTAAGTTAGAGGACCCGTTCTTTGGTGGGGATCCCGCACAGAGCCGGTGGCCGGGCTCCATTGTCCTGTCTCCTGAGCCAGGGGCCCTCAGATCTTCGTGTCACTTGTGAAGTGTTTATGGAGGACTTTTGTGCTCTTTCATGTCTTCCTTTTCAAGCCCTTAAGGTGTTTCTCTGGAAAACAGCAATGAGCTCTTGATCCAAGCTGTCTTTAGCCAAAAGGGTTGAAAGATGGTGGGATAACGAGCCTCGGATCCGATGCCTGTGGTAGTGTACAGTGGGCCTGCTGTTGGAGGTGTGGAGATGGGGTTTTCTGTCCCTTACTCCACTTGTCAAGGGCTTTGTTTCTGTTCTTGGTTCTGGCGTGAGACGTGCAAGCTCCCTCTCTGGAGTAGACTAACAGCAAATGAGGACTCCAGAGTCGAGGACCTTTCAGGATGTGGCCTGTGGCCTGGGCCAAGGAATCTTTGTGGGTGAGGGTCTCTATCCCAGTCTGTTGCAACCGAACCCCCCTCCCTGCTCCTTGCCTGGCCACTTTTTGTGTGTGTGTCTCTGCAGGAGCTGCAGCTGCCCATCCCCTTGGCTGCTTCAGACCTGGAGCTCGTTCAACCTGTAGCTTCAGCTCTAGTTAGCCTTTGGGTTTCTGCTCCATTTCTAGCCCATGGAGATGCTTGTTTTGTATGGGGGAGGACTAGGTCTTTCCACGTGTGTGTGTGTGCACGCGTGCATTTGGAGCTGAAGGAAGCAGGTCCAAAGCGTGACTGCACAACAGCATCCTAACCATGAGTCCCTGTCACATTTATCCTTACAGCAGAGAATGAGGGTAACAGGAGGGGAGAGTGCTGCCCTGAGCCTGTCCCCGAAGCTTCCCTGTGAGTCATTGTCCTTCCTGTGTTTGCTTTGGATCCTCACCGCCTGCCTGCCTCCCTCCTCCCCCACCGCTCTGCTCCCCCCACCTACTGAGCCCCTGATTGAGCCCCTCCTGCCTTGGCCTGAGAGACCAGCCTGGAGTGCAGGGTACATGTTTGACGCTGCCTCCACTCACTTAGCTCTTAACCCTTCACCCAGCTCTCCCCAGCTGCCTTCCAAATGCCACACTCAGAAACTGGTTTTCTTTTCATCTGTGAGGGAAGAGGAGGCTGCACTGGAAAAAAACAAACAACAACAAAAAAAAACAAAACCTGACATCCATTGTCTTCCATTGGTAATTTGCTTTTCATCTTGTCCCAGAGTTTCATCTTGCAACCCCACCCCCACCCCTGCCCAAGTCAGCATCCTTGAGACTCTGTACCTGTGGCAGGTAGCACCCCACAGGCTGGGGTGGGGAGGGCTCCCACAGGTCACATCCACACAAGTTTGTCCTACAGAATCCCATCAGCTCAATGGGTTTCAAATCCTTAGAGAAGGATAAAGTGGAAGAGGAATCCATCACGGAGGAGCCCTTCCATTGATATTTGTCTCCCTAGAGTGATGGTCCAGGAAACACATCTTTGACAAGGTGAGCTCAGCAAGCCATCTGATCAACAAGAACATAACATATTTATGAGGCCATAAACCTATTGGGGGTTGGTTTGGCTGTTCAAACTGTTCCTTCCTCCAAGTGTAAATAAAAAGGAAGAAAATAAATGACACTGATTCCTAGTCATCCTAAAACTGTAGCTCTTTCCGTAAGTCACCAAGTTCTGGTGACCCTTCTCATCACTGCAAATCAGACCCCACCTCTACATCCCAGCATGGTGGCTCATCCAGATCTGTAACTGCTGTGGTAACCCCGCAACTGACCGCGTGTCTCCAGTCTTGCCCTGGCCCCCTCTGCACCGTGAATCATACCCCTGATGCCCATGCTTCTGTTTCAGATCTTTCAGTGGCTCCATTGGCTGACCTTTATAACTTAATTGTTCTTTCCAGCTCTGTCCCTCACTCTACTTCTCTGTCTCCCTCACAAGGGGTTACTTGCATTTCTGGTGTGGGCTGCTACTTTTACCTGGCATGTATTCACACACATGTTCTACAGTGAGCACCTAAATAAAGCACCTACAGTGGTGCTGGGGATACAACAGAGTGGACAGAAATGACTTTACCCCACATGAAATATATAGACTAGTAGGGAAGATGGACCTCAAGTCATCTCAGCAGTAATTACATGAGTAAATATGGTGCCAGGAGCCATGAGGGTGATAGACCAGGGGTCAGTAGTGCATCATTTAAACTGAAATCTAGGTGGGAAATGTCTTCAGGTATGTGTGGGAGCCCAAGGGAAGATTTTTCCAGTAGCAGGGACCAAGATGGGTCAAGGCCCTGAGGAAGGAGAGGATTGATCATAGCAGTGGTGGTCACTAAAGCTTATACTTGCTGTGGTTTGCTCCTTGCCAGGTACCAGCTTAAGGTCTTGGCCTGTACTGGCTCCCAAAACCTTTTGCACTGAGTGCTTTTGTCATCCCTATTGTATAAATGTGGAAATTGAGGCATGGAGAGGCTTGTAGGATGGTGGGATTTGACCCTGACTAGTCATGGCATAATCTTGCGTTCCCTTGCTTGGGCCCTGTCAGGGCCTTGTGAAGAGGCCTTTGTGGCTGCAGCTTGGTCCAGCAAGGCGAGGCCAGAAGGCACAGAGCGAGCCAAGGAAGCCCAGTCAGCAGTTTCGGGAGTGACAGGATCTCATTTGCACTTCTAAATGGCCAGTATACTTGTTTGTGAAGGCCCTGGAGGAGTCACAGGGATGAAGCAAGGAGAAGTATGCACTCTGGTTTACTAGCTTAGGGGGAAAAAATGGGAGTGGGTGGATCCCTCCTTCACCCAATTCTTTCCTACTTGTCCTTCAAAGTCTGGTGCTTATGTCTCTGCATATCGACTTCATCTTGCTGGAGTTCCTCAAGATCCTCCCGGTGAGTCTGGCATCTCAAGATTTCCCCACACACGTGGGCATGTAATAAATACATTAAAGAATAGAAGCAAGATGAATTTGTAGGGTAAGAAGTCCAGGATCTTGTTAATTTTGTGGTTCAAGTTAATGTCCATTCTCATGTGACCTTCACACTGTGAAGTTGCTGTGGCTTTGACAAAGGTTCTCCTTGACCAAACTCAGAGTTCTCCCTTCTGAACTGCCTTCTCAACTAGCCCTGACTTTGGGGTTTGTGTGTCTGCATTGTCTGGTTGTAGCAAGAATCTTGCTGGGTCAGTTTATGCAGAACTCCCACCTTCAATATCCGATCACACTGCATGTGTGCTGGAGCTCTTCAGCCAGCACCATCCCCTGGGGGACATCTGATTGCCCTGGCCTGCCTGCTGGAACTCTCCCTCACCTCCACCCCCTCCCCCATGCTTCCTGGTAGTTTATTTTCCAGCTACTGACCCCCTACCCTGCTCCTTTGAAGGAAGTTTGCGCTTCTTGTTGGTTCCAGGCTTGAGGCCACCTCCGTCCCCTGTGGAGGAACCCCACATGGTAGTTCCTATCCCTCCTACAGTCGTGCTCCAGAACAAAATCCACCTTCATGTTCTTTGACAAGCATCTTGAATAACAATTTCTATAAGCCTGTACCCTAAATAAAACAAATTGCTTGTGGGGTACCAGTGGTCTGTCATTAAAGTTAAAATTTCTTTTCCATTAATAGCTTAAATGGCTGGGATCACTCCTCCAACTTCACATTCTTAAGAAGTCAGAGAAGGATGGCAGGCCAACCCATGTATCCTGGTGCTGCTGCTTTCCTAGACCCAGAGACTTTGGCAGTGGGGGCCTGGCCAGGATGGGAACAGGCTGACCCTCCTGGCTCCCCTCGTGGGCCTCGGAGCCTGTTACTCACCATGACATCACGGAGCAGTGTTTGGGTTCAGAGCTCCATGTGTTTTCAGCATGTCTGGGATCAGAGAACAAACACCAATCATGTTACCATCTATGTAGCCAAGCATCAGAGAGGCTGCCCGTTTTTTTAACATAAACTTTTGGTGACATTAAAACATACTTCATAAAAAGTGCAGTCTCACTAGCATGAAGGTGGATCTTCACCACCTGAATGCATCCATGTAACCTGCCCTCGCCTCCCAAAGCAGAACGTCACAGCATGCTACCCTCCCCAAGAAAGTAAAGGCTACCCTCACTCCTGACAACCTGTATTAGTTTTGGCTGTTTTTGAAGTTTTTACCAATGGAATCCTACAGTGTGTAGGAGGATGTACATCTAAGATGAAATTTGGGATTTAAAAAGTCTTTTCCCTCATCTTCAATCTATCACATGTTCCTAGAGATCAAAATCAAATGAGTGGAAAGGCAGTCTCATCAGAGGGAAGTCTTCCATCAAGGATCAAACACACTTGGCACAAAGCCATGCTTTAGAATTTATAGAGTTTAGTGATTATAATAACTGCGGTTTTTAAAATTGTTTTATATATACACTACTGCCTTGTTTATTTTATCATTTGAGAAATTATCCCAAATTCCTAGACCAGCAACTGGCAGGCTTTTTCTGAAAAGGGTCAGATGGTAAATATTTTCGCCTTTCCTACCCATGTGGTCTCTGTGGAGGCCGTTTAGCTCTGCTGCTGAGATGCAAAAGCAGCCCAGACAAGATCTGCACAAGTGAGTATGACTCCACTCCAGAAAACTTGATTTATGGATGCTGAAATGTGAAGTTCATATGCTGCTCACTTACAAAATACTATTCCTTTTTTTTTTTTTCTAACTTTAACCATATTTGAGAGGAATCTCTCAAAACTTTCAAATTCCTCTACGCTCTCAGCTTGAGCTGATGACATTTTCTCAGTAAATCTGGGCACCATAGTGTAGAATCCCCAGCCGTCTTCTTGCCACGTCTCTTTGGATGAGTTACTTCCCTGGACCGGTTTCAACTTGCATGGGATGGGAGGATAGTCCGGAAGGGTATGCAGCTGGTTGCACCAGCGTGGCTGTGTTAGTCAGACACAGATAGGAGAATCCAGTCTGATCAGAGCTCCAGTGCCCAGGCTGTGGGAGCTGTTACATATTTTGGAATATCACCCTTGATGACAATGTCCTGTTTGCAGATATTTCTTATATACCTTACCTAACTTTTGCCCAGTACATGATCTTTGCACTTTCCCCTCCTCCTCCTACAGAAATGGCTCTAGATGTTCATGGTTAAGAGGAGTACTTTGCTTCTACATCCCTAACTCCTCCTTACCTCTAGGATTTTGTTAGCTTGTCTAAACTTTATAGTTTTCTATTCCCCTAATGGCTACAGGATGTGAGCTGTAACTGCACCTGGCCTGCCTTCCTCCATCCAATCTACCTTGCTGTTCCTAATTAGCAGTCTTAAAATGACCTAAAGTGGAGGAGAGAAACTCTGTGTCAGACATCAACTGGGCTCTTAAGAATGTGAGCTTTTTTAAGAATGTGGCAGCCCGGGTGGCTCAGCGGTTTAACACTGCCTTCGGCCGAGGGCCTGATCCTGGAGACCTGGGATCGAGTCCCACGTCAGGTGTCTGTAAAGTGCAGGAAAGTCATACCTACCACCTCGGGTGGATTAAGTGAATAGACATCTACTCCTGAAGTGGTCTTTTTCTGCTTGGGGACCCCAAAACATGCTAGAATGCAGGGGTTAAGAATGAGTGACAAAGGCTTAAATACTGTGAAAAATGGATTTATTTCTAGGAGGTCTTAAAGTACTCTCCTAGAGGAAGTCACTGTTAATGGCTAGTTTCTTTGGGGGAAATATTCTTAAGCAATTACAGTGCTTCTCTCACATATATTTGATGGAAATCAAACAACTCCTGGGTCCCTGTTTAGCTAAATGAGCCAAAAAGGAAGAAAAAAAAACCAACCCACAAGCCATATATATGTATATGTATATAATCACTTTGCCTGGTTAAGGAGCAAAGAAAAAAGATTTTAATCGAGAGGTAATTTTTGAAAATGAGAAATCTGTTATGGTAGTAGGATTATGGGTGATGAGTACTTTTTTTAAAAAAAGATTGATTTGTCTTTTAAACAGGCAAGGGGGGAAAAAAGAGCCCGGAGCTATTATGATCTGTCACCAAAATAAATTATCTTCATTGCAACTCTAAGATTGCAGAGGTGTGTGTCAAAATTAAGACCTACAGCCTAAAGCCTTAAGTAGGTGAGAATATTCTAAGAAGCAGGTGATACATTTTCTAAGTGTGCTGGCATTTTTCTCTTGTTGGTTTTGGTTTGAGTTCAAAGCAGAAACCTGTCAGGTGGGCTGGAAGGAAGACAAATCATAATTGGACAGGAGTTTCCTGTCCCTTGTCCCGTGAGTCTCTTGCATTCTTTCTGCCTTCATGTCATTCTGGCTTGGCTCTAAGCAAGTCTGTGAGGTACAGGTTGAGGATAGTTTCCCAGGACTACTGTCACAAATTGCCACAAACTGGATGGCTTAAAAAAATGGAAGTTTATCCAAATCTCAGTTCTGGAGGCCGGAAGTCCAAAATCTAAGTGTCAGCAGAGCCACGCTTTCTCCAGAGGCTCCAAGGGAGGGTCCTTCCTCACCTCTTCCAGCTGTGGGTGTTTCTTAGCCCATGGCAGCATCACTCCAGGCTCTGCCTCCCTGTGGCCTCTTCCCTACATCTTTCTCCCTCTTCTTTCTGAAAATACTAGTCATTGTATTTAGGGCCCATCTAAAGAGATTACAGGATCCTTAATTACATCTGTAGAGACCTTATTTCTACAGAAGGTCATATTCCCAAATACTGGGGGTTAGGACTTTTTTCGGGGGCCATTACTGGACCCACTGCTGTTGGCTTCAGAGATGTTTTAGCTGACTACCACGCAGGGCTTTCCACCCAGTGACACACTCTCCCCATCCCTAGAACACTGGTACTCTGGAGTGGAAGTAAGCAAGCCTTATAGGTGGCGGGCTGGCAGCTTAGGTTTGGAAACCAGCTCCCCACTCACCTGTGGCCCAAAAGGTGTTCTTAAATGTATCCCAGCCTTGGCTCTTCTCTCCTGTAAAATGGAGGTGATACTAACTCATTGGGTCCTAAGGAGCATATGGGAGAATGTGTTAAAGCAGTCAGCACGATGCACAAATTATAGCAGGAACTTAATAAATGTCTTCGAGTCTGAAATCTGTCACACACTGACCTTAACATTAACTTTCTTGCTCTCAGATGGATTATGTTTGACAACAAATCTGTCGGGTGAATCTAGACAAATGTGGGGGACAGAGAATTGACACCTTATCAATTTAGGGTGTTGACAGTATTCAGTGAATTCATGTGAAGAGTTTTGGCAGTACCTGGCCATGTATTTGTGGTTGTCATTGCTGTGGTTGCTATGGTACTATAACCCAGTTGATTTGAGCCAGCAGAGAACAGGCCTCGAGGAGGCCACTGAAGATCACAAATGGGGCAACCCTAAATCCACCCCAAGGCATCTAATGAATATGGCTATCCACTTGGCCTTTACTTAGTTTTTTATATCCTTCAGCTTAGAACTCAGTACCTAGTAGGGCTTCAAAAAATTCTCTTGACCAAAAAAAAAAAGTATTCTAGATGTTCAGGTAATAGAATTAGCAGCATTTCCCCCAATCATATCCTTAACTGGTGTGATGAGAGTCTAGTGGTCACTGCAGAAGACAAAAAGGACAAGAATTGTCTGTACTTTTATCAGCAGAAAGGGCTTCACCCTTTTGACCTTGGACCAGTAAGTAACTGGTCCCTTAGGAGTTGGTTTAAAAGAAGCCATCTATACCTACCTGCCCCCTGAGGTTTGATCTTTGATGGAAGATTGTTGCTCTGTTGATGCTAAATAACAGAATCTTGCTTTCACCTCAAAGGGACTTTTACTGAATTCCTTCAGCGGCTCATTCCCTGGATGACTCAGTGTTCCACTGCTGTCTAGATTTTCCCTGTGATATCATTTGTTACCAGTTAACATTGACTAGATACCCATATCCACATTGGTGCCAGGCCCAGTCAGGACATAGAGGGTAGAAGGGGTCCCCTTTCCACAGCTGTGGGCCTGAGGGCCACTGGTACCAAAGATTGACACAGTTCACAGTTGAAGATATGGAGACAGAGAGGGTACATGAGGCAATGTTAACAGTGAAGGGCCATTTCTACCTTAGGGCTGCCATGTTGCTTATATTTTGCCATCATGCATGGTGTTGTCTGGCCAGCAGATTGTCTACTCAAAAATCTAGAGATTTCCATCTTCCTAGAATATAAAATGAGCAAACTCCTGAACTAGAGTCATGGAAGCTGAACATGACCATACGCTCCTGGCATCACTGAGGCCTCCTCTCTTTCCATGTGCCCACAGCCCAGTGGAAGTGTCTTTCTAGTAACGTTTTCTTGTTTCAAATTTTATTTCATCTTTTCACCCCTCATCACTTTTTCTTCCCCCCTTCCTACCAGGGTAACCACATTCAGAAGCGGATGTGCATCATCATCGTATACTTTTTCAACACATGTATTAAGATCTGGCTAATTATCTAGCATCATTTTGTGGTTGTTTTTTTTTTTTTTTTTTAAGATTTTTTAAAAAGTGCATGAGCAGAGGGGAGGGACAAAAGGAGAACGGGAGGAAGAGAATCTCCAGAGGACTCCAAGTGGAGCCCAATGTGGGCCTTGATCTCACAACCCTGAGGTCATGACTTGAGCCAAAACCAAGAGTCAGACGTTCAACTGACTGAGCCACCCAGGTGCCCCCATTTTGTGTGTTTTAAATGTGGCATGTATTACACAATACAAATTCTTTTGCAACTTGTTTTCTTTTTCCTCTATGGATTTGAGATCCATAGTAGATTTGAGATCTACATTCATGTAGATCCAGTTCATTGGTTTTACTTATTACATAATGACACTAATTTGTCCATTCCCCTACTGGTAGACAGCTAGGTTGCTTCCACATTTACTGTATTAAACAGCTGTATTAAATAACTGCTGTATACACCTTCTTCGGTTCTCCTTGTGCTCATGTGAGAATTTCTATAGGTCCAGGGCACACTTGGAAGGGGAGCTGCTGGTCATAAGGTGGGCATATCTTTCTTGGGTTTGGCAACTTTCCAAAGTGCCTGCACCCATTTACATTCACCAGCAGGGTTAGAAGTTTGTTTCCACACGTCCCAACCAATCAATACTTTCATAATTTTCACCAAGTTTTTCAACCTGACAGGTGTGGAATAGGCATTTGCCTCTGTAATTGCTGGGTGAGAGTTGGTTAAGCACCCTTTCACACATTTACTAGCCATCAGGCTGCTGCTTTTAGTTGTGTGTTTATATCCTTGGCATATTTTTCCTCTACTTTTGGAAATGTTGGGGGAGAGGTGGTTCTTTTCTCACTAATTGGTAGAACTTCTTTACATATTCTGGATGCTAATTTTTTATTGATATGATTTGCAAGGATCTTCCCTGGGTCTGTGACATTTTCACTAAAATATCTTTATGAAAGAAAAATGAGAAATGAGGATAAGAAGTTCGGCCTTGAAGAGAAGCAACTGTAAAGGGGTCTGTTAATTCTGCTTCTGAGACTAGTTTGTGGCATGCTAAGGGCATGGATTGTAGTACTTCCCATTTATCTAGGTGTCGTCAGGACAAGGCTTTCATACATGTCTATAATTTTTTTCTCCAGGGTCTCTGATTTATTTTGCATTTTACAAGTATTGTCTTTAGGAAAATGCCTTGTTCTTGGAGATTCTCTACACTCACTTATTTGGAACATCAGTAATTAATTGCTGATATTTCACTCAGGTCACAGGTGAACACCAGCCTGGCCACTTCCAGTACATTGAGCCCTTAGTTCCTGTGACTTCTGGAAGGTTCAGTGTAGCCTGAACCTAACCTGAACATCCGCCAGCACATAGTTGATTAGCTGCCAATCTCCCCAAGTGGAGACATTTTTTTTTTAAGATTTTATTTACTTATTCATGAGAGACACAGGCAGAGGGAGAAGCAGGCTCCATGCAGAGAGCCCGACGTGGGACTCAATCCTGGGTGTCTGGGATCATGCCCTGGGCTGAGGGCGGCGCTAAACTGCTGAGCCACCCGGGCTGCCTAACATGTTTTTCTTAATACAGAAGCAGTTGCTGCTTATTACAAAACTGTGCCAAAAAAGCATAATTCTACACTTGACATGAAGCAAAACTAATACTTTGACTTATATCCTGCTAAAGTGTTTCTAATATGTACATGACTATGCAAATAACATATGATAACAAAAGTGTCATAAAGTACTTACTGTTTTAGATTGCATGCTTTTCACTTAAACATTGGAAATCTCTAGGCTAATGGATGTTTCTATGGTGTCAACTTTAATGGCTGCATAGCTTTCCCTTGTACCTGGAAGATTATAAAAGATTCCTTAATATTGACTGTGTTTCATTTTTTGACTATAAGAAGCAGCCTTGAAGTAAACATGGATATTTATATTTTTACTTCCTTGTGGAAAAAAAAAAAAGTCCAAGACCCAGAACTGTGCTAAAGCCATGCTCATTTCTAAGACTTTGGTACGTAGCCCAGATTGTTTGGTGTGGTAGGGGAGGGCCATGTGGGTCACTCATTCCTGGGACGCTGGTTGATCACCTGTCACATGCTGGGCACTTTCAGTGGGTTGGGAACATGGAGATGTTGAGAGGATCCCAGTCCCAGGTATCAGGGCTCACCATCTGGGCTGCTATGCAGAGCCGCTGAGCAGAGAGGTAGCCGATGAGGCCATAGAAGGCTGTCACTGGGAGGGAGGAAGCTGATCTCTAGTTGAGGAAGGAGGACCGAAATGGTCTTGGGATGATACACAAGGCAACCCTTGTCACACATTAGTTTTCAGTCTAAATGATATAAATCACTTACCTTGACTAGAGGTACAACCTCACCTGTGTTTGAGGTGAGTCACGTAACTCCCAGTTCTGCAGTCTGCACCTCATCAATCAGGCATAATGATGACACCAGCCTTATCTGCCTTACAGACGTGAGATTCAAGTCACAGAATGGATGGAAAAGGGTTCTCTGACTGTCAGATTCTACATAAATGTTGTATAAACAGTATTGCTAATGTTGTCCTCCAGTGGACACAAGGGCATCGGATGAGTAACAGCTCCCAGAGGACGTCAGGGATGCTGGTGCTGGAATGATCCTTCCCCCATTGAAAGGAAGCATGGCAGCCCCAAGAACCTGCCGGGGGGCTTAGATTCACCCTAAGGATACTGCTCTGCTTTCACAATCTGGGTTCAAACCCCAGCCCTGTGATGTTAGGTGAGTGACTTGACCTCCCTGTGCTAGAGTTTCTGCATCCATAAAATCAGGATGATCATCCCGTCCTTCTGAGAACCAAACTGAATAAGGCATATCAGGTGTCTAACCCAGGACCTGGTGGTGGTAAATGCTTAGTGTGTGGAAGCTTTGTTACTGTTATTTGCAGCTTGTTAATCCTTGTGAGGAAACTGTTAGAGCATAGAGAAGCATTCCTTCCATCAGCAGGTTAAGAGCAACCTCAAATCAAATTCTAGTTTTAAGATTGAATTTTCATTCATCATTCTGGAACTTCCTAAATAGCTGTTTCCTAGTAAAAGTGCCCTGCTCTGGGGATTTAATTATGGGCCATGAGGATTTGCTTGTTTTCTGAATAAGATTTGAAGAAAGAGCTGGTCTGCTCTTACAGAAAATGAGTTAGAAGCTCTGTCTATTGACCAAGCCACCATTTTATCAAAGAAAGCCCTTTTCAACTCCCTCTTCCCTCAAGGGAGGGAGGGAGAAATAAAGGACATAAACTCAGTATGTTTCCAAAGATTGCCTTACATAATTTCATGAAAAACTTCCTCCTTTGTTCTTCTTGTTCTCTTGTGCATCTGAGATCCCATCCACATTAAATAAAAAACAAAACAAAACAAAACCAGAGAGAGATAAAATGACTTACTCAGATAAATAAGATAAACATGATAAATCATATTCAGGCAAGACTGGAGCAGGTCCTCCTGAAGTTCCTTTGAGCCTCGTAGGTTGCTTAATTCACTGAGTGATTTAAACTGACTCCAAGCCTTGTACGGAAGGAGACTGTGATGCAGTTGCATTTTGCGATTTGTTTTCTGTTTGTTCACAGCCAAAGAACAGCAATTCATTGCATAAAGAAGCATTTATTTAGTGCTCAAATGCCTTATCCTGAGGATTAGTCAGGGTGAAGGCTGAGCTGCAAAAAGAGATGCTGAATTACAGTGGCTAGGGTTAGAAGTTTGTCTTCTTGTGTAGCAGTCCTGATGTTGGCAGGGCCGCTTTGCTGCATATGGTCATTGAGGGACCCTCATTTCTTTTTTTTTTTTAATATTTTATTTATTTATTCATGAGAGAGACACAGAGAGAGAGGCAGAGACACAGGCAGAGGGAGAAGCAGGCTCCATGCAGGGAGCCTGACGTGGGACTCGATCCCAGGTCTCCAGGATCACACCCTGGACTGAAGGTGGCGCTAAACCGCTGAGCCACCAGGGCTGCCTGGGACCCTCATTTCTTTAATTTTGGTGCTCTGCTCACTTCCAGGGATGCTTTCCTTATTTGCATCATTGAAGCTGGTTTGCATGGAAGTGAGGGAAGGTGTGGAGGGGGTGGTTTATTAAAGCTCAGTGGCTTGGAGTCACACAGGACTTGGGTTCTCTGCCTGTTGGGCACAAACCTCAAACAATGAGAAAGGCTAACAAATGTAGTCCCCACCAAACAGCCCGCAACTTGTGAGTGGGAAAGGGAGTGGGTCGAAAGAGGTTTCTATCACAGAGAGGAGACAAATGACTACCAGAGGATGTATAGCAACCTTGGTCACAGATGTGAAGGTGGTTTTGATTCCTGTTCTTTTGCTCTCTCCCAAAATGGGAGAAGGAAATCTCTGCTGCTTGAACTGTGACACTCCCCATGCCTTGGAAGGCAGATGCCCGGGAAGGCACAGTTAGTGTGAGTGGGAGTCTATTCCATGTCACCTGTTACCCCCAATGGTCTACTGTGCAGGAGGACTGGCAGGCTTGGCCGCCTTCTCCTAGTAGAATATTTCAGAGAGATCCAAGGACACAGTTTAAAGAAAGCCATGAGTTTCCAGAGCTCAAACCCAATGATGTCACCCAGCATTCACAGTGCCAACTATCCTGGCAGGTGTTGGTCAAGTCGGATGGTCTAATGACTGTGGGTTTTAGGCTTCTGTTTACCAACACTGGGCTCCTGCTCGATGATGCTCCATAGAACAAACAAGGCCATAGATTATGCTCCCAGATGGCTTCCTTATTTTTAGTTCAGTAAAAAATTTCTGGAATCTATTTTGTCATGATAGTGGTCTGAGTAACTTTAATAAAGGGCAAACTCAGGCAATCTCAGAAATGTTATATTTGTGAGCGTGTTATCACCTGACACATTCAAAGGAATCCTAGAAGACTAGGTTTGTTTATGACTTCTGCACTTTTCCTTTGGCATACGTATAGTTAAATTCCTCAAATCCGAAAAGACACTCTCTCCCTTCCAGGGGAAAATAATTAAGCTACAAATTACAGTGAAACTCTGCTCCTCTCTGCTGCAGGGAGCCTCAGACATCTTATATGCTGCTACAAAATTGCATTGTTCAAGTGGGGCCACCTAACTGTGGGTGGTTCACTTAGCCACATTCCTAGATGAAGGACCAAGATAGAAACCTTTTAGTCTCTTACCAAGGGAATGCACATCTGGATTAGTTTCCTGGGACTGCCATGACAAATTAGCACAACTTGGTGGCTGAAAACAACAGAAATGTATTCTCTCACAGTTCTGGAGGCCAGAATTCCAAAATCAGGCTGTCAGCAGCGTTTCTTCCAGGCTGTCAGCCTCTCACTGCTTCTCATGCAGACTGGCAGCCCTTGATTTGCAGACACATCATTGCAGGGTCTGCCTCTGTCTGCAGGGAGCCTCTTCCCCGGGTCTCTGTCTCAAATCTCCCTCTCCTTCTCATAGGGAGATAAGTCACTGGGTTCAGAGTCAGGGCCCAGCCTAAATTCTAGACGATTTCATCTCAAGAGCCTCAATGTAATTATATCTGCAAACAACCTGTTTCCAAATAAGGTCATGTTCCCAGGTACCAGGGTCAGGACCCAGGCCTATCTTTTTGAGCTACGGGTTCAGTGCACTACACTCTCATAGTAAACGTGCATTAGGAGAGGAGTTTAAGTCCATTACCACCAAGCACCAAACTCCATTTTGTTGACTGCCAAATCTGACCGCATAGACCCTTGGAAAGGCAACAGGCCCATTTTTCACATTTGGAAAATCAGAAGTGCCAAAAAGCGAACTGGCTCTTCCCACAGAGATGGGTGATAGATTGCCTCGGGGCATGCCCACGTTCACGGGCAACCCCATTTGCACAGCTGCCTGTGAACCAGCCAGCTCGCACATTGTCAGGGATGCTTCCTTTGCGCGAGCTTTTCTTTCTTAGGCTCTGTAATTAGTTGGGGGGGATGGGGGGGAGCTGCAGCTCCTGTCATTCATCTCCCAGGGCTTGATAAATGTTATTTTACTTCTTGATGGGCACCTTCTGGCATATTTTCCACCTTATACCTTTGCTGTTTGTTGTGGTTTCTTTGAGTCCCATAAAAACAAGATAAAAAAAGCAAGTGAGAACAGCGCAGGAAAAGTCAGAACTGCAATTTAGTTGTGGAAGGTTCAATTGGATGTGTTTTTCCCTCGCCCTCCTGCCTTTGCCGCTTCCCTGCTCAGAGCTGGGCTCTGTCCCACTTGGTGCCCAGTGACATGAAGCCCACCCCCACATGTTCCCATCCTTTCCAGGGTAATCAGTGTCTTCCTAGGTGCCTGATGGAAAGAGGAAGATTGTCCTTTCTGTCAGGCATTCAAGATCTTTGTAAGAAATTGAAGAAATTTTAAACTTAAAACGATTCCTTTTTTTATTACAAGGGATGATGTAATTCAGCTGCCGTAGGATGAGAAAAAGTCTCCCTGGGTTTGAACATGAAGCAGGGGTGGGGTTTGACGGGTGGACCTTAGAGATTCTGGTTCTGAATCTGGCTCTTATACTACCATCTGGAGTCCTCCTTCCTGCTCTGGGATTCTTTAGCACCAACTAGAGACTGTCTCCAGAAGGTGTTTTCTGTGACGGGATAAGTGGAAGGCCAGTGCCTGCTGCTTTGTATGGCTCTGCTGTGAGTCCTCCAAATTCTGGCCTTGAGACCTTTCCTGAGCTCATCCTCTCTGAGGACAAGGAACGAGAGAACACCACTGTCCCAAAGGCCTCACGTGACTTGTTTTTTAATTTAGGACAAGGAATGACAGTAGCCTTGAAAATGTCATTTGTGTTTTCTTTGGTTGCTGAGAAGTAAAGAATTTTAGGTCTCAGCTATTTTATACACTGGCAGGCACACATATAAGAATCCCCTGTAGATCTTTTTAAAATGAACATAGTGAAGGCTCAAGATGACTCTGAGTGGGCTTGGGTAGCTTGAGTTGGAGGTCTAGCTATTCCTTTTTTTTTTTTTTTTTAATTTTGGCAAAATATATATAATAATTTACCATTTTAGCCTTAATGTGGCATTAAGTACATTATGTTGTATAACCATTATGACCATCTCCAGACAACTTTTGTCTTCCCAAACTGAAACTCTGTCCCCATTAAACACTAACTCCCAGCCCCCCACCGCCAGCTCCTGACAACCACCCCTCTAATCTCTGTATCTGAATTTAACTACTCTGGGAACCTCATATAAGCAGAGTCATGTAATATTTGTCCTTTGTGGCTGGCTTTTTCACTCAGCATATCCTCCAAGTTCATCTGTGTGGCAGCCTGTGTCAGAATTTCCTTTCTAAGGCTATGTAATATCCCATTGTGTGTGTAAACAACGTTTTCTCTTTCACCCATCCATGGGCACTAGAGTTTCTTCCTTCTTCCTTGACTTCCTGAGGCCTTCTTCTCCATCTGTTTCCACCTTCAGCTGCCTGCTTGTCTTCCATGACATGCACCAGAACAGAATCTTGCTGTCATGAACCATCTCTGCAAACAAGATTTAACAGAGTTTGTTAAAAGAAAAAAAGAACAGATATTAGTTCCAAATAAAAACCTTCAGGCATGTTTTGGCGACATCTGTGAGGAAAAGAAGATGGTCCGGGAGGCAGCAAGGCTTCAGGCATAATAAAGCACTTCCCAAAGCCATATGCAAATCTTAGAGTACTGAATATTAAGAGTTACTTTCTAGAAGAAAAAAGGCCATGTGCAGTATTTTGAAGTATTTGAAGGCCATGTGCAGTATTTTGTTTTACAATGTGTTGCTTTTATGTATAAGAGAAAGGTGGTGGAACAAGATACTTGTCATAGCTGAGGTGGTCTTCTGTCCCTTTGCTGAGTGGATGTGGATCCTGGATGAAACTCTGCCTGCCTGCCTGCCTGCCTGGCTGCTGAGTAAAGAAATGGCTTGTGGAATTCATTTCAGTAGCATATGCTAAGGACAAAGTACAAGCCTCCAACCCTACTTAATTAGGGTTCTCTTAAGGCGTGCCAATAGCATCTGCTTCTCAAAAGATGTAAGTCTTGATTTTGAGTATGACTTGATTTAGCCAAATCCCCAGCCCGCTTCAAAGTCCAAACTGATCTGTGTTCTCTGAGGGAGTAACTATCTGGAATCAGCTTACAACATAAAATTTGAATAATAATGTAAAATCATTACAATTCTGATTTTTCAATTTTAGGATTTTTTTAAACCTTTAACCACCAAGACCTATTAGTCGCATATAATGGCATGCTAAGTCACTTAGGCAGAAACATGGATATTGAAATAGGTTGGTAAAGAGTAACTTTTTGTCTGGGTTGACTATTCTGTGAAGTCATCACTGCCTCTCCTGCTAGATATGTGTATCTTTTCTTCCATGTTCCTAAAGTTCCTTGTGAATAGCTCATCAGAGTACTTATTACATGGCCCCAGGATCATATACACATAGGGTTTGCGAACTAGACCTTGTATTTATAGGAGGCACCGGGATCTGCATTGCTTTATTTCAAGTACAGGGTCAGTGTATGGCACTGTTGACAACAACCACTTATTAGATGCCTACTGCATTCTAGGCATGGCCCTAGGAACTTAACACCCTGAGAAAGGCATGATTGTCACCACTTTACAGCTAAGAAATTGTGGCCTAGTAGTTTAGAATTCCATCTGCTCCCTCAGTTCATCAATGGGGAAAGAGGCCTGTGGGACTCCAAAGCTTAGTAGTGCCTTTCCCATCAGAACATGGCTTCCCTGTTGGTGGGAAAACACTAGATGTCTATGGAAGAATTAATGAAAACCACAGTGAGGTAGCTATAGGTCATTGTATGTATATATACATACACATACGTAAATATATAAGTATAGTCATCACGTAAGATAAATGAATAGCAGTGACATTCTGGTCTCTTCTTTCAATGCCACCCAGATTTTTCCAAGCATCTATTCACTTTAGGTGGGGTGGGGGTGGAAATACTGCCGAATTGTTTAAACTGCTCCTTACTAGTTTACTTTTATAAGTACTTATCCATGGGAAATGAAAGATTATTCCATAAAAGATATTTGGAATAAAGTCATCAACAATTGGAGGTAACAATATATTTAGAGGCTCATTTCATACCATGCATTAAAATAAACTTGAGAGTTAAAAGGAGTTAAATATAATAAAAATAATCACTTTAAAAATAAAACTACCAATGGGGTACCTGGGTGGTTTAGTTAGTTAAGCATCAGACTCTTGATTTCAGCTCAGGTCATGATCTCCAGGTCATGAGATTGAGCCCTGTGTTTGGCTCCATATTCAACATGGAGCCTGAAGATTCTCTCTCCCTCTCTCTCTGCCCCTCTTCCAATCCCCACTCACTTGTGAGCATGTTTGCTCTTTTAAAAAAAATAATAATAATATAAATCTGCCAATTGTTTTACTAGCAAAAGATGGGTTTATTCAAGAATAGGAGAGAATTAAAAAAAAAAAAAGAATAGGAGAGAATTGCAATCTGGGACAAACAAGGTATGGCAAAACCATAGGGAAGTCTGCAGGACAAAGAGGATACCCTTTTTATAGATGAAAGGGGGACATAAGGCTATTGTAAACAAAAAGTCCATTAGGAAAGTGGGAGTTGGATGTATGGTGGCTTCTTGTTGGCTAGGCTATGGCAAGGGGCTGGGGGGTGCGAGGAGAAGCCTCTCCTTTTCTTACCCCCATAGTAAAGCAGTAGCCACCTGCAAGGTCTGTCTCCATTGGGTCTGCTGTTGATGAGGAGGAGCCTGAGAGCTCCCCCTGCTGAACCTCTTGACTCCATTTTAGTGATACTTCTTTTTATCAAATTTAACAAAATTAAACTAAAAAAAAAAAAAAAGAAAGAAATGGCAAAGAAGTCTAGTAAAGAGCTCATACAAATTTATAAGGTCTCCAGTAGATAAATTGGCAAAGTAATTAAAGAAGAGAGCTCACAATAGTGGGAATATATATGATTAACAAATAGAAATTATTCTGGCATTCTGGCAAAAATATTGTAACTAGGAAAATGAAGTATCACTCCCACATATTTAATTAGCAAAAAAAAATTGTTTTAAAATACCTAATATGCATGATGGCTGGTGGGGAGTCTATCAAATATTTTTTCTATATTTCTGCTTGCATTATAAGTTGGTACTACTCATGTAAAGCTGTCTGGCAATATATATCAAGAGCTCTAATGTGTTTATGACTATTCTAATCTCTTCTAAGAAAAGAATACAAAAGTATAAAATGTATATTTTCATATATACATGAATATGTCCATTGAGATATTAACTTTCAGTAATGAAGTAATGGTGCAGATTATGACTTATCCATTCATTTGAAAATTATTCTAAAGTCATGGCAACATGACTAAATTTACCTAATATTAAATGAAAAGGTAAGATTTTAAAAGTATAGTTACTCTATACCTTTACAAAAAGAAACCTGTTTAAATTACCAAAAGTAATTATACTGGAAAGATCAGTGATTGAGTTGTCGTGGTGAGATTCTGGGAAGTGTTTTTTTATTTTGTGATACAGTTACTTTTAAAATTTAAAACATTTTTATAAATGGACTTTATTTTTTTACGAGTTCTGTTCCCTAAAGTGTTTATTAATTTTATGCTTATTATTTCAATCAATAAAACCCAAATGATTCAGGCTTACTTGACTGGCTTTCAAATTGAAATATTAATTAGGCATTATTATCTTAATGAGAAAAATGTGCTTAAGACACCATGGATTAATTGTACTTTTGCCAAACTACTCTAGAGTTAAATGATTCTCTTCCAATTTGCATATTTTGGGGGCAAAAATCCAGATATATAATCAGTGAAGCAGAGACTTTGTTGCAAGCAAGCTATGAATTATGTTTTTAAAAGTTACCCTTTTGACAGAGGAAGGCATGAATTGCCTATACCAACCCCGCCGTTAAAAATACATAAAAATCTGAATCTTTCATAAACACAGCTTGATTTAAAATTTTAGGGTAATTGTTGAGGTCTAGTTTAGAAAACACCATGTCATTTTCTCCTCTTTTTGTGTTGGTATTGATCCCAAGGAATATATATCAAGCTATAAAAGTCAATTTTTCTTGTAGCCACATCTAGTTCCTTAGCCAGCTCAGGGTACTTTGTAAGTGGATGCACACAAAGCTTTGGCTGCTATTTCTGGGTTCCGCCTCCAGCTAGCTGCTCACACATAGCCCGGCTCTTTTCGTGGGTCCACGAAGTCTGATCTTAAAGTGCAGGAGCTGTTTGGGATCCCATAGGATCAAACAGGTCTCACTTTTCTGGATTTATATTTAAATCAGTGGACGTTGTCATTTTGATTGCACATACACACCAGTTAAAAGAAATTCAAGTGGTCTTTTAAAATGAAAAGATTCATTATCAATTTGAGTAGCTACATAGTTCGTGAAGCCCCTTCCATTTTTAGGATTTTGGTGATCTCAGAGTGGGAATGCAGCGTGAAGTTCCTTACTAAGGCTTTTTGTATTCTAGTTGGGAGGCTGAAAAATTGGTTTTTGAATGCAACTGCCTATAAAGATCTGGATGGTTTGCTTTAGACAAGACACTGTCAGAACGCTGGCTTAATTTATAAGCTAAGATGGTCCTAGGAAAGTACCTTCAAGACAAAATTGTCAGAAAAATGTTTACCAACTGCAAACCCTTTGTAGGGCAGTATGTTGGGGTTTTGGTGGTGCCTATTTGTCCACGTGTTGGCACTGATTCTTGTCAGCTGATCTCAGAATGTCCTGAAGCACATGAGTTGGTTTCATTTTGAAGTTTGGGTGCTTTGCAATATTTCCCGCACACCTAAATTCTCACATTGGTAGTGGCAGACTTCACTCTGGTTCCAAACAAGTAGTTAGAATCATCTGTAGTTTGCAGTTCTAAATTCTGGAACGCTGGGGGTTTCTCCACAGCCTGCAGTGAAGATTATCCTTTCTTGAGGTTCTGAGTCCATGCTGAAATTGAAACAAGTACTGTCAGCTGCTTTGTCACATCAGGGTTTAATGCCCTATAAAATATATATACTGTACATAAAATGTATTTTTATCGTTTCATAAACTTGACCTATGGCATTTGTTGCTTTGCACATCTTAAGCTAGTAGAATTTGTGTTGCTAGAGAGAAATTCAGGGGCTCTCCAGGTCATTGGTTTCCAAACTGAGTCTTTAAGAGAAACAAAAACAATTCTCAGGTCCTATTATAGACCTGATCAATCAGAAGCCCATGCATGGAGTGTGGTCCAGGAATCTGTATCTTTGAAAAGCTCTGCAGTAGGGTTGGAAGGAGGAGGAAAGAGTGTAAGGGTATTCTCAGTGGTACAAAACACGCCAGTGGATCATTGTTTAAGCTGGAAATGGGTACTCAGGATTCATGGTTCTCTCTGTTCTTTACATGTATTTGAAAGTTTCCATCATGAAAAGACAACAACAACAAAAAAGGTTCCCAGGTGATCCTGATAATCAGCCAACCTTGGGAGGCACAATCCACTCCTCCCACCTAAGAGATGAGAAACTGCAGAGGCCATAGAGTTCATTTGTGAGATCTAGAACTCCTGTTCTGCCTCACAGGCCTGAGCTTTCAACTCCACATTGCCTTTGTAAACTAATTGTTTTGGTGATCTTCTTGGAATTTAAAAGAACATTAAGAAACTAAATATGAGGGAATCCCTGAGTGGCTCAGTGGGTTAGCGCCTGCCTTTGGCCTGGGGCGTGATCCTAGAGTCCCAGTCAGGCTTCTTGCATGGAGCCTGTTTCTCCCTCTGCCTGTGTCTCTGTGTCTCTCATGAATAAATAAATAAAATCTTAAAAAAAAAAAAAAAAAAGAAACCAAATGTGTATGACTCATTTTTTCCCCCCAACAACTTTTGGTTTTGGCTCAGGTCATGATCTCAGGGTTGTGAGATGGAGCCTGCTTAAGATTCTCCCTCTGCCCCTCCCTCCACTCCTTCTTGCTCTCTCTAAAAAAAATAATAAAATGGAGTTTTGCAAGATTTGTTCACAAATTTTTCTCTTCTGTGTGCACGTACAATCGTTCCCTCGGGTTACAAGAAAATCACTGGCTTTTCAAACACAGACTTTGGTGCTTCAACTCTGCCTCTGAGCCCAGTGGTCAATCTTGTGAGTCCAATGATACAAGAACGAGTGACTGATCAGGTAAAGGGGTTTGCCGAGTGCAGTGGTGCATGCCTGTAGTAAGCAGTGTCTGATGAATAGCGCAGCAGTTGCAGAGCAGAAGTGAGAGAGACCAGCCAAAGACTAGAAGGTGAGAGAAGCCAGTCTAGACTGCCTGTGGCCAGTCATGTTATGGGAGCCTCCAGTCTGGCCAAGAAAACAGTTAACTTGTCTGCCATATAGAAACATGTTATCAAGTTCCTCAAGCAGCTGTCCAGCTCGGTACAAAATGTGTCAAACTGGATGATTTGACCAGAAGCCCCAAGAGAGGAAAGGAAGAGCTGAGGAAAAGGAGAAGGAAGAAGAATGGGAAACCCCACAGTTGAGTTGAAAAGAACTCTCATAGGGGCCCCTTGGTTTATGTTTTGCTTTGGCAAGGAGTTTCTTTTTTTTTTTAATACAAATGAAAATAAGTATTGCTTTACATTTTTGTTATAGTTGTCAATTTAAAAAGTTGCCCATATTTTTATAGATTTATGGAGATATTCACATAACATAAATTTCACCCACTTCGGGGGGGGGGGGTACTTCACCTACTGGAAATAAAGAGTTCAGTGATTTTTAGTATATTCACAGAGTTGTCCAAACAAACCCTCCAGGCTCAAAAGGAACTTTTGTCCTCCCTTAACTACACAAAAGAATCTAAATTGGAGGTCTTTTCCAGAAAAAGAGTTATTAGCAGAGATAAATTTTATGTAAGTGAGCCATCTGTGTGGCATGGCAAAGATCTAATTGCCAGATATGTGCTCTTTTTATCACCCTGTGAAATGCATTCCTCTCCTCAGAAATCCCAGACCCCTACCCCCTTCTTCTTGACATAAATACCTCATCTTGCCAATCTCTGGAATTTCCACATCTATGTGGATTCCTCATGCATATACTATTAAATTTTATTTTCTCCTGTTAATACATCTCACATTAATCCTCAGTCCAGCTGGAAGGACTGTAGAAGGGGACAGGAATTCCTGCTCCCTGACAGTGACCAAATAATCTATTATGTAGTATATATACCACATTTTGTTTCTCCATTCATCGGTTGATAGATGTTCGATTGTGTCCACTTTATTCTTGGGATGGGGAGGGGCAAAAGGAGAGAGGGACAGAGAGACTCGTAAGCAGACTCTAAGCCTGGTGCAGAGCCCGGGGGGGAGGGGGGGGCTTCATCTCATGACCCTGAGATCATGACCGGAACCGAAATCTAGAGTCAGATGCTTAACCGACTGAGCTACCAAGGTGCCTTGGTGTCCACTTTTTGTGACTAATACTGCTATGAACATAACCGTGCAGATTTTATGTGAACATACATTCACAGTTTTCTGGAAGATAGACCAGAAAGGAGATTGCTGAGTGTATGGTACCTTTGTTCAGTATTTTGAGGTGCCCCTAAAAAATTTTTCTAAAGCAGCTGTACCATCTTCCGATCCTACCAGTAATGTATGAGGGCTCCAGCCATTCCACATCCATGCCAATGCTTGTTGTTGCAGATCTTCTTTTTTGTTTTGTTTTGTTTTTTGCAGATCTTCTTGATTCTAGTTTTCCTGGTGGGTGTCAAGTGGCATTTCACTGTGGTTTTGATTTTCATTTCCCTAATTGCTAATGTTGTTGAGCATCTTTTCATGTGTTCATTGGTCATTATATGTCTCTTGTAGAGAAATGTCTATTCAAATCCTTGGCCCATTTTATAATTGGGTTGTTTATCTTTTCATTGTTGATATTGTAAGAGTACTTGTTTTATTTTAAGCATGTCTCATTGTGTGAGTAGAAAAACGAATGGAAAAATAAATATTTTAAACACTGAAGAGACATTATAAATAGCTTGACTGGCTTATGATATAGTTCTGTGTAACCTACTTTTACAGAATCGTTCTGGTATTGGAGAAATCTGACCTTGATAATATAAATATATTAAATATAGCACATAAATAGAATCATGAATCCTTTTATAGCCTGCTAGGATAGGTGCTAGACCTACAGAGGGTAATACTAAATTAGTGGAGATAACTGTTTTACATTGAGAACATTTTAATATTTATAGATCTTTCATGTTATATAAATTCAAAACTCATATGTGCAATTGGGACTATTTTCATTGGAGGTTTTTTGTCTTTAGCTAAGTTGTATGGAAACTCAAGAGATAAGTATCTCATTTGTGGTATTGTGAATTTTTCCAGGAGAAGAAAACCTTCTTTTCTTGCAGACAGTTGAAGGAAATTATCGTTTCTGTCTTTAAATTATCATAATTGGGTTTTTCCATCACAGACTTGTAAAACTATGGAGTGTGTATAAAGTCATGTTTATTCATTTGATATTCCAAACATAAGTATACTAAACTTGATTATGTTAATTTCAGAAGAATAGAACATTAAGTTTAGAATTAGGCAAATATACGCAAGTTGCAATTGTATACAAGGATTGCTTATATTTCCATGATAAACTCACATCTGATCCCAGAATCTAATTAACAGCTATTTTTTTGGTGTATCTGACACACAACAGCTGACTTTCCCCACCCACCCCTGCCATGAGTACAGCGTCAACAGATGAGGTAGTGCATTGACCATTAGAGTTCTCAGCCAGAATCATGGAGCCTGGTGCATGCTCCTAGGAATTGAGTCAGACACCACAGCAGTGATTGTGAGGAATGAAAACTGAAGTTCAAAGGCATAGCATCCTACAGAGTTATTTTTCAGATACACAGAAATGGATCTCAGTATAATAAATACTTCCACTGGTCAATGCTCTTTGATGCTTTAAATGTTTCCAGACTGTATGAGTTTCATAGGGATGCTGGAGCCAATTGCCACAAGCTGGTAGCTCAAAACAGCAGAAATGTGTTCTCTCACAGTCCTGAGGCTGGAAAGTTCAACGTCAAGGAGTTAGCGAGCCAGGCTCCCTCTTGAAGGCCCTAGAGAGGAATCCTTCCCTGCTTTTTCCCTGGCGATTCTTGGCATTCCTTGGATTATAGATACATCATTGTAATCTCTCTCTGCCTTTGTCCTCACATGGCCTTTTTCTTTCTTGTATCTCTGTGTGTTCTCTCCTCTTCTTATAAGGACAGCAGTCATTGGATTTAGGGCCCTCCCTAATCCAGTAGGGCTGCATCTTAATTTAACTGTGCAAAAACCCTATTTCCAAATAAGGTCTCATTCTGAGGTCCCAGGTGGACAGGAATCTGGGTGGGGGCTGTATGCATGCTATTCAACCCAGTTCACAAACCCAGCCACTTCATTTTTCAGGTGTATCTTTTTAAATTATTGTACATTTCCATGGATGTCCTCTCCCAAGCAAAATAATCTAACAAAATCCATCTAAAAAAATTGGGAAGTAGCTGTTTGTTTCAAGGAAGGGCTTTTTAAAAATCCAGAGGAGAACTGATGTTTTTGGAGAATCTACCATGTGGTAGGCACCTCTATATTCCCTCTTTTAATTCTATCAGGTTACCTTCTTTTTTTTGCTAGTTTCTCACGTAATAGCAATTTATTAAATTTGTTGGTAAGACCTCTAAAATGTTACCATTTCCTACCTGTTCACCTGTACTTAAGTCTCATGTCAAACATATGACTCTTAGCCACTTCAGAGCTGACTTGGAGCAGGTTCTTCAACGTGAATCCCAGTTTCCTTATTTGTGAAAGTGGGGCTGTTATTCACAGTTAACTTATAACAGCATTGTGGCAAAGAAATACTGTTCGTCAAATACATAGTATTCCACAAATGCCAATCCCTATCATGATAACTGTTTTTCTTAGGAACATGAGCATGCAAGTTCCTTTAGTCATTACTGCCAGAGAGGGTTTAAGGATAGATGTATTGCAGACATCCCAATTTTGCATCAAGACCTTGTTATTCATGACCTGTCAGTTAAGAATTGCACGCATCTGTATACAATAGAAAAATCCCAACTGATAAAAGATGAAATAAGAGCATTTGCTTGTCTCTCATGTAAAAGGAGCATCGAGGGGAGAAGGTCAAGATTTATGGAGCAGCTCTAGTGTTGTCAGAAACAGGGCACTGTCTCTGCCACACTATCTGAGCCCAAGGCTTCTGTGTATAGTCAAAAAGGGCTGCTGACCCGGGTGGCTTAGTGGTTTAGCACCGCCTTCAGTCCAGGGCCTGATCCTGGAGACCTGGGATCGAGTCCCACGTCGGGCTACCTGCATGGAGCCTGCTTCTCCCTCTGCCTGTGTCTCTGCCTCTCTCTCTCTCTCTCTCTCTCTGTCTCTCATGAATAAATAAAATCTTAAAAAAAGGGAGGGGGGCTGCTGAAGCTCCAGCCCTCATGTTTGTGGTACATGTCCCAATACAGCAAAAATGGTACCACTCCCAGATGACTGACCACCTTTTAAGCAGCTTTTCAAGTCCTCATGCTTTCTTTTAAAGATTTATTTATCTATTTTAGAGAGACAGTAGGGGAAAGGGCAGAAGTAAAGAGTAAAGAGACAATCCTGAAGCAGACCCCCCCTAGCCCATACCCCAAGGTGGGGCTCAAATCTAGGACCCCAAGATCATGACCTGAGCCAAAATCAAGAGTTAGCTGTTCAGCTGTCTGAGTCGCCCAGGCACCTCAGTCCTTATACTTATATCTTATTTGTCACATGGCCACAATTAGCTGCTAGAGAAGTGTTTTCTTTCACTACAAATCTCAGTGTGCCCAGCCAAAAATAGGGATTCTATAATGAAGGAGAAAGATTGAGTAGACAGGGTACATAACCAGCATTCTGTACTGTAATGGGATTATATTCGGTAGGGCTCTGAAGATTAGCACTTTTAGGATGAAAGGTCTAATCTGGAAAGTGAACCATAGACCTAGCCCTGTTTCTAGGATAAAAATATCCTGATTTAGAAACAACAGCCTTGGAAATGATAAAACCACCCATTTGCAGTAGAGCACTGTCTATACTCCAAGCCTGAAAGAACATAATTTACTTCTTCATTCTCATCTTCTCCCACTGTACCATTGGTCCTTTCAGACCTGCGTGTCATCTGGGAAAAAGAAGCAAAGCTTTGTTAGTAATGCCTCTGGTTGAAAGCAAATCCACCAGCCATAACCATTGAAACAGAGCATCACAGTGCAGGTGTCATGATCCTATGTCTGTTCAGGATTTCGGTGAAACCCCTTCCCTTGGGTCATGCTGGCTTCCCCCTGCACATTAGGACAGAAGGCTGCACTAGAACATGCAGTGTTTTACTTATAGACCCAGAAGGAAGAAAAATGCTCCATGCTTTGGTCAGTCGCTTTGCTGAGTGAGATTTGAGGCAATAAGACATTCATCACTGTTCTGAATCCTGGCTTTAGAAGACAAGAAAAAAAAAGAAAAAAAAAAAAAGAAGACAAGAAAAATAGAATGTCTTTTTGTAATTCACAGCCCTTCCTGAGGTCCCAATCCACATGTCTGGCTGGGATCTAGCAAATCATTACTTGTTGATTGTCCATGAATTTTACTTCTAGGAAGAATGAAAAATTTTTTTTAAGTAGGTAGAAATAAATCCACACATTAGATAGAATTCACATTTAAGTGGCTGTTTGGGCCCCTGTCTTCCCATCCTCACCCCTGTAATGATGACAGAAAGAACATTGTACGTTCCACCATAAGACTCACATTCTAATTCTGCCTCAATGCCTGATAGCTGAGTATCCTTCAGCACATCCTTGCTCAAATGTAGAATGAGTCAGGTACAGTGATGAAGAAAGTCTTTGGAGCGCTGAAATGGATTTGCTCATTTATTCAGTTCATTTCATGGATGTCTTTCAAATGTCTGCTGTGCCTCTGGCATTGGGTGGGGCATTGGGGCTACAAAAGTGAAAACTGCACAGTGGACGGTTCCATCCACCCCCATGATTTATGCAGCTCCAGCGGTGCTTGGAGCTGCATGCAGAGGCACCTCTGTCCCCAGCGACCAGAGCCCACCCCTGGATGGAGGAAACCACCGGGTGGATTCTCCACTCCAATGAGACGATTTGCTCTGAGCCATCATCACACACTTAATTAGTTCTAATTGTGATAAGTGCCATAAGCCTATGTTCCGGAGGGATCCCACCGGAGAAAAAGAGCAGAATGGCTAGAAGGTGAGGCAGGAGAGGGGGCTGGGAGCTGAGTAGTAGTTCTCACAGGCTGTGGGAAGCTTTCAGCTGCTTAAGGGGAGCAGGAATTCTAGATTTCCCATGGCTGGGTGGGAGGTTGAGAAAGACAAGGACACAGGCCTGAAGAGCTCACCGTATTTTACACACACACACACACACACACACACACACACACACACACAAAAGGAGAGGAGAGGAAGAGAAGAGAAGGGAGGGAAGAACGGAAGGAAGGAAATGCCTTTTAATTTTCATTTATAATTCTGATTAACAGAACATTTATAAACTACAGCCCCTGGAAAAGTGACACAGAACGCATTACAACATGGCATTCCCAGTCTCTTCCTACCTAATGAAAAATGCAAAGAGCCTAAGATCAAAGGACACAGATGTTCAGGAGCTGTTTCATCTCAGGGCCTGATGAGGACAGGATGATGGGCTGGGTTTTCAATGTGGAATATTTGGTCTGTTTCATGTCTTTCAGCCTAACCAGGTATAGGCTGTTTCTCTTGACGTTTGCAGTCTCATTCTTGGACTCCCCACTCCTGGCTCACTGGCTGGGTTGGAACTTTGTCCCTCAGGTGGGCCCCAGTCCATCTGCCACCAGATACCTCATGTTGCTATCTGACTTACACCAGCCTCGTCGATATCAAAGGGGAGGATTTGAGATCAAAAGAGAGAACAAATTTGATGATGAACCAGGGGAAACAGGGCCAGGGTTTGTCCCTAATGGGCCTGTTCCATCCGTTTGGGTGAATTATGCACGAACTGGCAGGGAGGGAACTGCCAGACTAGTCAGAGCTGCCTCCAGCTACCAAAACCCTTTAAATCCAAGTTTGGAAGAAACCACCAGGCGGCTTCCCAACTGTGGCCACAGATGGGCACAGCTTTCCCCCTAACATCTTAAAAACCATATGGAAATTCGGTCATTCAACCATCTGATGACCACCAGGCCTGCCTTGGCAAGTTCTTGTGAGGAACATAAAAGACTTTGAAAATGAAGTGCCTTTATGACTGTTCGCTATAGGGGGAACTTGTGTTATAATGAGAGATACATTGTCATTATTTTGAACCCACATGGAGATTTTAACAGGCTGAGAGGCTAATGTCTTAAGGTCTAGCGAGTACCCGATACCTGTTGTCCTCCTAAAAGTTCAGTTGGCCCCACATGGTCACCTGTTTGATTAGGGCCAGAAGAAATGCTACATTAATTTTCAAGTCAAGTGTGACTTTATTCTTTCAGTGCACTATTGAAAGAGTCTGGTTTGGAGATGTTGGGATTGCCTCCATTAAGCTGAGCTGTTCATTCCTTCATTGTTGCGTGTGTTCTCATTCATTATTTCCTCCCTAGGTGTGCATGTGTCGTCTTTATTCCCCTATACTCTACATATGCATATTGCAAGTATTTCACTTATAGAACAGATTAACTATCTCTGGACCTCTTAGGACTTTCCTTTTTTAAATCATGATAAAAACTTTCATTCCAGGTATAGTTTTTGAGAACATTCTGGGCATTAAACAGCTCTGCTTGTGAAAAATAAGTAGCAGACATAAGTAACAAGGGATTACAGAATTTGAGACTTTACTCATGCATTTTAATAAGAGTCTGACTCAGGCATTTCATAGTCTGGGAAATGTACTACATGTGTACCCCTTGTCGGCATTCTGCAGAGACATAGGCTAGGGGCATAGACCTTTGCTGCATATCTAAACAGTTTTAACTAGAGAGTGTGTCCCACTTCCTCATGCATAAATTTTTGCTACCTCCCTCCCTCCATCCATTCATTCATTTATCCATCCATTGATCATCTTCGTTCTCTTTTATTAATTTCTAGCATTTTTAGACTCTCCTGGGCAAGTAGGTAAGGAAGGGGAGCCCATAGGATTGAAATTGATCCCACTGAGCATAATTAGTCCCAAATATCACATACCCTCCCCCCAAGAGCCGAGAAAATTAAGGCTTATAGAGTGAAAAGATCTTACAGCCTTCGCAGTTTCATGTGGTATTCTAAGTCTGTTGAAGGACCAACGCATGCAAAATGGCAGACGTAGTGGTTCTTCACTGACATGGCTACAATGAAGTCTGTCTCATTAAATACGGAAGTCAGAGCTGGTTACAAAAGGAAACAAATTGGAGTCTCTCTTCTTTTTCCCTCCATCCTGTGTCTGTGTAAACTATGCTAAACTAGTCTATAGCAGGTGGCTATAGGTTTGAGGAAGCCCTAAAGCCAAATGTGTAGGCAGAACCATTAAGAGCTTTTTAACAGTGAGAGCAATAGCTCGCTCCATCTAAGTAGGACTGTTGGGGTTGGTTTGTTTGTTTGTTTTTTCTTTTTTCTTTTTTTCCCTGGGAGGAAGTGACAGTTGAATGCCTGGCACTTCCACATGGCCTATTTTCCCCGTGGGAAATTTTTTAAAATATCCATTAAGGCTGGTTTGTATATGCAACAGAAGGGCATAATATGCCCCTCAAATGAATATCATTATCTTCATCCATGAAATAAAAAAGGCTTTGAGGGATGGCAAGGCTGTGCAAATTTGCCATGGGTTTTGGCAGAGCTCAACTGTGTTGAAACCCATCCTTTCTCTCTCTCCCCTACTCAGTGTCTCAAGGCAAAACCTCATTAAGCAGATGTTTTAAGATGTTTGTTATAGTACCTTTCAGATTTCTGAAACAGAGGGAAGGAGAGAAGGAAAGCTGCCTGTAGAATATCCAGAAGCCTTTTTTCTCCCCCTTTCTTTGCTTTCCTAATCCCGTTATGAGTTTATAAAGTAATAAGGGAGCTAAATTGAGATATGGGCAGTTGTTACTTAGGAACAACCCAAAACATCTCAGAAAACAGGCTTTTTTGGGTAATTAGGAAAAAATTCAGGTCAGCCACACTTACATGTTCCCTCAGATGGCCACAATGGGGTCGTTGAGAACACAGATCCATAAACATGGGTCACATACAGAATAGCTTTCAAAGAGCAGTGCATGTCACCCTGTCACATGAATAGCAATAGCAATGAGAAAGAAGCAGAAGCCCTTCTCTCTTCTCCTCTCTAGATCTGTGAAAATTTGATGAAATGGATAAAAGCCACAAAACTGCTCAGCCACCCTTGGGAAACCTCTGTTAGTTAGCTCATGCCTATTTTCCTGAGATAAGGAGAAATCCAGCTCCTTTTTTTTAAGAGAGTTGCCAAAAATCTCCATTTCCAGAGAGGGAATAGGATCGTCTCTGGTCATAAACAGCCATTTCATCTCCAGCTAAGAAGATGGAAAAGGAGAAGCAACTATAACAGGAAAACACAGCTTTCTTGGAAGTGACCAGCAAGACTTGTGTTTGCATCTGATCGGCCGGAGCATGTGGCTACCCTTTAGCTGCAAGAGAAGCTAGGAAGTGTATCTCCTCAGCTAGACATGTCTTTCCAACAAAACCCAGACATCTCTAAGGGGGAAAAAAATGGATTTTGGTCAGGAACCTAGTAGTGTCTGCTGCGAGGAAATGAATGTCCCAGTCAAAGGAAGCTAAGTGATTCTAAGAAGTCAAAGTGAGCACATTTTCAGCAGCACTCTGACATTGTAAGTGCCTTGTGTCCTGTCCAGATGCCTTGCTGTCAACTGTCCATAGGAAGTGTAGGCATTTACTGGACCTGGAAAGTCACAATTTCTCCTGAACTCCTCTATTAATTATTCTCTACATGTCTTATTAAGGGGAAATAGATCTGTCTTGCAGCTAACAAAATAGTCTTGAGGCTTGAAATGCATTTTATCATGGAGCATCTGAAAATAATTCTGCTCTGAAGTTCCATGATGAAGTTGTCCTCTGGAAATGGAGGAAAAGTAAATCTATATCCATTCATCAGCACAAGTTCACTTAGGCTCTTTCAAAGACTTCGTGTGCATCTGCTTCTAACACATATTAACCCCTGATGGCCTAACCAGAAAGGAGCCACAAAATCCATGGAGAAGACTCAAGTTGATCATGATGTTTATCAAGTAAGGAATCTCCCTTCTGTTCCCAAAATTTTGGATTGAGCTGCCCTAGTCCATGAAACCTTGGAGCTCCAGGCTGCAGAGACCTACCAGGGCCAACCCAAGAGAATGGCTGAGTGTTTGAATTACATGAAATGAAATGGCATTTTCTTGGTAATAATTTTGCAGTTCAGGTGTGTCTGTGTATTTCTAAGTTCATCAAAATCATGATTCTACCCATTGTGACATTCTATTCATTGAGGACCTCCTAGATCCTCCAAACCCTGTTTTTCTCCTATCCTTCATGCCTAAAGACATACTTGGTGGGGGCACCTGGGTGGCTCAGTTGGTTAAGCTTGATTTCGGCTCAGGTCATGATCTCAGGGTCATGAGATGAAACTCTGCACTCAATGGGGAGTCTGACTGAGATTTCTCTCTCCCTCCAAGTTTCCCCCTCAAATAGAAAATAATCTTTTTTTTTTTAAAGGACCTACTTTGCTCTAAATTTACTATTCTAAAACTTGGTGTAATCAATTAAATTTCATCACCTGTGACATACCACTTGGTATATATCAAGAGGATCATTTGCTCCATTTACGAAGTAGAAATCTCCTTACATCTTCATCAGAACCAGTTTTCTTTTTTCTTTTTTCTTTTTTATTCATGAGAGACACACAGAGAGAGAGAGAGAGAGAGAGAGGCAGAGACATAGGCAGAAGGAGAAGCAGGCTCCATGCAGAGAGCCCGATGTGGGACTCCATCCCTGACCCCGGTATTTTGATCTGAGCCTAAGGCAGATGCTCAACCATTTGAGCCACCCAGGTGTCCCTAGAACCAGATTTCTTTATGAAATCCATAGCTCTTAGGATGAGAGTTATGTGAAAGCATTAAATGTGAATGCTTCATTGATGAACAGGGTACATTTTTTAGAAGGACAGACACTTGTAGCTGATTTGGTGTTTATGTTGATGTATTTTCTTAGGAAATGGCCCAGACACTTCCAAGAATGGCAGGGGTTAAGAGCTGGTCTAGTACTTCCTCTAGCTCCATAGAGGTTCCAGAAGTGACCAGGAAAATCTCATTGGAGGCTGTATTTTGAGTTGTGTCAGAATAACACCGATGTGTTTGCTGCGTTAAATCTCAGCAAGGATTGGCAACTAAGGTCAGAGAGTTTGCATTAAGAAAAGGGTCTTAAAAAGTACATGGAATAACAGTCCTAACATCTGCAGCCTGCCTGCAGACTTCTCGTGGATACCGAGTTCCTAGTTAATCACACTCAGACAATGGCCATCTCCATCTGCGAAATGAGATTAGCAGTCACAGAGGAAAGCCAATTACAGATAAGTTTATAACCAGAACTCTAGCCCAGCAGAGCAGATCCACCACCCCAGAAGATGGCTCACTTCTTTTAATCACAGCTCCAAGACAGAATAACAGTAAAGCCAAGTCATTTTAAAGTGAGTTGTAAGAAGACTCGTGGTAGTTCTCTTTTTTTTTTTTTCGTGGTAGTTCTCTTAACACAGAAGATGACACACCGTAGGAACCTTTCTCAGGCGATCTGCTCCGTAAACTGGTGGGCACCGACCTCTCCCCAGACACCGTTGACTTTCAAGAAAGTGTAATGCCAGGACTAGAACCACAAGCTCTACTGCGTGCTCAGTCTTCTCTTCTCATTTCATGAAGGACAAATGTTCAGACACATTCTCTTCCTCGTCTTGTCCTGGTGACAAAGCCTTGCCATACCTTATTTCTTTGGTAAGAGAAGTCAAATGGCTCCCTCTTCACAAAACCTGTGTTCTCCCACTCTGCAGTAAAAGTCACACTCAAAATCAATGAAAAGTTCTAGGACTTTCCTAAATGGGTAGCAATGTAGTTATGACTTGATTATTGCATCCTTAAATGCAATTAAAAATCCTTCGGGTTTTTTTTTTTTTCAGCCTAAACTTGAGATAGGCTTTTTAAGATATATATATATGTTATAAAGTAACTTTATATATAAAGTAACATGTCTGTTTAGAAACTTTGGAAGATTAGTTTAAGACTTAACTTCATTTAGGGGCTTGTCACCTGAGAGAGTTGGTTGAAGGCTGTTGCTCAGGTTAAGTGTTGCTGTTGTCAGGATCTTCCGCAAACATGTATTGAGCTCCTATTAGGGATAAGATATGATCTCTGACCTCTTAAGTTTCTTGTCCATTGGGAGGGAATCCAGCATCCATTCCGTCCAGAGAAGTTCATGAGAAGCCTGCTTTATGCCAGGACCTATTCTGGGTACTCGAGGTTCAGCCAAGAACAAGGCAGACACAAGGTCCCCTCTACTCAAGGAGTTTACATTTTAAAGGAAAAGCAGAATTTAAACAAGTGAAAACTAATAAAAATAATTCAGATTAAGTGAAGAGAAGAAATAAGTGAGGATAATTGAATACAGAATATCTGGAGGAATCCTTAAAAAAAAAAATTAAGTTCCAGTATAGCTAACATACAGGGAGTTTCATGTGTACAGTGTAGTGATTCAGCAATTCTATACATTATTTAGTGCTCATCATAACTGTGTGGGAGGGCTCTTTTGGATGGAGAATCAGGGAAAACCTCCTTGCTCAGGAGAAAAGGGGAAGCTGAGCTGAGCCCTAAATGACAAGGAGGCATCCATGTGAAGAGCTGGGGTGCCTGGTTCCAGGCACAGGGACAGCAAGTGCAAAGGCCCTGAGGTGAGGACAAATAAAGGATATATGCAAAGAACAAATGACAAAGATCCTTTATCAACTTTTAGAAAATGGTAGGTAGGTTGGAAGCCAGCTATGAAACAAAAGAAGGAAACCGTAGTGAAGATTGTCACAGGAGGCCTCAGGGAGGAGGCAGCCCACAAATGGCCTTGAGGCATGTGTAGAATACATACTGACTAGGAAGAGGCAGGGGCAAGGAAAGGGCTTTTCCCAGTAGGGGAGGGAGGCCTGTGAGCAGACACCAAGGATGCTTGTGGAGTAGGCAGTTGACAAGGAGTCCTGTGGAGACAAACTGGATTTGGGCTAGGCCAAGGCATCGGGGAGGTTTTTTGAGCCTGGGAATGGTGTGTGCCAGCAGAGTGGGGTTCACATGAAAGACTAGATCAGGAGAGCTACCCAGCCACTGATTAATGGTCCAACATGTCCAGTTACCTGCAAAGAACCCGAAGCTCCCTCCAGTGTGTGTCTGCCATCATGGGACTTTCTGACAAGGAGGTGGAAGAAAGCATAAACTTGGGGATCCCTGGGTGGCTCAGGGGTTTAGCACCTGCCTTTGGCCCGGGGTGAGATCCTGGAGGCCTGGGATCGAGTCCCGCGTCGGGCTCCCTGTGTGGAGCCTGCTTCTCCCTCTGCCTGTGTCTCTGCCCCCCTCTCTCTCTCTGTCTGTCTCTCATGAATAAATAAATAAAATCTTTAAAAAATATTAAAAAAAAAAAAAGAAAGCATAAACTTGAGCAAACAGGGTGTCTCCGGAAGGGTGTTCTAAATCTGGATTGTCCAGCACGGTCACCACTAGCCACCTATGGTTTTTTAAATTGAAATGGATTACAAGTAAATGAAAATTTAAAAACCCAGCCCCTCAGTAGAAGTCTCCGCATTGGACAGAGCAGGTGGGAGGCATTCCTACCACTGCAGAAGGTTCTGTTGGACAGCGCCGAGCTGGGCCTCTCATTTGCCTGATGAATAAATCTTTCATCTCTCTGTAGATCATGAGCAAGTCTCCCACGGTGTTTTATGTCACAGACTACCCTCCCTGTTGAAATTTCTATTCATGCAGAACATATCCACTTACACACACCAATTAGACTCTTTGTGAAATTACATTGGTTTGGCTGTCAAACGCTGTAGGCTTGATAAAGAATAGAAAAATCACTTTCTAGAAAGAACAGAATGTTTGAATCGCACGTGATCATAGAGGCTGAATAAGATTTCAGCTTGATTCCACTTCTTCAGAGGAGATGGTTGTAAAGGAGAGGGCCACACACGCTCCAAAACACAAATTCATCAGGACCGCGGTGAATGCAAGACTCCTGTCTGCTCCAATGGTGACAATCTTTTAAAATGCTTGACTTGCATCCCTTCATGTCATTCTATTCCCCTCTAGCGGAATTAAAGGGTATCTGGCTTTATCCTCCAGCCTGGACATGTCTGCAGTGGTAGAAATGGGAATCTAAAGATATTAAGGATAGAGATTACTGTTAACATTTGTTTCCATTTCATGATAGATAGGCTGCTGCTTTACATATTGTCCTGGTTTTGTTGTTGTTGTTGGTTTTTTTTGTTTTGTTTTGTTTTGTTTTTTTCTGTTCTGGGCTGGGGCAGGGGGAATAGTGTTCTGCTTTATGTCCATTTAGTTACTTGGAAAACATAAGCTTGGGCATCTACACTATGTATCAAATTCATTTCGATGCCAGAAGGAGCCTTCATGCCCAGTCGTTTACTATGTCTGCCTTTGGTTCAACATCTAGGACAGAGTCGGACCCATTAAATTGAGTCAAAGGCCTGGCTTGAAATCTTGATTTCACTGCTCACTAACCATGGGTCCTGCTTAAATCCTGAGCTTCAGTTTCTTCATCTTTTTTTTTAAAGGTTTTTTTCATTTTTATTTATGAGAGACACCGAGAGAGGCAGAGACATAGACAGAGGGAGAATCAGGCTCCCCGCGGGGAGCCCAGTGCAGGACTCAATCCCAGGACCCCGGGATCACAACGGGAACCGAAGGCTCAACCACTGAGCCACCCAGGTTCCCCAAGTTTCTTCATCTTTAAACTGGGAACTGTCCTTGGGACCCTCCACGGCCATATCACGAGGTGAAGGGAGATAATGCACGCCCTTTGAGACTTAAAAGTGGGAGCCCACTGCACCGTCCTCTTGGAAAGAATGGATAAATAGAGAAACTGGAAATATGTTTCTGCGTCGTCTGCATGCAGATAGAGCAACAGGGGGCTAGGGCTGCCTTCAAAATAGCTATAGGGAACCCCCCCCTCAGCTGCCATTTGGTTTTGTTATATATCCCCTTTTCCTTTCAATGTTGATTTTTTTTTCTCTCTCAGGTTAACTTAATAGGAGGGAAAAAAAATTTTTTTAAGAATACTAGCTATTGCAATATTTCTCTCTTCAGATAAGAAGAATGTTGATTAGTGGTGTTTGCATAAACACATTTAAATGCCACACGCCCGTCCCCCCACCACCAGCCTCCCTCTCCCTCTGCAGGGGGAAGACACGAGCCCTGAGACTAACCACTTTTGGGGCAGCCAGTGCTGAATTTCTGCCTTAATTGTAGCACACCCTTTGCCAGGAGAAATATTAGCATGTTCTCAGTGATATTTCTGCTCGATGTTTGTTTACATAACAAAACCCAGGAAAAAAAAAAACCACGGTTCCAACGTGCGTACGAAGTTTCTGCCATCCCAAAGGCAGACTTCAGATTTTTCTAAGAGCTGCGCACACAGTGCCAGCAGTTTAAGATGTAGGATCGGAGATCTCTGATGCCATCCTAGGGGATGCCTGAACAAGTGCTATTTTTGCCATTATTCTTCAGGCAGAGTTCTGGGAGGCATTCATTGCCCCGGATGGATTTAAAGTCACAGTTGGAGGAAAGTGCATTCGTGTTACCTCCCATTGTTTAAAAAAAGGTGCCGGAAGAAAGGAATATGTCTGTTGAAGATGTGCACACCCTAGAACCACCAGCACACAGCAACCAAATGCATAGATGCCTGGATGGAAAAGGGGCAGGGCAGAGGCAGACGCTGCCCAAGGACAACACAGCTGTCCCCGTGACGGTGCTTCTCCCAAGTGAAGGCCCAAGGTGGAAGGTCTTACTCAGGCACAGCTACCAAACCAAGCCCAGTGCATCCATGGAAAGCTAAATGCCAGAAATAGGGATATTTTTTTTTAATTTGTAATATGCTCTGCTTTATGGCTTTAGACCAGTCATCCTTAAGTGACAAATGGTTGGTTACTATTTAAAAAAGGGGAGGGGGGGGAATGGAAGAACAGAAGGATACTGGTGGAAAAAAAAAAAAAGACACTGGTGGAAAGAATAGCATAGCCTTAAGAAGAGAGCAGCCTCCATTGGAGAGAAAAAAACAAAATGGCACCATTTTCTGGAGGTTCTCAGCAGTCAGGAAGCAACCAGGGAAATCCTAAATGCCTGAACCTGAAAATAATCAGGGAAAAGCCAAGAGTAATATTACCACCTTTTAGCCAAGATAGAAAATCCTAGTTACTTGAAAGCTTAGCCAAACAGCTCAGCAACCATCTAGCACAACCAGAGTGGCTTTGATCAAACCCAGACCGTCGGCTTGTAACAGATAGGTAGCTTTTAAATTTAATATTTTACGTTCATCCCTTTGGCCCAAGATTTCTACTTGTGACTTTTATCCTGAGGAAATAGGACACTTGCACGGTGTGTGTTCACAGACACTATGGTAGTGTTATTTGTCATGGTGAATAGTAAATGTCCAGGACTTGGGGATTGAGTAAATCAATTATGTATGGCACCTCCTTGTGATGAAATATATAGTAAAATGCGATACTGCTTTGTATTTCATGATACGGAAAGATGCTTAAGATGAGTTGTCTTTTTAAAAACAAAAATACCCAGTCTATTTAATATGATTCCTAAGAAAACACAGTCTCATCTTTCTTAAATGAAATGTGTCGAAACACTAATATATATATAATTTCCTTTCTACTTAACTGTATTTTCTGATTTTCTTATGAATCTAATTTTATCTGCATAAGTGAACGTGCGGATAAACAATTGAAAAATAATAAGTGACTAAGATATTTTGCCATAAATTGCACATTAAAAAAAACACATTAGGTCATAACTGAAAAGATCATTGGCCATCAGAAAGTAAATCTGTTTCTTTCTTTTCTTTTCTTTTTTGAGTGTGTTGGGGGGAGAGGTAGAGGGAGAGAGAGAATCTTAAGCAGGTTCCACGCCCAGTGCAGAGCCTGATGTGAGGCTCGAACTCACGACCCCGAGATCATGACCTGAGCTGAAATCAAGAATCAGATGCTTTATCAAGTGAGCCACCCAGGTGCCCCTAGGAAGTAAATCTCTCTTAACACAGCTAGGAGGGGTTGCTGTTTGGGAAATATTTCTTAGGAGTACTGAGTGAGCTGGAGAAAGAATCAGATGCACCTAAAGAAAGAAAGAATCCTGCCCCCTCTGGACTTTGCAGTCAGGAGACAGACAGGGATACACCTTCAGCCTCCTTTTCTGTGTTTAATCAGTTGAACAAATACCAGCTGCTGGGGAATCTTACAGCATCATAGGGGGCTGTGAAAATCAGCCTTCTTGCAAATAACTTTATACTTTTTCAAGTCCATGACAAAGAGAAGGGCAGCATCTCAGCATCTCCCTACTATGAAATGCGAGGCTTCAGAATTTGTCCCACACCGTCTTAGAGTGTCAGACAGGGTTCCTCACATGACCAACAACCCAGTTCTGTCTTTACTAGATTGAACAGAGATGATGGGATCTTGGAAGCTCTTGAATAAATATGCTTTCATTTATCTCTTATTTTTTCTCAGATAGTCTTATAAACTTGGCCATGTGTTTTGTTTTGTTTTGTTTTGTTTTTTTTTGGAAACAAATAACTTTGTTCAGGGCTGGCAAGGGTTCACATAATTAAGATGCTTCTTGTCCTATTTTATTTTCCTTTCAAGCTATGGCGTTGGAGCTAACCAGATCTTTAATTATCACAAGCATTATTTGGTGCTTTAAAACAAAATGCTATAAAAATGTATCTAATAGAGAACAGATCAATGTTTGCCAGAGGTTAGGAGTGGGAGTGGGTAGCATGCGACTATAAAGGGGGTAGAACCAGGGGCTTCTTTGTGATGATGGAGCTCTTATCATGACTGTAAATGTGATAAAAATTTTATAGGATTATGTGCATACACATAATGAGTGCATGTGAAAACTGGTGAAATCCATGATTTTTTAAAAGATTTTATTTATTTATTCATGAGAGACAGAGAGAGAGGCAGAGACACAGGAAGAGGGAGAAGCAGGCTCCATGCAGAGAGCCTGATGCGGGACTTGATCCCTTGACTCCAGGATCATGCCCTGAGCCAAAGGCAGATGCTCAACCACCGAGCCACCCAGGCCTCCCAGAAATCCATATGATCTTGTGTCAATATCTGTTTCTGGATTTTGATCATCCACTCTGGCTTTGTAAGCTGTTATGATGGGCGGGGGAAGCTGGGTGAAAGGTACCTGGGAACTCTCTGCACTGTTTTTACAACTTGTGAGTTTAAAGCTCTTTCAAAATAAAAACTTAGAAAAAAAATTTTTTTAAATGTGAGATTTTCCTGAATAGATCACCATTCAAAAGGTTATCATAAAGCTAATTAAAACAATTGCTATGGGGGTGACTGGGTGGCTCCATCGGTTAAGCATCTGCCTTCGGCTCAGGTCATAATCCCAGGGTCCTGGGATCGAGTTCCCACATCAGCTTCCCTGCTCAGCAGGGAGTCTGCTTCTCCCTTTCCTCTGCCCCTCTCCACTGCTTATGCTCTCTCTCTCTCTCTCTCTCTCAAATACAATCTTAAAAATAAAGCAATCACCATGCCTAATTGAATGGGCAGAGAAACAATATTTGAATGATTTTCATTGGAAGAGTCAATATGACTACAGGAAAGAGAAAAAATAACGATTTATCCTGGAAACAAACATGTCCATGAGTTTCTAAGTACGTGGTGTAAATAGAGAAGCAGAGGAGCATCTATGGAAGGTTCCATTGCCTCCCACCATTTGCTCCACCACCTATAAAAAGATGACGGGTACCATCATTGCCATGTGGCTTGCAGCTCCCCACTGGACAAGGAGCATTTCCACTTGGGGTCAGGATCCCCCTGTGCCTTGCTTTGACCAGTGGTGAGCAGGGGGTGTGGGGAATGGGGGAGGGAGAGGTGGGAACTAGCCACTTGCAAGAAGCATTAACAGATTTCATTGTTCAGTTCTACCTCTTGCTTTTCTTTACCTGATAATGATGTATTCCAGACAGCGGATGTCCCTTCATCCCTTCGTCCTAGAATAAGCAGGCAGATGTTCCTGCTCTGCAGCCCTGATTTATATAATGAGAGAGAAATAAATGTATGTGGTGATAAGCCACTAAGAAAGGGGGTGTCCTTTGCTGCTAAATTAATCTAACATCTGAAAGGTAGGTAGTTCATTTGATACCTCCAACTTAAAACTATATTCCGTTGACCTTAAAACCTACAAGCTTTTAAAGTTTGAAGTTCTAATCCATTCTTTTGTCCTTCTTCAAATAATGTAAAATGGCAGTAGACTTTGGACTTTTTCTGGGTCTTTGTGGATTATGTTATTACTCAGAATGTTTGCTGCCCCTTCCTGGGGAGGATTATATACACTTGCCCTGCTGATTCCCAACTTGGCCGCGTGTCTTGCTTTGGCTGACGAAATGTGAGCAGAAACGATGGCATCATTTCCAAGTTGGAAATTTAAGAGCGATTGAGTGGTACTGACATTTGTCCCTTGCCATGAGACTGGCAATATCCCAGATAGGGCCTGCTTTCTCAGCTTGGGTCCCAGAAGAAAGAGTGAGAAATAAATGTTTATTGTGTTGCACCACTGAAAATCAGGAGTGATTTGTTAAAAAGTTCGTGATTTGTTAATGCAGTGTAACTCTGCCTCTCCCAAGTGAGACAGGACCAGAGCCACACCTGGAGTCTTCGCCAGGAAATAATTTTTGAGATGAAATGAAGAAATTGATAGCCAAGTAGGAGGCACCACATTTTTAAATGAATAATAGGCTTTGTGGTTTGAATATTTGCACATTTTAAACATTTTAATACCAGCACTTCATACTAAACCATCAAAGATTCTTTTGGAATTGAAAAGCTGTAACTGACAGGACATGACTATATGTCAGGTTTTTGTCCTGAGATGATGGCAGCATATAAAGTTGATTACAAGTAGGGAGATGATGGCTACCTTATAACTTTTAATTAAGATTTCCATTTCATTGATGGCCTAGTGGTTCTGAATATCTGCATAGTGAGCTCATACAGACACCTCAGCAGATTGCTAGAGAAGCTATTAACACAGTCCGTTTATCACAGAGCAGTTGTACCCTAGTTCCTTTGACATGGGTAGGCTCCCCCTCTAATGGCATCTCACCATCTGGTTGAAACAGAACCAAACATATTCAGCTGGGATTCAAGGTAATTTGGGTTGCATAGATAATGTATATGAATTCATTCTTTTTAACTTAAATTTTTTCAGGTAAAATCTCCTCTCCCTGTCATTTCGGAATTTATTGTCACCACACTTTCCCAGATGCATTTTATTTATATATGCATATATAAATAAGTAAATATATACACACATACACATATACACACACACACACACATATATATATAGAGAGAGAGAGAGGGAGAGAAGCTGTATTATTGTTCTGTGTCGGGGGTTGTCATTGATTCTTTTACATAAATGGCATTTTATGTTCCATTCTGCAGCTTGCTCTTTTCACTAGACGATTTATCTTGGAGATCTGTCCGTGTTGTTACAAAAAGATCTATTTCATTTAACTGCTACATAGTATTCCATAGTATAAATATGTTATGGTTTATTTAGCCCTTGTCTTGCTGGTAGAGATTTACGCAGAATCTTTTCTTAAAAAGTTTGCTGCTTTTTATTTAATGATTACAGCCTCTTGCAGAACTGGGCAAAGGACCCATAGGAATCCTACCCGCAAAGCCTGGGTTGAGAAGTTCAACTGTAGGGATGAATGTTATTTATCAGAATAAAGTAGGATTACATTAAGATAAAAATTTAATTCACCAGAAATGGAAGTTCTTTGGTTCTTCCTTAGAATAGGCAACATTCAACAAGACCAGTGTAATCAAAAGCCAAGTACATTCCTTACACCCAAATACAGTCAACCAGGCTGATACTACAGCCCGAGAAGGGATGTGAGAGCCTTTCTCAGTACATGGTATCAAATGTAATAATTATGGTGATATCCAAGTTACATAAAATCACCCTGGTCATATGATCTGGTTTTAGTAATACTCTCGTGGTAACAAAAAAGAATTTAAATAGGAATTTTAAAAGTTACTGAAAAAATAAAAAATAAAACTGCTTCCCAAGAAATTTAAGATCACAGAAATGATGCCAGATTTACCCTTGGAGCAATGTTTTTGGTGTCACTTGTATAGTCAGCATGTGGGTGACATTTAGACCTAGGCTTGGCTTAAAGTATGATTCATGAGAACACATCAGATGGTGAAAGTGGAGAATTTTCTTTGGTATTTAGAAGGAGCAGCTTGAAGGAACCACACTGCTCTGGGCGATTCAGGAAGCCACCCTGCAGGCTTTACTATTAAAAACAGAGTCTTTTCCAGAAATTCTTAAAGTCTGAACTGAAACAACCCTCCATGACAGCTGTTTTGGTGCTCTGTGAGAATCCTGTGGGGCATTTCAGAGGCATTCAGAATTGAGTGGAACATTCAAGGCAGGCTGACCTCTAGCCAAAAACCTGCCATTATTTTACTCATCAAATTAAAAGGGGCATTTGAAATGAAGTCTGTTCAAATGTAAACATCAAAAGGCACCATTGATTGCCTGCCTCCAGGTGTGTGGGGAGCCTCAGCCTCTCTGGAGATTTCACCTTAGGCATGGTGGACGTCAACCTTGAAGACCACCATTTGAAGCTTGCCTCAAGCACACCTTCCAGATGGTTCTAGATAACACAAGAAGGCATCTAGGACATTCAGGGGCTTATCAGTATCAAAATTTTGTGCAGCACAGACCCATGGGTTTATTCTTAGCACACTGCATCATGATGGTGGCTGTGATGATTTTGACAAAAGACTGACAAGTTCTGGTAGAAATGTAGAGCAATGTCTCCAAGGAAAGCTAATTAAGTTGCTGTATTATAAAACCAAGATATGAGGAACAGACCAGCAGATGCTTTCGGTAGAACTTGAAATTTTCGTTTGGTACTTTTTTCTAAGAGGTCTAGATTTAGATTTGTAGGTTAGACTTCATTTGTGCCTGTGAAAATTGGTTTAGTCAGAAATCTCTCTTTCTTCCCCCAACGGTGTCTATGACAGAAACATTGGAGCCGAATGGCTCCCTCTTTCATTATAATATCATGTCAAACTTGTGACATGTGACAATAGGTTTCATACTCCACTTAATGAGAGGCTGCCAGTGTCTAGAGAAGGAAAAAAAATTTACATGAATTGTGTTAAATAGGGAAGTGTTACTAACTTGGTAACCGTGATGACTTAGAGTATACCAGCCGTTTTTGTTGTTATTGCACTAAATGAGGCCAGACTTTACCATAATTAATATGTGGGGTAGCTTTATCTAGAATTCTCAGGTGAACAATGATAAAAATATGCTTTGTTGAAGATTTAGTACACACCTATTGAAAGTTCACCATGTGGGAGACCAGTGGTTTTAGAGGAAAATAAGATGGATGTCTGCATCCAGGTGGCATTGCAATCCTAGAGGATTTTGGTATGTTTCTTTTTTCCTTTCTTACTCCAGCTTTCCAGGAAGCTTGGAGATAAGGTTAATACAAAAACTTCATTTTAACCTTGGTTTTGATTCAGTGGTGAGCTTTAGGGTCAGCTCTTGGACTTTGATGTGTGTCCTTCAGGTGTTTGTCTGTGATATGCATATGTGTGTGATAAATGAGGGAAACGTGAAAGAGGAAGTAAAGCCTCAGAAGTAGCAGGATGTGTAAGAGGCATATTAAAGTCAGAGATCACGTGTTTTGGAAGGCCAGATGAAAGAGGAAAATTGTGACTGGTGTTGGAGAGTCTGGAGAGGCTTCCCAAGAGGAGGAAACAGCTTTGTTAATACCATTTTTTGGTGTTTTGGCATATGGGGTCTTGGCATAATATGGTTGGGCCAGGTGAAGGGAACAGCCAGAGCAACACAGGAGAAGCCAGGATTGCACATACCACCTGGAAGCCCATGACTTACACATCTTTCAATGGCTCTGACCCCTGGCTGGCACCATCACTTGGGTGAGCCCTCGATTGGCCTATGCCCTGAAATCATTTGGTTTTGAAAAGTTGGTCAGAAGGTTTGGAAATAGCATGTGGTTTATTTATTAAGAGAAAATATTCTGATTCGACTTTGCAGATAAATCTTTGGACGACTCCTCCCACAACCCTGTCCTGAGATCCAGTGGGTTATGTATATGATATATAGCAGCAGACACTCCTTTGATGGTGGTCTGCTTGAATTCATGGTATCGACCCAGCAAATATTTACTGTATCCCCCATTTAATAAACAGTATATTTGGTTCATAAGCTGTACACTAAGAATATATGCATTGGAATTACGCATGCAAGATCTGGTGAAACCCTAAAGTCTCTAGTCAGTGGCATTGCCGCAGAGTCAAGGTCCTGGTTTTGCTAACATGCTGTGGCTCTGTGAGATGTTATCACTGGGGAAGGCTGGCTGAAGCATGTATGGGAACAATCCATACTATTTTTACAAATTGTTGTGAGTCTTACATTGCATCAGAATAAAAATTAAATGTTTTCTTTTTAGAAGCAAGACAGAATCAAGGAGATTATCTAATCTGGTGGTTTTCCAGCTTGTATTTCAGCACTGGCCTCCCTCACCCTCAGCAGCAGCCCACGGGCACCTCCTGACAATGGGAGGGCCCTGGGAAATATACCCCTTTGAAAGTGCTGACTCAATCCTTTCAGATCCCCAGAGGGGGAATCAGAACCCAAAGAAGTAAAGCACACCACTAGTTAGCAGCTATGGATAGGAACAGAGAGAGCCTGGGAGCTTTTTAGGACAGTTGCTTCTGTAAATCATCATAAGTCATAGCTGTTTAGCTAACACTGTGGTTTCCTTTGTCAGACAAGGTGAGATTAATTCGACTGGAAATGAGTGTCTGTGCTCCTGCGTTCCATTTCCATGGAGACAGAGATGAGCCGTCCTCATGGTCAGAGCAGTGCACAGGGCGGGTTGGGTTGGCGGGCTGTTTTACAGTTTACCACCCGGCGTGGGGCACCTACCTGGAAAGGCCACTGTAGGGCAGAGGACAGGAACTCTGGACCCCAGAAGAAGTCCCCTTCTTCCTTGCCAATTCAGCCTCGCTCCAGCTCCCTGTGAGGTCCAGAGTTGATCAACTTTCCTCTTCCTTTTCTGACTCAAGTCACTAAAGTACTGTTGGAAAACCTGGGGCATCTTGGTCTTTACTTCATTTGTCTAGGAATTTTGGGGTTGCAAAGCCCTGTCTCATATGTTCCCTAAGATAAGCCCCACCGCCAGCCTATAACATAGGCAGATTGGTTTTATTTCTGCTTTATAAGTAAGTGACATGACTTGTCCAAAGTTGTTGAGTTTATATCAGGACTAGAGTCAGACCACAGGTCTCCAGAATTCTGGTAAATGTTCTTTTTGTAGGAGAGGTCGTGATTGTTGTAAAGCACCTGCATGCACTTGTAGATCAACAAACAGGTATTATTGTGTTACTATTCTCATTAACATAAGTATGATTCTTGGCCACTCATGATTTTGGAGCATGAAGACTTCAACACTTGGTCATTCTCCAGACTTCTACAGGAGGTGGAAGCAATGGTTTCCTCTCTTCCTACACCTCAAAACGGTTGGGCCCTGAGGGTGCCATATGGAGATCGGATGAGTAAGACTTTGATTTTCCTGAAAAGTGAAGCAGGTTGCCCATGTGCCACATCAATAGAGATCTGTGTGACAACCAACTGGCAGGACAGCCGCCCTGGAGCTAACTGGCACACCCAGGCTCCAGAGGGCTGAGGGTGAGCTGCCATGCTTTATTTATTTAGCGCCAGTTGTTGATGCCTTCTGCAGGGAAAGCTGGTGGTTTCCCTTCCCCTAGCATCCTCTTTGCCCTCCACATGATAGGACATGCCCTTTGCTGTCAACATGGGGACTTTTAATTGATACTGACACTGTTCTGTTCCCTCAACATTCTGCCTAACATCTGGGATATTGGAAAAATTGGTGTAGTGCTCTAATGGTGGAAGGCTAAGCCCATACTCTTGAGACCATACTCATAGCTACTACTCACTAAGGAAAATAATCTCCCAAGGATGGCATTGATTTTTCACACCCTAAGAGACATTTTGAAAGTACACTAATGTCCCAACCCAATATTGCTAATCATCCACACACACCTGCACCTAGCACCCAGTAGGCACTTACTAGATACTTGACAAATGACCTTCCAAGGCAGTGGTTCTCAGTCTTCGGTGTGCCTGCCAACATGAGGATCATCTGAAGGGCTTGTTGAAACATGAAGCTTGAGGCCTCATGGGATTTCTGATTCATTTGGTCTGGGGAGAGGCTACATAATTTCTGACAAGGTACAGGTGATGCTGCTGCGGTGTAGAGAAAACCATGGTCCTGAAGAGATTGACAAAGCTTTTCTGTAAGGGCCAAGTAGGTAATATTTTAGGTTTTGTGGGCTCTGTCATAACCCCTCAACTTTGCCATTGTAGCCACAGCAAATATGTAAATAAGCAAGCGTAGCTGTGTTCCAGTAAAACTTTATTTACAAAACAGGTGATAGACTTGCTTAAAAAACTTTTGTATTGGGACATCTGGGTGGCTCAGTGGTTGAGAATCGGCCTTTGGTTCAGGACGTGACCCTGGGGTCCTGGGATCCAGTCCCACATTGGGCTCTCTGCAGGAAGCCTCACCCACTGCCTTTGTCTCTGCCTCTTTCTCTCTGTCTCTCATGAATAAATAAAATCTTTTTAAAAAATTGTGTTGGGGTGCCTGGGTGACTCCGTTGGTTAAGTGTCTGCCTTTGGATCAAGCCCCACATGAAGGAGGGGTTGGTCCCTGCTCAGTGGGGAGTTGGTTTCTCCTCTCTCTCTGCTTCTCCCCCTCACTTGTGCACACATGTGCTCTCTCTTTCAAATAAATAAAATCTAAAAGAAGAAGTGTTGAAAATATAAAACTTTGTTTAAAAAAATGTTAAGAGCCAAATCTTCATTCTGGATGGATATTTTTTTTTAAAAGCTCTTGGATGAGAATCTGTTAAAATGCAGATGTTGGTCAAATCCTTTTTTTTTTTTTTTTTAATCCTATCTCTACTGTTCACTGGCCACATGACTTTGAAGGTCACTAATGTCTCAGTAGAACAAAGATAATCATACAATGAAAAATCGGGAGAATGCTAACATTTATCAAGTCTGAGTGGCGCTTACGTGTTTAATATTCTTTATACTATTCTACATGATTGAAATATTCCAGGATTTTTAAATTAATGACTTTAAAAAGTAATTACAGGTGACTCTTGAACAACAGATTTGAACTACTTGGCTGCACATATACATGGATTTTGTACATTTATTTTCTCTCATGTTTTTCTTAACATTTTTCTCTAGCTTCATTATAAGAGTACAGTATATACTACATACAGCATGCAAAATATGTGTTAATTGACTGTTTTATGTTTTGGTAAGGCTTCCAGTCAACAGTAAGCTATCAATTTTGGGGGGAGTCACAAGTTATACATGGTTTTCAATTGTGGGGGAGTGGGTCTTGATGCCCTTAACCCCCGCATTGTCCAGGGTCAACTGTATAATTCATTGGCATATGTGGCTTGGATTGTAGGTTTCAAAGTTAACCAAAAGATGAATCCTCTTATAAAATCAAAATCCCCTTGAAAATTCTCTCAAATCACCAGCACCTGGGTTCTTTGAAAGTCAGAAGCCAAGAGTAGCTTTCTTTGTGTATCTTTGCATGTAAAAAACATTAGAGACTAAAGAAGTCATCAGGCTCACCATGTCTGCAGTGAAGTTTTCGGTCTCATGCCCCTTCCCAAAACCACACTCTCCTCTGTTGTCTTCTTTAATTCAGTAAATGGCAGCTCTGTATTTACAACTGATTGGGCCACAAAGAATGATTCAGGAGGAGGGATTTAATAAGGGGGTGTCCTGATACAGGCTCGAGGATGAAACTGTTTTCTGTTTCAAGTAGGACATAAAGGTCTTTCTGCTCAGCCTCCTTTTGCGTATTAGTGAACAGAGGTCTAAGAAGCAGATTGACCACATAAGCATTTAATAAGACTGACTTGTTTTGTCCTCATAACAACCACATAAAATAGGTGCTATTAATTTCCCAGTTTACAGAAGAGGGAGAAAAGATAAGTTATTTGTCCAAGGTCACGCTTCTGGAAGGTGGTAGCCTTAGGATGGAATCCAGGCAGTCTGACTGCAGGGTCCGTGCTCTTTGGTTACTATGCTGTATATAATGTTTATTTCCTTATCTGTAATCTGTCTGTGAATTGAAGAACAAAAATGCTACTTGAGAGAAAGCTGCCTTGTGCCTTCAGTAATTTGTATGTTATGCTAGGGAAGGTAATGAAATTGCAGCAGGGGGCTGTGGAAAGTGTGCTTTCAGTGCATTTCCAATTTTCACCCAATTATCCTGGAGTTTGCCCATCCAAATGCATGTGATACTTTGGAAATAGTGCAGAAGCAGGAAAAGGTCTCTGTTGGTTTGGATGCATATCTGGTCTTAATAGTGTATTGCTAAAAAACTTGCCCAAAAGGAGATCACCCCAACTCCACTGAGCTGGATCTGTAGTCACTCAGTTCAGCTTCACAAATATACCCTGATTTTGTATCTACCATGTGCTGCAGCCTGTACTGGGCACTGGAAATACCATGATACTATGGTGTTTAAAACACTATTTCCCTCAAATATTTTTATGACTATTGGTCCCAAAGTGACAACATTGCTGGAAACTCTGGTGTGTGCAAATTATACCCTGTAAAGAGAGGAAACGTGGATATTTATTGTATGGCCCCAAATGGGCAGCCTATTAACACATGATGTGGCAAAGTCACCAGCACCCTTTGTATTATCCCAGAGAATGCCACACAGTCTCATGCTATTGAACCTTGACATGGCAAGAGGAAGTAGTGGGGCCTGACCTTGACTTAGTCCAAAAATGTGTTCCTTTCATGACTGGAATGAACAATATGCTTCTTTTCCCCCCAGGACCCCAGAAGCAAGCACAAGTTTAAAATCCACACTTATGGAAGCCCCACCTTCTGTGATCACTGTGGGTCATTGCTGTATGGACTTATCCATCAAGGAATGAAATGTGACAGTAAGTTTTCTTTTCCAGTAGATGGTGAGGCTCTGCAGCCTTTGCCCAGGGTTTACAGAGCACCTCAGTTTCAGTACCTTGTCAACTCTTCAGTAAAAATAACTCAATCAAATAGAAACCAAAAAAGTATAGGATCGCTCCGCTGTCAAAGTACTAATTTATTAAACTACTTACTTGCCTAATTGTGAACCAAAAACAACAACAACAAAAAAACCCCACCCGATTTATAAATGAAGTTAGTGCTGTCACGGTTTTTGTTTTTGTTTTTTTTTTTTGGGGGGGGGTTGGTGGTAGAAATCTTCAGTCACTGTAAAATGCAGGCTAGTCAAACCCCAAAGCAAATGCCATGTGTTGAAAGAAGAGTCCCCACCTCCAGATTCCACATTTGGTTAGGCTTCAAAATAAGCTAAGCAACCATAGTCATTATCTTCCTGTGTCTCTAATTAGTGGGTGGACTGTGGAAAAATCCAGTAGGCTCTCCTTAAAACTGAAACTACGATGAAAATAAAAACCAGACATCTGAAGTACACTCACCCTGCATGTTCACAGACAGACCAAATTCCTATTAGTCCAGTTAGAGATGAAATCACTGAAGACCACAGACAAGGCATCAGCCCCTCCATTCTCTTTTTTATTCCATATATATCATCATCAAGCACCAAGCTAGGAAGAAAAACAGCTCTGGAAACTCTCTGCTTTGATCATTCCTATGAGCTTCCTCCAGGCCACTTATTTATTTAAATAAAAGTATATACTTTTAGGACATAAAAAAAGTAATTACTAAACCTGTTTTTCTAGTGGACTAGGAAGTGTTATGGAAATACCAGTATGTTGCCATTCATTGATTACTGCTCTTATGACCAAAAACTTTCTACATGCATTCTCCATGGAGCAAAGGCAGTATGTATATAAAAATCAAGATTAGATGAACATTACAGAGTAGATGGTTAGCTTCTCAGCACACAGAGGTTCTTCACCTTAGAAAGCTGTCATATTTAATAGACTAAACAAAACGTTTGTGATGATCCAGGCCAGTCGTTTTCTATGTTTTGAGAAACCCTTCGGATTCCAAAGACATGATTTCCAGGGCTTCTGCAAGTGTGAATCCTAAGTGCATTTGTAAATACACTTTTAACTGTTTTAAAACCATGGAACAGAAGCGAACTCTGGAATGTGTTACACACTCAAGCTTGACAAGTTGGAGGCGACAGTGGAGACATCATTGCCAGCTTCACTCATTGGGCAGACCACGCAATCACGTTTCTCCTGTCACATCCACTTAACCCAAGAGTCTATTAGGTTGTATGTCATTGAATAGTGTTTACCATTTCTACATACTCTCCCATCACGGATCTATACGACTTTAGCAAAATACAGAAGTAAGTGCGCTGTCAGGGCAGAACTGAGACAGCTGGTTTCAAAATTTTGTTTGGATCAGAGGGCTTTATTGGTTATCCATGAATGTCTTTGTAATAAATGGTATAAATTTGAATTTATTAACTAAGTTTTTGCTGATGAAGTTAACACTCATCTGGTTTATATGTTAGGATTCCGCTTAGGATTTTGTTTGAAAAATGGATTCCATTACCAAAAATATTTTGAAAACCACTGACCTGGACCAATGCTTTTTGTTTTGTCTTATTTTGTTTTAAGCTCTCTTCTTCGGAGTTGTAGAGCTTCTGTCCATGCTCCTTCCTCCAGGGAAGCAGATAAGCAGATTTGCACCAGCACCCCAACTTTAACTTCTGCAGAGAAGAAACCTGTCCCTATGCCTTCACACATCGCAGGGTTAGAATATTGTATACAGCTCTGCCTGGTAGGGGAAAGACGTTAGCAACCACTTGTCCAGACCAGCCTCTTAATTCACAGAGCAGGAAATGGAATCAGAGAGAGCTCTTGAGCTTCCCAAGATCTAAAAGCTGCTAATGGTAGAGCCGAGACATGAATACAACCCAGGGCACTTTCACCTCCCATGCTCCCCCTTTGCAGAGAGGCTGGCATTAATTTCTTTGAAGTTGCAATTCTGCCCAGGCACTCAAAGATGGGAGTTGGTTGACACAAGTCCTGTCAATAGCACACCTTGTCAAGAAGCTTTTATATTGGCTGCGTCGAGGTGCATGATTTTGAACAGTTAGCTTTGGAAATAGAAACCTAAAGAGAATCCACATTTGTTAATCAGCTCATTGTTTCCTCATTGTGTCCATTAGCCTGTTTTCCGTATTGAATCATGGCAAATATACGTTATTTGCCATGTGTTTTGCCATTTACTTCACCATGTTAAGCACTCAAAATGAAATGAGCCTGAAGGCTCCACCCTGAAGGCTACAGAAGAGCCTTTATGACATCCTGTCCAGGGTATGTGAGGATTCCAGTGGCCATCGCTTCTTTGGGAAGCCTGAAGGTACAAGGACAATAGAGCTGGAACACCTACACAGAGTCTTCTGTTTGTGTTCAGCACACAGGATTCTTTTCAGGGTTTCTTTGGTTCATTGCACCGAGACTGATCTTTTTATTCCTCTCTGTCTCACCCACATAGTGTCAGCTGGTAAGGAATGGCTTATCATGCCAGGCGTGTATTTGTTTTACTTAGAATAATATTTAAATATTTGAAGACAGGTTTAAAATCTAAAATACAAGTTCCTAAAAAAAAAAAAAAAAAGACAAAAAAGAGCAATGTACTTAAGCCTTCTTGAAAATACAGAGTTAACTAAGGAAAGAAATTTTATCAATTTCCTGTACTCGCTCCACAGATTCTCAATCTCCCTGAATGGTAAGCTCAGAGGGGCATAAGAAATTCTTTGGCAAAAAAAAAAAAAAATCCTCTGTTTAAAATTTGCATGTAATTTGCCTCTGCATACATGAAATATTAATTAGCCTGTGCTCTGTATGCATTTACCTGTGTGAATTCTGTAGAGTGTTAAATATTTGAAGCAGTCACAGAAGAGCAAGCAGGGGAATTTTGCTTCAGTTAAGACTGGACAAATATGGCATGGGTATTTTAAGGATATTGTCATTCACATGAAGCCTCTGTTATAGGGAACATCTGCTAACAGTTCTTCGTGTCACCAAAAACATGATAGCAAAGTATCGAGTTAGAGGGTAGCTCATTTTCACTTGTGCTCAGACACCAAAACACGGAGGAAGTGAGGGCTTGAGCCCATATGCGCAGCCTTACCCTTTGCTTTCATGATTCACAGCCTGTGATATGAACGTGCACAAGCAGTGTGTAATAAATGTCCCCAGCCTCTGCGGGATGGACCACACGGAGAAGAGGGGCCGGATCTACCTGAAGGCTGAGGTCACTGATGAGAAGCTCCATGTCACTGGTAAGACATGCTTGTGGATGCGTGAAGCGCGCAGCTTCTCCAGCGGCGTTCGAGTCAAGGTCAGGTTGACCCCAAGGCATCATTGCCTCGGAGCCGGTCAGACTCAGAGCCATTGATTTGCCATTAACACATCTCCCCAGAGACTGCTCAGTACGCCAACTTCCCAGCTACTCAAATGCCATACAGAGTCACAACTGCCTTGTGGGTTGAGGTACTCTGACAGCATGGCCAACGTGTTGTCCCCTGGTGACAGGGGAGCAGGGAAGCCAATTAAACAAAATGCTGTTGAAGGGAGTCGGCTAGGGCAGAGGGAGGTGGAGGGATGGCCAGACGTGTTGGCGTCAGGCTGTGGTGACCTGATCAGCCCATCCTAATGATGACACTGACAGTAACTAGCCATCAGCTTATCGAGTTATGCTTCCTCTGTGGTAGGCACAGTGCTAAGAACTTAGCCATAGATAATTTGTTTAGTCCTCCCAGCTACCCAGTTGTTAGCCTCATTTTCCAGAAGAGGAAACGGAAGCATAGAGAGATCAGAAATTTGGAATGTCATAGAGCATGGAGGAGCCAGTTGGAAAAGCAGCATTTCCACTCCAGATCCTATGCTTTTAACTATCACACCAAATACACCTCCTATAAACAGTGCAGTCGTGAGACCAGAGTTCCCTGTCCACAGGCCAGAACACTCCTTCCCCGGGGCTGTGGCTCTGTGGGCTGTGCCATAGCATGGCCTTTCCTTTGGTTTTCCCACCAAATCCACTCTCGCTAGATCAGCACACTCTGTCCAGTTGTCCAAGAGACTTGTTGGCCCGGGACACATCGTGTGTCCTGAGATACTTGGCATATCTGTGCCATGATCCACTCTTGTCAATTTATGGTTTTACGGCCCATTGTCAGTCAGTCTTGTTCCTTAGCTCTTGGGGTTCCATCATGTGCTACCACATACTCTGTTTCCTTTGACAAGAGCATTTGTTTTCATTGAATAAAGGTATTAGGTTTCCATTTGTATTTAGAAATTTTAAGCTGTCAAACACATGGGAAGACTTTATTGTTATGTATTGGCAAATAACATAAAATATTAAGGAAAAAGGATGAGCAGGATCTATTTAAGCTGGGGGGGGGGTGACATTATTCCCCCCACCTCCCACCACCTCCCCACCCTGGTAAGAATTTAGAGAAAATCAAAGGATTTTGAGGTGTTGCTAAAAAAGGATCAACACCCTTTGCCTCTGGGTAACCTTGTGAAACAAGTCTAGCTCATGTTCAAGAGTGAATTGTGAATAGAATCCCTGTCATAGACACAGAATGCATTTTGACTTTTTGGTTTCAGGGAAGTTCATTTCCCCAGACCTTTGCTTCTGCATCCTTCCCTGTGGGGCTCACCTACATTTCCCTTTCACAAGACTGACACTGGTGGTGGGGTCCACTCTGTCCTCCAAGCTGGAAGCCAGGGCCTCCCTTGTGGGTACCAGAGGAAGCAGGGCTCCTCCGGGGCCCTGAGAATGTCTGTCCCACCACAGCCTTATACTTGTTCTCTTTCTACTGAGGCTCCCACCTTGCCAGAATCCTATATTGGGGGCAGGGACCATGCAGCTTAAGAGAAAATGATCAGAAAGCAGTAGGTGGTAAGGGATTTGGAGCCTAAAGTTAGAACACCTATTGGCTAAACACTGCACTGTTTTTCTTTAGCTTTATAAAGCCACTGCTGTTGGCAATATAAGAAACATTACAGGTGACCCGTCAGAGCTTAATTGTGAAGTGCATGGCTCACTGTGAGGCAAGAATGCCCCGGCAGTTTTTAAACATTCAGCTCTCATTCATTTTGTTTCTGAATACAGCAGAGCACACTGCATACTGGACCTGCCCCATGCTTTCTCTTGTAATAAAAGCAGCAACCATACAGTGCTGCTTGAGTTTTCTACTGTCTTCTCTGAGCCTCGAGAAGCTTACACATGTATAAAACTGCACAGAGGGTCACAGATGCCTCGGCCAGGGTGGCACATGGTACACAGAGGAGGAAGATCGGGTCTCATCATGCAGGCCCAGCAAGGAGTGTTGTCCCAGAGCTCACATGCTCATTGCCTCACCATTGCCAAGAGCCTAACTTGATTCAAGCCATAGAATCCTCCTAGGAGACCACACCCTTCACTGAGTTAGATATAGATTTTTAACATGTGAAAGCCAGTGAGCATAACTTATGATAAAAATCTAGGTCAAGTCTCTTGAGAATTAGTCTAAAGTGTTTTTGCATAGATACAGCTCTGCTCTAGGAATATGAGTCCAGCAAGAGTTTAATAACAGTAGCAACAGCAGCCAACATGAGTGGCCTCCACAGAAAGGGCACTTTCTGAGCATGTCGCCTAGTTAACTTCTGTAAACCTATGTGGAATATTACTTTATTATCCTTACTTAGAGATGAAGGCACAGAGAAATTACATGACTGGCCCAAAGTCAAGCAGTTGGTAAAATTAATCATTAAGTGAGTAATTGCTACGAGTAGAGATATAAGGTATTTCAATGATAGTATTGATAAGAATTGGTATCTTGTCTTAGTTCTGGCTGCTATCAAAAATACTATAGACTGGGTGGCAGAAACACATTTTATTGATCACAGTTCTGGAAGCTGGAAAGTCTAGGATGAAGGTGCTCTGATTTGATTCCTGGTGAGGACTCCTTTTTGGTTTGTAGATGATTGTCTGGCTGTGTCTTCACTTGGGGGATGGAAAAAGAGAGGAAGCAAGCTCTTTGGTGTATCTTCTTATAAGAGCACTAAACCCATCATGAGGGGAGCCTCACTGTAATGACTCAACTATTTCCCCACAGCCCCCTATTCAAGGGGCCAGGGGTTCCCATCACTTTAGGGGTTAGGGGTTCAACATATGAATTCAGGGAGGATACATAATTCAGTCCATAGCAAAACTATTTTTTTAAATATGGTTGTTATTTGTGTGAAGAAAATTTCATCCTAAGCATGGAAAGCCAAACTCAAGATGGTAACTATTGGATAATCATCTATCTAAATTAGAACTTTGAATGTAGTAGATTTTCAGAATCAGAATTAACTTTGATGTAGTGAGAACACAAATATAAATAATAAACCATAACAAATAGAGCTTATGATCCAAATGCAAAAAAAAAAAAAAAAAAAAATCGGAAGTAGTATAGGGTTCCCTTCACCCAATTCTCCTGCCCCTCAGTATTGATATTCTTCTAGAACCATAGGGTAAGTATCAAAGTAGACACATTGTTATTTACTTTATTTTTAAAATATTTTATATATTTATTAGAGAGAGAAGAGAGAAGAAGAGAGCAGGAACTGGGGTGTGGGAAGGGGCAGACCCCTGCGGAGCAGGGAATTTGATGCAGGGCTCCATCCCAGGACCCAAGGATCATGACCTGAGCCGGAGGCAGGCACTTAACCAACTAAGCCACCCAGGCACCCCTCAAAGTAGACACATTTTTAATAGTATCTGATAGATTTGTTTTTTTTTTTAAAGATACCTGCGTACCTATAGTTCGTCACTGGAAATTATTTTAAAGAGGCAAAGAGAAGACATCAGACTTCTCTTAATCCAGTATGAAAAGACTGCCAAGGATACAAAGCAAAGCCCCTTTGGAGCAGAAGCTGCCAGTGATGGCTCCTCCTCCTGCATTATCTGCCAAACCTCCTAACACAATGGTTCAGGCACAAATTTGTCTTGACACATATTTTAAATAACAGTAGCTACCAAGTAGTACTTGGTATGGATGTACTGTGTTTATAAGACTGGACCTTTCTTTCTGCTAAGTGCTTTCTATTCCTTGTTTCTTTGACCCTTCAAACAATGCCATAAAGTGCTATTATTAGCCTCAATTTTGAGATATGCAAATGGGTTAAGAGAAAGAAAGGAAGACATTGTTCCGAGTTCTAAGGTAGAAAGCATTGGTGTTGAAAAAAAAAGAAAGAAAGCATTGGTGTTGGAGCTTGAGTGACGCCCAGCCCCTTGCTTTCAGCCCAGAGGCTGCGAACCTCCTAATTCTCTCGTATTAATTAAAGAGACTCTTTTTGAATAAATAGCAAACCTGTATGTATTCACCAAACCCATATTCGGCACCCCACAGTTTCTTTGAAGGTACAGAAGGTCCCAATGTGAGACTTAAAACCAGGGGAGGAAAAAAAGTAACTCATGAAGGAATTAATAGCCAATCCAAGTGCATGCAAAATTAAATGCTTGATTATGTGGGTGCTAAATGGTATGCCATGGAGAGGGGCGAGTATTTGTGAGGCAGAGGGAGCAGAGTTCCAGTGAAGGACCCAGATGGAATGGCGGCATCAGCCTGGCTTTAATAAGAATGCAGGCATAAAGAGTGAACCGTAACAAGCAGAGCTTATGTCCAAATGCAAGTGATAAGTTGGAAAATGCATTTAACCCCTGAGCAGCTGTGCTGATGGTTAGATTAGTTCATCTCCATTTTACCTATGCAGAATCACTTAAATTGAAAATAATTCCCAAAATAAAAAAGAAACTCCCAAGATTCCTGCTTTGGGACAGAAATCAGCCTTTTGAAATCAGAGATGAGTTTCCTTTCTAGATCGGTGTGGTATTTATGGGAAAGGCCTCCGCTTTGGTGATATATTTTTATTTTTTGCCTTTGGGCAGTGGTGCTGATGTTATCTGAACAGCGTCATTTTTATTTCTTCCAATATGCGATTTTAATAGGTTTTCTACATTCCTGTGTGCTTTTTTTATTTGGTTTTTTGGAGGAGTGGTAAAAAAAAAAATCCCTCGTGGGAACAAATTTTCAATTTAATGTTGTAAGTAAATGGAAAAAATATCATTCTTTACAGCTGCTCCAGGAACACATGTCTCCCACAAATAGATTATTCTGCAGAAGAGTCTCATTTTCTCAAATACTCGGGGTGGTTAATTTGGCGTGGAGATCGAAGTTCTCCAGCAAGTTCCGGGAGGAGGGGAGGGCTTGGGACAGGAGCTGAGGCTCCTTGCAACGACCAGTCACATCCTGCTCAGTCTGCCTTCTAGGGCAGTTTGCAGTTCAGTGCCCCTGTGTCACCACTGCAGCCATCGAGACTTGTCGTCATGGTATTGTGATGAAGCAATAACACTCCCTGTATGTGTTCTTCCCTCTTCTGGGCCTAGAGGCCTGTCAGAGTCAAAGCAGTGCGACTCAGCTTTGGGGAACAATTGTTGATTCACCCATTCATTATACATTTATTGAGCATGTGTCAGGGCCTCTCAAGGCGCCAAGGAAGCAAAGATAATTAAGACATGGTCCTTACTGTGGAATGTGTGGTCTTGGGAAGGTGGGGGGGGGGGGGATTGAGACATAATAAAGAATGAGCGGGTGCACCTGCCTTTAAGTGGAGTGGGAAATGGGGAGAGCAGTGCCTCACCTGCCCTGCAGAAGCTGCTGAGGGCTCCATGTGTAGCAAGTGACAGTGAAGCCGGGAGCACGTTTCAGATAAAGATGCAGAGCCATGGAAGGGCGTGGTGTGTTTGGGAAGCTCACATAGTCTAGGATTTGGGGAATCTGGAGTGTGAGGTGGGGAGAGCTGGAGGGCAATTTCTTTCTGTTTTTAAGGCATCAGGGCTAGAGTCATCACAGTGTACAGATTGCACAGTTCTTAGGGGTCGTGTAGTACAGGCTCTAAATATTTCCTTTTCAAACGAGGATTTCAAGTTCCAGGTGGCTGTGTTTTCAAGGACAGAGCATTGATCTGATAGCCTGAACTCCAGATGTCCCCCTGAGGTTCACAGTGACCCTTGACTTTTCTTTGTCAATGCTGGGAAAGGGCGCAAAGCAGGTACCCCACTAGTTGCCTGAAAGCTTTGTAGGGATGCTTTTCCCAATGACAGTCAAGCTTGTGGAATATAATAATCCCAGTGTGGGGCTGCCAGCTAGGAGTTGGACCGAGCTTATTGCTTGAAGGAAAAGGTATTACTCAGAGGTAATTTCCATGAAATAAAATCTTGGCTGTGGGATTTGGATCCAGCTCAGGCACATGGAAGGTGATGCAGCTGAGGTAGCTGGTCTGTGGGTTGGGATAGAGAAGGGAGGCCAACAAGAAGCTGATTACCCTCAAGTATACCCAGATTGTCCATTATTGGTGATACCTAGTTCAGGTATTTTCATCAGATCCCTCCACGACAAAGGGACCCTTTTCTGTTTATAAATTAAGGAATCTGGGTGTGTCATAGCTGGAGACCAGCAGCCTTCCACCCAGTGGTTTCAGCATCCGTGGATGAGCTGTAATCAGCTATTACATTGATGGTTGCACAATGATGACTTTCTAATTCTGTAATTCCTTCTGTGATCATTTGCTGGCATTCGTCTGAAAGGCAAGCTTTTCCTTTACCTCTCCCCTACATTTATTTTTTTAAATAGGCTCCACACCCAGTGGGGAGCCCAACACGGGACTTGAACTCATGACCCTGAGCTCAAGACCTGAGCTGAAATCAAGAGTTGGATGTTTAACTGACTGAGCCACCCAGACACCCCTCCCCTGCATTTTTTAAAATAGCAATTTGGGCTCACAAGTTCTTTCAATTTTTTGTGTTCAAATTGTTCAAAATATAGCCAGTGGGAGCCCCTTCAAACTGGCTCTGTGTCCTTTTGACATAACCCATCAGGCTTTTTTTTTTTTTTTTTTTTTTTTTTTTTAGCACTTCCTTTCTTTCTAGAACAGAAGAGCCCACCTTGTACTTAATATCTCTGAGTGACTCTGGGTATCTTTTTTTTTTTTTTTTACCTGGGAAATAAAAATCCAAGGTCTGTGTGCTAGGGTGCTCATTGCTCCTGGGACATTACTATTTCTCAGCTCCTGCAGTAGACAGAGGTAATGACTCCACACTAGTGTTTCTGGTTCTGATTGCAGCTCAGGGTTCTTCCTTACATTTCCCTGGTCCTTATTCATTCCTCCTCCTCCCTATGTAGATCTCTGGTTCTTGATGATTTCAATAAGTGTACTTATTTGCTCTGCCTCACATTACATGCAGCAAAATTTTAGAATTCACAGACCAATAACCCCAATCTACTCCATAAAGTTCAAGATTTTATTGCTGTTCTAAAAAAATCCTTGGATGATATCCCACTAAAGGTAGAGTCAGAATACTGTCACTTGGATTGAACATTTTCCTATGAAGTTCTGTTCTCCATTTGATATAAGTAGGCTGCCTTAACTGAATAACCAAACTCAGCCTCCCCCATACCACAGACTAAAAGGGTAATACCTATTGTGATGTAATAAGAAGGTACATGGTATTGCCTATCAAGTGTGTTTGCCAAAATTTTATTTATTTATTTATTTATTTTGCCAAAATTTTATAACCTGAATCTAATTATGAGAGGGGAGGGGGAAGCAGATAAGTCCAGATATTGGGACATTCTGCTCGTTAACCAGTCTGGACTGTTCAAAAACGCCAATATCCCAAGAAACAAACAGTCAAGGGGACGGTTTTGAGTAAAGGAACCTGGAGTCATGGCAACCAATGGCAATCTGTAACACTTGATTAGACCCTGGATCTCAAAAGACAACTATAGAGGACTTTGGGTGACAGTGAGGGTTGGGATGGGTTGTGGATCTGGGCAATATTTTAGGTAATATGTTTGTATCTGTGAAGTTTCTGGAAGATAATGGTGATGTCTGTACCTCATCTACAAATGACTCCATAAAAACAAAAAACAAAGCAAAAAGCTGAAAATATGTGTAGGTGCATACACAGAAAATATGTGTGGCAAAATGTTAATAAATAGCAAATCTAAAAGTAGATTTAGATAGATAGTGAATCTAGGTGAAGGATATATAGCTGTTCAATGTACTGTTCTTTCAATTCCACTGTGGGTTTGAAATTGTTTAAACCAACCTTCCAGAACTTTGAGCAGTGATAAGTTGGAACATTCTGTTGCTGTCTATAGAGATGACACTCAGCTTGTAGGAAGCCCCCAGGTAAGCCAACATCAGTGCTCCCAGTGGGGATGCTATGCTCCCATTCCTGGGAGGGGGGGGGTGAATAAAAAGAGAAATATTTCTGGGGATGCTAGGGGACTGCCAGCCAGTCCAAACACAAGTAGGAAATGTGGAAAAGGGGTCAGGAGAGCAAACCAGAAAAGCCGCTGTAAGTACCTTCCATGTACCAGACCCTGTTTGGAAGCCTTTCTATATGTTAATTCTATATATTATGTTGTGATGATCTGTATGTTCATCACAACAACCCTTCGAGAAAAGTGCTATCATTATTGTCATTCTGTAATGAAAGAACAGTCTGGAAGAGCTCCCAGGCCTGCCCAAGGTCACACAGCTGCTAACTGGAGGATGCTCCTGCCCAGCACCCAGGCACGTGCCTCCCACTCTCTCACGCTGCTGACCCCCAGCCCTGCCGAGGGAAGATTGTGTGCTAGCACAGACGTGGCCCATACCAGTGTGAGGTTTGCAACCTCGTGTTTCTGTCCTACAATTAACAGGTGAGACTACTCTGTGCTGGTCCTGTGGCCCCTGTAATTACTGCAGTGCTGTTGGCATCATTGCAAGTGAGGGTCTGTCATCATTTCCCCCAGCCTCTATCTCTCAGGGCTTAGAAAATGGCTAGAAATAAACATGGCAGCAGGGACTCTGGCGGAAAAAAAATTAAAATGGGCAAAGAAGGATGGAAACAAATACCTCCTCCAGACATGTTCCGAGGGCACATGAGTTGGCCAGACATGGGTCCTGGCTCCGTCCTTTCTCACCCTGCCATCACTGGCTTTTCCTTGTTGGCTCTGGTTCTTTCTCATTGCAGACCCATCCTCATCTCCCATTCCCACAGTCCTGGAAGAACCCATCTCCGGCAATCAGCTGCCTTGAGTTTGCTGCTGCTTAACATTTGCAAAAGAATTTGCAAAAGAAAACAGGCATGGTCTCTAAGCTAAAAATGATAGAAGAGCACCCGTGTGTTGCCCCGTTCAGATGTGTACGCTTCTAGGTGATAGCTTCTTGGCATGTCTTCAAGGGATTTATTTCTTCTGTCATCTTCCTTGATGGGATATTCCTAAACGTCAGATGTCCTGCCTCCCCAGTCTGATTCCCAGTGGCCCCCATCCCTTGACACTCAGTGTCCCAATGGTAGAGCAAGCTATGTGCTGTGTGCTGTCTGCCCGGTAGGCAGGTTGTTTCCTACCTCCTCACTTTTGTTTATGCTGTGTCCCTTCCCTTGGGAACATCTTAACACTCTGCTCCAGATACCTTTATGAAGCCTCTCCTCACATTTTATAGCTTGCCTAAGATCAACCACTTTTCTCTCATGTCCTTTATAACGTTCATAATGTGATTTCACTTATGTTCATCTGCATGTTAATCTCCCTCCAGCAGACCATTAGCCATTTGAGGACAGAAATGGCATCTTACCTCTTGTATCCAGCCCAGTACCTCAAATTTGTACCCTACTGTGTGTTTGCTGAGTGGGTGATGACTATAGAAGTCTTCAGTAGGCACAGAATTTAAAAATTCACTTGGCTTTATACCGTGCTTTACATCCCAGATCCAAGCAACTCTTCCCATTTTGGCCCTGTGTCTGGATCAAGCTAAAATTATTCTATTTTTTGCCTAATTCATGAAGCCACGTGACTTCTGGGATCCTTCAGAGAAACACATATCAGCCAAGAAAGAGGAAAGAGGTCTATCCTCTCAAAAGAAGCATGTCCTTATTTACATCCTGACCGTGGTACCTCATCCTGGCCTGTCAGAGGCAGAGCTAAGTGTTAAGTGTGTACTAACTAGCGGCCTGCCCTCCCCCATGTTGTCATTCCTGCACGGTTCTCTGCGCAGTGGTTTAGACACAGCTTTCCATGCTGGCTGCTTAGTCACTGGATGTTGTGGGAGGCAACAAGACTGGGGCAAAGGGCAAAAGCCGTGTGGTGTTTTCTTAATGCAGTGTGTGCCTTTGTCTTAAAATACCCTGGTATCCAAGCTCAAAGTGACATGGCTTCTGTGTCTCCTGCTCTCCTGCTTAAGATGATCTTAAGCCCCTAGCCTCTTTGACAGGGACCTCAGTCATCTATCCACTTTGGCATCAATGGTTCCTGCCATGAAAATCCATGGACTTTGAACACCCACATTCCTGGGCGGGCGGGGGGGGGGGGAATAAAAAGAGAAATATTTCTGGGACCTCTTTCAAGATGACGCCATTAGCATACAGGGACGTTGACCTTGACTGAGTGGGTCATTCTTGTGCAGGATTTTAATTGCTTCTAATTATAGGATTATCATTTAAGCAAAAGATTAATTGCCATGAAATTATTGCAAGGAACTTGATCTTCTAGAAAGTAAATGCATTTGCCAAGTGAAGAATCTCTCAGAAGCTTGCAAATGATGTCTTTTTAATCACATCATGGAAATTTCTTTCTTTCTTTTTTTTTTTTTTTTTAAAATCTTTGATGGGGAGAGGAGATGTTAAGGGGGTCAGGCTGGAAGAGACAATAGCAGATAAATGCCCCTTTGGATTTCTCCCACCACCCTACCCAAAGGTTGGAAAACTTGAACATTCAGTGTTCACTTTGTTTACCAGTGGAAATGTTCCAAAATAAATGCAGAGGTTTTTCCTCCTTTGATCCATTTCATCTTCATGAATGGATTAGAGTAGTCCCCTAAAAAGCTAGGTGAGTGGATGCTGCCTTTTGGTCCCTTCCAACACTAAGCTGCTCCTATATCCCACAAGCATTCTTTTTCAAATGTTTTGAAAGGAATCTCCAGTTCATGGGTATACACCTGCTCTGGTTATTAGCCCCAAAATGGTGCTGAGAAACATCAGGCTGTGTTCATCTCAGCTTCTAGGCATTTCCACTTGGAAAGAATGCAGATTCCCTGAGAAAATAGTAGTTAGCTCCTGAGGTTCTTCTAAAATATCCCTATTTGAATAAGGCAGGGAATGGCCACCTGCGGAAGCCCTGCACCAGACTGCCCCCCCCACAGAGGACTTTGCTGAGAACAGTAGCTGTACTTTCACCACCCATTTTCCTTGGTAATTAATGCAAAGTTTGTGGTTAATTAAAGACAGTCAGGGTCCCTTTTAAAACCAAGTCAAGCATTTTTTTCCCCTAGAATAATGAAACAAGAACAGATGCAAGGCAAACTTCCTATAAAAGTGTTCAAGGTGGGGGTGCTGAATTTGGAGAGAGTTGCATTGAAGAAAGTGTCGCTTCACCAGCTTCGACCCACTGGAGGCAGGGGATGTAATCGAAAGAAATGCCTACTCTCCTGGACACCCAGTGGGAAGGTGGCGGAGGAGGACTCTTGTTCTGGCAAATACCACACTGACATCTCCTTCTGCTTAAGTCACTCTGCCTGCAGCCAACCACTGCCGGAAGGAAGGGTGCGCAGGACATGGTTCTTTGGCTGTGTATTGCCACTCTCATTTTATGGGCTGCCTGGGTGAGTACCCACAGAAGAACTCTTGTGGGTAAACATCTGCCCACAAGGCCAGAAAGTGTGTGCGCTACACATTTTAACCAGCACAGTTTGCAGCCTCATAGATCTTACTAATAGATCCTCATAGATCCCCTCGACTCTGGATGACCCTGAAACCTATTTCAATCCCCTACCCTGAACCCCTAAGAGAGCAGGGATTCTGGTAGCCTGAAAACTCTGAACTTCTGAAGGATGCCCATTATATTTTTTGAAACTAATCTCAGCACACATTAAATGACTAACACTCCATGAAGAAAAGGTACAGGGAGCCTGTGTTTATAAGGTAAGAGAAGCGATCTGGTTTTAGTGGAAACTATGCTATTGGCTTTATGGTCAGATCAATTGGGGTTGACTCCCAACTCCGCCACTAACCAATGCTCGATAATAATTAGGGATTGTTTCTCTACGACAAGTTTTGTTGCAGTCACGTTTATATTATATGGTTCAATGAATCAGTATGTGTCACTTATTGACACATTAACTCTTTCTGTAGGCATTTGTTCATGGCATAACTATGCCCACAGGAGGGCTCCAGCCACAGCAAGGAAAGCCTAATCCCAGATTTCGTTTGCTTTTTCCTTTACGGTGCCTACCAGGCAGGACCCAGGAACACCCCAGAATCTGCACTTTGAGAATGGAAAGAGTTCAGTGAATGGAACAGTTGTGTATCAAGCTGAGAATATTAACCCTGAGGATTTTAACCTTCCATGCACCTTGTCCTCAGCTCCCTGGGTTTTGCCTTCCTCATATGCAAGTTCATACAAAGGCACTTAACTGTAAGAACTCCGAGGGTCCCCGCAGGTCTGGCGTTTATCTGCTGGAAGTGTCATTTCAGAGAGAAAGAGCTGATCACCAGGGCCAACCAGCCTGGCCCCCCTCGAGGAACTGAGAGAATTGGGGGCTCCAGCTTGATGAGGCTTGAGAAGCATTGGGCATGGTAACTTTCAGACAAGTCTGAATAGCAGACACCTTCCAGTGACATCTTACTTGGAGTGATATTCCCGTTAAACAGAGCTCCCCTTGTTAGAAAGGAGAGGATGTGGCACCCACGTCCCCCCTCCTCTTCGACCCATGAGGAGACTAGGGAACAGGTTGAGAACCACTGATGCAGCCCAACTTCTGCATAGTTTTTTTCATGTGAAAAAAACTAAGGTTTGGAGAGGGAACATGACTGGTGTAGGGTGTCTGGGGTTGTAAGGGACAAAACCAGACTTCAGCCCACTCATGAAGAAGGAATTATCGAAAGAAATCTGGGATAGCTGCTAGAACTCAAGGGTGGGAAGGCTTTGGGACCCTGGAAACAGGGTTTTGTATCCCCTCTTCTACATGTGAACTACTGTCTTTCATCCCTTTCAAAGCTAGTTGGGCTCTCCCCACATTGCAGAAAACATGGCCCCAGATGGTTCTTCAGCTTTGCCTCTTACTGCTTCATATCTCCCTCCATGTCCGGCACAATCCAGAGGCTCAGGGAAGGGACTCATCGGCTCATTGTGGGTCATGTGCCAGCCCTGGACTCCTTGACTATGGCTGAAGCATGGGGTCACAGAAGGGGGTAGGCCCAAGGGGGGAAGGGCATTTTGCAGGACCTGAGAGGTGGGTGCTAAGCAGACAGGATGAGAAGTAGTGCAGCACGACCGGAAGCTGGCAGCCAGGTTATGCAGAAAGCTGCTTTCAGAACAGGCACTGGAGCCAGGCTCCTGCCCTCCACTTGGGTGCCTTTTTCCTTCAACCATGTTGCACGTCCACAGTTACTAAAGAGCAGTGGCAGTGTCTATGCTTCTGTACAAAAGTTAGATATGACTCATACGTCCCTTTTGAACAAAACGCATTCCTGACCTGGCCAGTTTCCAGAAACAGCCAAGGATAAAGGAAAAATGGATTTGGCTCTATTTGTCCAGTCCAGCCGCCTGGCCCATTAATCACCCCTCTCAGAAGCTATAAAACCACACACTGGGTTCCAAGTGGAAATGGTGCTGATGGAGAAGAGGCTTAGTGATGGCGGTACCCCCAGGAAGCAGTGTTCTTTGAATGGGGCCCCAGTTAGAAGGTAGAACAAGTACCAGGAAGGTGGAGATGGTTGATTAGGGCCTGGGGACTGGACAAAGCCCTCCAGCCTGCATTGTGAACTGCGCGGCCCGAAATGACTCCCCCCCCCCCCCCCCCCCCCCCCCCCCCGGGTAGCTTTGTCTGCAGGCTCTGTGATTTACTTGGTCCCAGGACTCTGTGCCTGTCACCCCCAGAGCTTTGCTTTTATGAGCATTTCCAACTGCGGGAATGAACTAGTTGGCAATATGCTAACAATGCCTCTGGATTCTTAGCCTCTCTCTGGGGAAAAAAAAAAAAAAAAAAGCCAGCTTACCTGGCTTCCATTCAGCAGGGGAAAGACAAAGCAAGGTACATGTTATCCATGAATCATCACCATTAGTCTCTCCCACAAATGGAACATTGATGTGTCTCCTGCTTGGTTTTTCAGCTATGGTGATTATGCTCAGAATGGCGGGTCCCCTCTCTGTTCCCTAAAGCTCTTAGCTCTCAAATGCCTACCTCTTGAGGCCTCCTGAGGAACTGACTCTTCATCCTGTGGCTAGTCTTTGACTTGTGGGCCCTACAACATGGACTGGCTTCCTGTTTAATCTCTGCACTTGGCGGTTTTTCCTACCAGTGACTGCCTTAGTACCATGGCGTGGTGGTTATACAAACAACTTGGTTATTTTACTGGATTAAAAGCCTTACACCCAAGATACCCAGTCTCCAATCTTTTCAGAATTAATTTAGTGTCGTGCTAGGTTTGATACGTGTGATCACGTTGGGGTAGTCATCCTTGATGGCTAGACCTAGTCAGAGAGATCCCAATGGATATGAGAACTTGTAGATTTTTTTTTTTTAATTGCAGTTGAAGTGACTTTGAAGTGACAGGAGGCTTTTCCAGGTAAAGATCTCTCAGCCCTGACATCCCAAGTTTAATTAATGTTTATCTGTAGCTTTGTATTTTCAGATTAAGGCCTGCAGTGGTACAACAGATAGGTGGAAAAGGTGGCTCGTTATATTTTAGCTCTTTCACCAAAGACTCTAGAGACAAAAGCTACTAGTCCCTTGTTTGCATGAACCCCCAATAGCTCCCTCTAAATACATCCCTCAGAATCAGCACTGATCCCTTTTTTTTGGTGATCAAGAACGTCTGGGAGGATCGTCAATCCTGCAGGGGTTGGGAAGAGCCCTGGGGTGGGACTGTCCATCCCTTTACTGGTGACAACTGGAGGAAATACAGCCTCCTATGTGAACTGTTACGGGCTACCAGGCATCCTGTGCGATGCTCAGCCAGTGCATTCCTGGCAGGGAAGCCCAGCAAAGCCCACCAGAAGATGAGGCTCTCTCAGGCTTCTAGCAAAAACAAATTCCTGCTCATCACCTGCCTCAAAGGTTTCTGCAGCTAGTCCCTTGTATAAAGAGGATAGAAGGCTGATTTCATTTGGCTTTGTCTCTTGAAGCCTCAGCTACTTCAGTAGGGGGGAAAAATAAAGAACCAATAAACATTTTTGTCTTTGTCTGCCACACTGATGTGAATGCTTATGATTTTATTAGCAGCTGCCTTGGAGCCAGGCCTGATTTAATTTAATTTAATCTCCTAGGTTATTTTCAGTTCGGCTCAGTCTATTTTAAGCACGGATGAAGGGGAAGTAATCAGAGGGAGGGGGTGGAGGAGGGAGGGGCGAGAGGTACCTTCCAGTCCCCTCCCGGGTTACTGAAGCTTGACCCTGCTTGAGAGAAATGACTTGGTGGAGACAGGTCAGCCCTGCCAACTTCTAGTTCTTACCCTCCTCATCTCTGGTATCCTCTTATTCCTCTGAGAAGAAACATTATATCAACTAGGGTGGGGGGGAGATAATTATGCAGCCAGAAATACAAATGGAGCAATTTTCTCTAGTGTCAGGAGAGCACTGAGTAATGGCACCTGCACCTGCCCCTCCCCTTCTCCTTTCAGCAAACTGCATTTGTCATTGGGTCTTTGTAGCTCTTCCTCTCTGGAGCGCTTTGATGCCCTGCGATTGGGAGTTGGGGAGGCAGGATGCCAGGGCCTCCCAGTGTGACAGGTGTCTGAAGGTCAGCACGTTAGAGAAGCTCCCTCAGTGAAACCCAGGACCAGAACTCTCGTGACGTGGAGCCCAGGAGCAGCCTTCCTCAGGCCACCCCATCATCCCTGCTCCAGGGGGCGCCCTGAGGGCATGCATCTGGTTTGGTACCAATAGCGATCCAGAATGAGAGAGATCTAGCCCAATTTTATGTGCTATCTCTGGAGATAGAAAGTTCTATCGCTACTGCAATGTTGCTCCCAAGCACCCAGAGCTCTTATGTTTACTTACTGTTTTCCTTGTTGGCACACTTATAAGGGTGCCTGGCACATAGTAAGTCTCAGTGAGTGTCCCATGGGAAGACTGTTTTTTTCCTAGATGACATTGGTGATAACAATAGTTAAGAGTTACTCCTTACTTTGTGCCAAGCTCCACGCCAGTGGTTTTATTGGCGTGATATCTTTTATATTATAGTTCGTATTGAGTGAGATTCTTATTATCTCAAGTTTTTAAGTGAGGAAATAGCTTAGGAGGGGTTCAGGGACTTTCCCAGTGACAAGATAGAGCTAGAGCTTGAGTCCCAAAGGAGCATTTCCATTCTGAATCCTGGGAGTTTCCATGAGAACATGACCAAAAGATTTTTGGTGCCAATTGAATGGGTCGCTCGTGTGAGGGTTGGTTCAGAACCTGCCCTCCATGATTTGCAGAGTGCATGTGCCCTGAGAGGGAGCATTGCTTGGTTTGGGACTGAGTGTAGGAATGACACGGGGTGGAGAGGTCTCTGGTGAGCCAAGTACCCCCTGTGACTCCGTAAAGTTGGTCCAGGGGGCTGTAACCACTTTTCTGTGCCAGGTTTCTCAAAGCATGATGCTGTTCAGCATGCAGATTACTGCTCCCACTCCAGACATCCTGAATCCAATTCTCCCAACAGTGGAACCAGCAAATATGTCATTAATGAGTTTCTCCAAGGTGATTCTTGTACACAGTAACATTTGAGAACTGCAGCTCTGGGGATTACAAGTTCTAGTCTTGTAGTAGGTTAGATTTACTTAGGTCTAAAACAGAACATTGTCTATATATTTGGTATGGGGTTGTGGGTAAGTAATTAAAACCAGAGCACCCCATTACCCAAAATAGATGTAAGTGGAAATGCGGTAGCATCTCAAGGCAGGGGAGGGGATGCAGCTCATTCTGTTCCTCCATTTTGAGAGCCCCAAGATCCATTCTTGTTACGATTCAGAGGCAGCCAAGCCCATAGAGACCAGATCCAGTGCGATCCTCTCAGAGCAGTGCATCAAGACACCAGTTTATTAATTTATAGGGAGAAATAAAGCCATCCATGTGTCTGCAGGCTTGATCAGAGCAGCCTCTATAGTCCAGTTAAGACACCCATGAAGACAAATCATAATGAACCCATTTTATTGTTTCCCATGTGAAAACACTGTCCTGTAGACCACAAATAGCAGAAATCCACTGGGGTAATGCCTTCTTTCCCTGTAAATAGACCTTAGGGGACTGAGAACACTGCCAAGTGAACATAGAATTATAATGGCATTAGATAAATGTTTAAAGTCATCAGGCTAAGATTTCATATTCATCTCAAGGTAGAGGCCACTGTGCTTTTGTGGCCAAAAGCATGTGGAGTTAAACACCCAGACACTCCTTCCTCCCTGGACCAGATTGCCAGACACTCCTGATGTCCACCTTGGGGCCTCTGCTCCGGCTCTTTTAGTTAAATTTAGTCCTACTGGACACAGGCTGCTCTTACAGGTCTAGGAACCCACGGTCTCCTTGAGTGAATTTGGCCAAGCCCTGCTGTGATCTAATGTTAATGGAGCCTGGAATTTGTTCATTCTCAGAAAAGACTCCCACTTCCCTCATTGTGGCTCCACATTTTAACAAGGCCCCTTATCTTAATTCTTTGCAGAAATGCCTTCCTCAAATCTGACTCCCTATCTTTCAGATGATTCATACAAAGTAACTCCAAGTAGCAGAGGAGTGATGTGTATCTCAGAGCAAGTTCTTAGTTTCTGATCTGTGGATATACCCCCAGCCCCACGCCAGCTCCAGGGAGTCAGGGAGACCTCCAAAATTATATGCAGAATCTTGTATCTACCTTCTGAGAGGGAGGGAAGCCACAGTCATCATCTTCTCCAACACATCCTATGAACCTCCAATTTTAGGAATTCTAGGATGAAGCACAGTGTGCAGGACCTTTCACTACCTATCCAGTATCCAGCCTAGGGGATATAGAACTTCGGACATAGGTGATACTATGAAAACAAAGCCATAAATATATGCTGTGAAAAATCAGTTTGCATGCAGCTTATGTTCAAAGTGGAAGAAATCTTAGAGATTTCCTAGGCCAACAAGCCCCATTGCTTTCCAGACAGATTATGCGCTCCACTAGAGATTGCCCAGGAAGGTGAGTGGTGGGCCGAGCAGGCTGGAAACGGGCTCTGCTCTCCTCTCTGTGTTCCCCTCTGGACTCCACTGCCCTTCAGGTCCTGTCTAGAGTGTCTGAAGGTTTAGTTACATCAGAGCTGGAGGTGAAACGGCCAACAAGATGATGGAGAATTGAGTTACACAGACCCAGCCTTGGCCTGTAAAGGGCAGACCCCAGTGGTGTGAGCACATTGAAAAGCTTCCCACAGGGTGACAAGGTGACAGCAGGGAAGCAGGAGTAGAGAGTTTGCCAGGAGAAATGGTGGTGAGTAGCTTAGATTTAAACTGAGAGATGCCAAGAAGAATTTACTCCTCTTTCCATTAACCCGGCTCTCCAGGAACAGTGGAGTTCCTAGATCCGTGTAAGGAATCAGTAGATTTCCGCATTGAATTAAGGTACCCAGCTGAAATGTTAGGAAGACCTAGGAAAAGACAGAAACCCACAGCTGAGACTGACAACCATTTCAACCTTAGAAAAGTTTCTACTGACTATTAACCTAATGGGTTTGCATGAAAAACAACAACATATCCGTGGTCTGGCCGTACTTGGTGCGTGATACACAGCAAAGCCCTGTGCACCTGTAGGAAAGCAGGAAGATTCTTTATGTCTCCCCCTTTGCTCAGAAAAAACAGGGTCTTTTTTTCAGAAGCCAAAAAACCTGGGAGGCAGCCCTTTGATTTCAGGGAGCCAAAATCCTATTCTCTCTTATCATCCCACACAGTGCACCTTCCAAAAGAAGAAAGGATTGGCCATAGGAAAGGACTGATCTTGGCAGATCATGTCCTTGGGCTCATGAGCCTCAGGTGTGAAGCATAGTGGATACATGTGGAAATATGAAGAATCTCAATGTCAGTGGGATTTTAAGTTTAAATGGATGGCATTGACTCAGTGTGCATGTGATTGTCATGCACTGTGAAAGGGATGTGACTTCACCTGGACCCAGCACAGACCCGCTAATACTGGGGTAGGAGCCAGGTACATCCATTTGAGTGCCAGGCTGGTTCTGAGGGAAGAGAGCTCACCAGTATCCAAGTAGACAGTGGACAGAGCCAATGGGGAATCTAAACATAGCATCTGTTGGCAAACACAAAGTCTGGATATAGCTTTCCTCATATATCTCTCTGAATATAGCTTTACTCATTGAAAACGAGTAAAGAAAGAAAATGTACACATAATACGTAACCCATTTAAAATATATATTCAGGGGGCACCTGGCCTGGTTCAGTCAGTAGAGCATGCAACTCTTGATCTCAGGATCGTGAGTTTGAGCTTCACGTTGGGTACGGAAATGACCTAAAAATAGGAGTGCCAGGATGGCTCAGTCAGTTAAGCATCTGCCTTTGGCTCAGGTCATGATCTGAGGGTCCTGGGATTGAGCCCCACATCAGACTCCCTGCTCAGTAGGGAATCTGCATCTCCTCTCCCTCCCCCACTTGTTCTTGCATGTGCAAGCTCTCCCTTTCTCAAATAAATAAAATCTTTTTTAAAAAAGTTTTTAAATATATGTTGAGGAATAAAGGAAAAAGAGTATCATGGAGGACATATTTAAAGGTAAATTGCTAAGGGATCAAGGACTACAAAACGTTTGAGAAAGCTTTGTATAAACTTCTGTAGAACATAAGAATACAACGTCTCCAAAAAATGAGAACAGGAAGCCATTTGAGCAAGCAGGTTGAGACGCAAGGAAGATGAGACTTTTTTTTTTTTTTTTTTTTAATGGCAGGGATATATACAAAGGTAGACCAGATGAAGGGAGGTGGGCAAGTAAGAAATGCCTGCAAACTTAAATTGTTGTAACGTGATTAAAATCATCATGGAACAGTAAAGAGCAGATGGGGCATTGTAGAAAATCAAATTAGTGCTGTGAAAGAATCCTGAGGAGCTCTTTCAGAGTGCAAGCAAAAGGAGAAAATGAATGAGGGATAGCATAATAAAATGGAAGACTGAGAACAGGAGATGACTGGAGAATCATAGTGTTGTCCCAAGAAGGAAAGAAGAAAACTTGAAACAGGAAGCGATAATTCCATACAATAGGAACAAATTTATGGAGCATTCATACTAAAGAGAATGAACCCTATCCCAGCATAATTAAAGGAAGAAAGTCTACAGCTAGGAACATTTTGGAACATTCTTTTTTTTTTTTTTCAGGTTTTTATTTATATTCCAGTTAGTGAACATAAGTGTAATACTAGTTTCAGGTGTAGAATTTAGTGATTCATCCATTCTAGAACATTCTTATTTTTGGTTTTCACTCTAGACGTTCTTAATCACAAAGGAAACAAATACCCTTCCTTCAGGATATATAGGTTACATATAAGAAAACAATAACCAAGTTGGCACTAGACTTCCCTTTGTATACAGGACAAAATTTGAGGAGGAAAGGAAGCATCACTTATAGAGCTTGGAGAAACAAAGCTTGTTGTCCTAAAATTTCTCACCCAGACAAACTGCCATTCACATGGCTCATTCTCAGATATGTAAGAGCTCAGAACATATATCCCCCCACCTGCCTTTTTTGAAAGTCATTTAAAGGCAAGCTAAAGAGAACTGCAAGATGAAGTAAAATTAAAAGTTCAGAAATGGGGTCATCCTAATACATGGGGACAAGTAGTAAGCATTAGAATCTGTGAGCATCAAATGTAAAAAATAATTATTGACAATTGTCCATCATACACTACAATTCTTGGAAAAGATGAATGCAGACAAAACACAGTATAGCAAAAGACTGAAAACAAATAACAAGAGATGCCTGGGCAGCTCAGTGGTTTAGCACCTACCTCCGGCCCAGGGTGTGATCCTGGAGTCCCGGGATCGAGTCCCGCATTAGGCTCCCTGCATGGAGCCTGCTTCTCCCTCTGCCTATGTCTCTGTCTCTCTCTCTGCCTCTCTCTCTCTGTATGTCTCATGACTAAATAAATCTTTAAAAAACAAACAAACAAAAAATTAAAATGGCAAGCAAGCAGGTGGTGACAACAGAAGTGAAGCCACACATCACAGGCAGCAGTTCAGTGTGGAGGTTAAGAATATACTGGAATCTGGGGGAGCCTGGCTGGCTCAGTCAGTGGAGAGTGTAACTGAATCTTAGAGTCATGAGTTCAAGCCCCGCAGTGGACGTGGAACCTACTTAAAAAAATAAATACTGGAATCTGGCTGCCTGTGTTCTGCCCCCCCCCCCCCCCCAGCTGCTCAACATTGTGGTGGGTACCCCTCCATCCCTCCAAATCTCAGTTTCCCCATCTATAAACTGGGAATACCACGTTGGGTTATTATGGAAGCGAGTTAATGTGTTCAAAATTCTGAGCATTTCATCAGGCACATAGTTGTGTTTACAAATATTGGGGATCAAGTAATAGCTATAAACTGCCCATAGCTTTTGGATTGGGTTTTTTAGAAAAACAAAATTCAGCTATATTAACAGGATTTATATTTTGTAGAAAGAAAAAAAAATCTTTTAGTACCCTTCCAGGCTCTTGGCTGGGGCTCTATTAACAAAAGACAGATTAATAAGAAAAACACACATTTATTTTATGTAAATTTTATACGACACAGGAGCCTTTGTAAGGAAATACCCAAAGGAACAGTTAAACCTGAGTGTTCTGTTGTTTACCAGGTTTGATGAAAAGTGCACAGTCGTAAGAAAATAAGACAGAAGGATATGAGCTGAGTAAAGTAACCTAGGGGCTGGTGGGGAATTTAGTAAGGGCTGTTCATTGGGGTCCTCCTTGAGGTCGCTCCATCTTCTGAGATAAGGATGCTTCTTTCCTCTGGGTGTAGGGAAGTCACTTCTTATAGGAGAGTCGCATGACCTGCCACACAGGAGGTTCAGAGAGTACCTTCTTCACCTGCCATTTCTTAGATTGCTTTAGCTTAAAATATTCAATATGCCAAGGTGTCATATTTTGGGGTGGCATGTCCTGAACCACATCAACCTGAAGCAAAACGATTCATAAACCAAAGAATAAGGAACAAACAGGCAGAGCTTTATTAGATAAACGGCAAAAAGCAGCTGAAGTGGAATTGCCCTGAGTCATAAAACTGTGCACCTGGATGGAAAGGCTGCCTCTTACATGAGGGAAATTTACAACAATTTAAAGCATAGTTTTGTTGAAAGAATTAACAAGGTTGAATATGGTGAAGTAGATGGCGTAGTATAAACCAACAGAAGCCATGTCATGATCCAGCAGTGGAAGAAGACGGGCCTGCTTCCACGAATGTCACTGGGAAAGTTGTGTAAACATTTGGAAGAAACAAATCAATTAGATCTTGCTCACACTGCACACCAAAATAAACTTCAAATGAATTTTACAGTTACACGTAAAAAATAATAAAAGAAACATAAGCGAATGTTTTATTTTTTTAAATATTTATTTATTTATTTTATGATAGAGAGAGAGGCAGAGACACAGGAGGAGGGAGAAGCAGGCTCCATGCCGGGAGCCCGACGTGGGACTTGATCCCGGGACTCCAGGATCGCGCCCTGGGCCAAAGGCAGGCGCTAAACCGCTGAGCCACCCAGGGATCCCCATAAGCAAATGTTTAGTTATTGTCAGGGTAAGGATTTTCTAAACATAATAGAAATGGAAGAAATAAAAAAGGAAATGTTTGACAGATTTAACTGTTTAAAAGTTAAGCCTGTGTGTTTCAAGCAGCATTGTGAATGACATCTAAATGCAGTGCAGTTTGCAGCAAATACGACAAGGGCTGTTATCATTCGTTGACATCTAAGGAGTTCTTCTGACCCAGTAAGAAAATTCTTTGGCACCCTGTAGGAAACTTGAAGAAGGAGCTAAGTCAAAGAAAAAGAAATACCAATGACCAAAATAACTGTACGGGAAAACAAGAAGTTCAATCTGAAAAACAATCAAGGAAGCTAGAATTACAATGTTATTTTTTACTCTTTTCAATCACACCCTTGGCAAGACTTCCATAGTACTTTTGGGGGGAGTAATTTGGCAATATATGTCAAGAGTCGCGAATGATTTTGCATGCTGTGATTCACTTCTAAAAATGTGTCCAAAGGAAAAAAAAATCAGAAATGCAAACGAATATTTGTGCACAAAGGTGATCAGTTGCTATATTATTTACAGAAATTCTCCCTTTACAGAAGAATTTTAAACTACACAGGCAGCCCCAAACAGGGGATTGGCTAAAGAAATGGTATTGTAAAGTGGGATGTTAGGCCTTTAAAATGTTTTCGAAGCTTGCTTTGTTATATTATAAAGGCAGGATCTAAAACTGGGTTCAAAGATGTGAATTCTATACAAATAAATATTTCAGTAGAGCTCCATGCAGAGCAAAGGGCCTGGCAGTAAATATACCAATATGCCAACAGTGGCTCTCTCCTACAGCAGACGTATGGGTGATTTAAATTTTCCTCCTTATACTTTCATGTATTTAAACTTTTTGTAGGATGAGTATATCCATTACTCTCATGAGGGAAAAAAGTTAATTCTTAAAATCTGCCTGTGTTTCAGTCTCCCATTACCTGGAAAATATTATTTTTCTCACAACTATGTCCCATTTCCTTTCAGAACATCAAGGTTCATATTTATGATCTTTTTCCAAGGACCAAATGTTGCTTCCTCATCTCAGACCATAATCCTTTAAATTCTCTTTCATAAGTTTTATTCCAATGGCACTTTGATTGAAGAGTTGCTGACGCATGTGTATGAATGGCCATTGGATTTATGGGGGCAGAAATTATATCCTTATCAAAGCCACACAGTGAGTTCAGCAATGAAACAGAACATTAAATAAATAGGCCCTAAAATGTGAGATGACTTATGTCCCCAAATCCAGATTTATGTATGGGTTCTATGTGGTAGGACAGGGATGCTGAGCAGGTGTATTTTTAGCATATCTCATTCTTTTTGTCTTTGTCAGTGAAGGAACAAATATTACAAAACGTATGGGCCCTCTCTCCTTAACATGGAAGAGATCAAATTCGAGATTCTGTGGGACTCGACATGGGGTATCAGGAGACTGGACACAGCAAAATTAGTACCAATGGACCAAACTGAGCAGCTCCAAGACTCCATTTTGTTCACAGAATCGCAGTCCATTGTTTCTCAGATGTTTGCTGTTGTTGATGACACCTTCTCATTTTATTTCTGAAATCTTGAGAAGTTCTACATGGTCATTTTTTTCCCCGAGAGTAAATGGCCCTTTCTGAGATGTTTTCCCAGAAAGAGCTATGTCTTTCGCCCTTTAATCTTTGGGGGGCTCAGTGATGCTTTCTTGAGAGCATCTAACATTCTTTTTTTAAAAAACTACGTGACTCCTTTGGGCCTGCTAGGTTTTTCCTTGTCTGAGAGTCCCTCCAAATGGACACTTTTTGTACTGCAACCAAAGAATTAGTGTAAGCATTCCTGTATGCTTTAGCTTTTCAGCCAAATAACAAGAATCTGTTGGGCCCTTGTGGGTTTTGCCTTGCCCTGTGCTGACCCGGGGGGACCCTGTAGGATGTGATGCAGCCCCTGCCCCCAAGCTGCTATTGGTCTGTAGAGATGAAGTTTGGCGGCCTGGGCTGGTTGTAGAGTGGAAGGGCCAAGAAGATGTCTTGTGCCAAGATAGGAGCCAGTAGCACCGGAGGAGGTGGAGGTGTGTACTCCAGATGACCCAGGGATGGGGCAGCATGAACCCCAGAAGCACAGGACAGGGTGGCATGGAGACTCCTATGCTTACCAAAGAGTTACTAAATAGGTACCAGGTGATGTCCTAGGCAGTGGAGGGTTAAAATAACTGGTAGCGAAGACACTGGCCTCACTGGTATGGAATGAGTCTCTTGGGTTATGTAAGTACTAGAAGTGATAAGGTAGGTGCAGTTAGTTAACAATTGGAACCGATACTACCTCCTGAGTCCTGCCACCAAGCATAAGGTGAACATGGACCAGAGTACACAGCATCTCTCAAATTTGGGTAGAAATATTAAATGATAGAGAACACAGACTATTATTGGCCTCATTTTCTGTGTTGGGAGCCTCAAAAATACAATGTTACTCATGCAGTGATTGAAAATGTCTCAGTTCCATTTTGTTTGTAGAAGAATGGGACATTTTATTTCTTCTAGCTCAACATTCTGTTGAACCAGTCTGATGAGCGGTGACATGAGGCTGCCACCCATTGATCAGCTCTCACCTATCCTATCAAGTCTTCATTGTTGACTGAATGAAGTTACCTCCTTCTGCCAGATTGAGCTCGATGGCTAGTGGGTGCCAATGAATCCACACCCATATTCATGCTACTAGAGAAATATACTACAGTGCCTATGGCCTTGGAGAGACCCCCTGACCCACACCTCCCATCCAAGAGTAGTTCCCAGCCAGTTTTCACTCCCTGTTGCCAGGACCTTTCCCAGTTTCCAGACCTCTTCCATCCCCAGCTGAAGCAGGGATGCACCAAGAGAAAGTTCTGGAAGTGTGTGGAGACAGGAAGATCCCTCAATCCTTGAAGGACAGGGCTCTTCAGGCATGCAGCAGAAGTCCTCAACTCAGGCCCATGGGTGTCCTAAGTTTATCATAAAAACTGGGATAGTGCAGGAAGGGGTTTATAGCTTCAAGAGAATAAAAAATCTTTAGCCCAAGTGTTAGAATGGACCCGTCGCTCAGCTAAAACCCTTGCACAGCAGGAAAGTGACTTGGGAGCTGTTCCTCTCTGAGGCTGCCTAGGGCCCTTGCTCTGTGGTAATCTCCTTTGCCAGTTCTGGTCCTTAACAGGGATCCGTGCTGGCTTGCCCTCTGTCACCTGGGACACGCCACACCTGTGCCAGGGCATGCCTGTCTGCATGGTTTGAGAGGCTCCAGCTCAGATCCCCGAAGCCCAGAACCTTGCCTATTGCTAGACAGCTTGGCCACCCCCGAAACATCTCGTGGGAAGGGCGTTCGGTAAATCCTGTTCCGGAAGCAATCTGTCACCCTACCAGTTTCCCATCAACATTTGCCAAGCCGTTCTGGCTTCTGGTGCAGAACTGACTTGTAGCAACGTGAAGAAGCTGGCAGCTTCTGAGACACGGTTCTCTCCCTTGTAACATCGTCAGAAGAGGCCCCAAGTAAAGGCAAAAACAAACCTCGAGAACACGATGTTCTTCCTAGTAATGTGACCAAGAAAGTGCAATCTAGAGGAAACTTGACAACTTGGTGATGGGGAACGTTATTCTGAGCTAGTGGGGTGAGGGTTCCCCCCCCCTTTCTATCTGATTCAGCCTGTCCAGCACTTGAGATGCTCCTGAACTGAGCACCTACACCGTTGTCAGGAGCGTAACTCTCATCAGGACAAGCCATTAGCTACAGCTAGATTAAGAAGCAGAGGGGCTGCTCCCATATTCCTCTAAAATTCCGATTTCCCAGCAGCTGTCGCATAACTAAAGAATGGACCCACTTATGCCTTATCATGCTCACTATTTGTACTCAGTCCCTGGGTGGAGCCAAGGTGTGGAACAGGCTGGAGGGGCATGAACAAGGTGGGGTTGGCCATTTGCAGCCAGTCCTGGTCAGATCCAATGCTCCAGGGAGGAGGCTGTGAATCAAGTTTGTCCAGGAGGGCAGACTACTACGCTAACAAAGCCTCATGCGCCTGGAGGCAAAGAAGGTGAGCCATCAGTACTCCTAAGAGGTGTTGGCTTCCAGAGGTTCCCTTGAGACCAAGGATAACTAGTTCCCGGTGGGAGACATACTGTCTCCTCCACTCCAGCCCAGGACCCCTCCCAAGTTTTAGGACAAAATCAGAGTTAAAGAGACTCAGACTGAAGCAGAAGGAACCAGAAGGAAGCAGAGTCTTAACCAGGAAGTAGAGGCTCCTTTCCCACATCCCTTTCTCCCCAGGGTGGTGTGGAAGTGGGGAGGTGGTATATCCGTTCTGTATCAGGGGTCAGTAAGCTATGGCTTGACGTCCAGGTGTGGCCCTCAGCGTGTGTTTTCTAAACGAAGTTTTATTAGAACACCTTATGTTAATTTGTTTATGTATAGTCTCTGACTCCTTTTGCTCTATACCAGCAGGCCTGGGTAGTGGTGATGGAGGCTTCCTGGCCTGCAGAACCTAGAGGATATGATCCATTCCTTTATAGAAGTTTGTCCCCCATTCTATGCTGACAGTGGTACCTGAATGCAGAGGCCACCTTGGGAGGACTCAGTGGAGGACAACGCTCAGGCCCCAGAGTCAGGATTCTTTTGCACTTTTTTTTTTTTTTTAAGATTTATTCATTTATTTGAGAGAAAGAGTGCAGTGGGGAGGGGCAGAGGGAAAGGGAGAGAGACTTTTAAGCGGACTCTGCACTGAATATGGAGCCCAATGTAAGACTTAATCCCAGGACCCCCGAGATCATGACCTGAGCCAAATCCAAGAATTGAACATCTAACTGACAGCACCACCTAGATGCCCTTCCTTTGTTTGCACTCTTGACTCAATCATTTACTAAATGTTCGGCCTTGAGCAAGTTACTTTAAAACACCAGTGCCTCAGTTTCCTCATCGGGAAAATGGGCATCTGAGTCATTATTTCACAGAGGTATTGTGAAGCTTAAGTGAGCAGGTGTAGTAAGGCACATGGAAATGTGTCAATAAATCCACCTATTCTTTTTATTGAGATATAATTCACACACAATAAAATTCACCATTTTATTTTTTTTTTTAAGATTTAATTTATTCATTCATGAGAGAGGCAGAGACACAGGCAGAGGAAGAGGCAGGCTCCTTGTGGGGGGCCCGATGCGGGACTCGATCCCAGGATCCTGGGATCATGACCTGAGCCGAAAGCAGATGCTCAATCACTGAGCCACGAAGGTGCCCCAGAATTCACCCTTTTAAAGTATACAATTTAGTGGTTTTCAGCATTTTCACAAGTTTGTCCTCACTAAATTGCAGATCATTTTCATCACCCCAGAAGGAAGCTCCTAAATGGTACCTATGCTGAGCTGAATGGTGACTGTACAAAGTACCCGGTCCTAATCTCTGTAATCTATACATGTGAGCTTATTTTTTTAAAAGGGTCTTTGTTGATGGGATGAAGTGAAGAATCTTGAGTTAGGGAAATTATTCTGAATTAATGCATTCCAGGCAGCCCCGGTGGCGCAGTGGTTTGGCGCCGCCTGCAGCCCAGGGCGTTATCCTGGAGACCCTGGATCGAGTCCCACGTCGGGCTGTCTGCGTGGAGCCTGCTTCTCTCTCTGCCTCTCTCTCTCTCTGTGTGTGTCTCTGTGAATAAATAAATAAAATCTTTTAAAAATTATATGAATTAATGCATTCCTGCATGTCATTAGAGAATCTCTGGCATTAAACGTCTATTTACATATGATCATATCTTTATAAGAAGTAATGGGTCTTTTTTTGAAGTTTTTATTTATTTATTTGACAGAAAGCATAAGCAGGAGGAGCTGCAGGCAGAGCGAGAAGCAGGCTCCTTGCTGAGCAGGGAGCCTGACCTGGGGCTCTATCCCAGGACCCCGGGATCATGACCTGAGCTGAAGGCTAGTGCTGAACCGACTGAGCAACCCAGGCACCCCAGACCTATGGGTCTTAAGATTCTTTGAAGGACAATGCTTTGACCATCTAATAATATATCAAAATTCTTTGGGTTTGCTTAAAAATACCATTCATGGATTTGGGAAGCTTCCATCACTCTGCCTGCTTGATGTTAAATGACACCAGGTTCTTTGGACCAACCACAGACACTACACCGCTTGTTTTTTGCTCTTGCCTGTCCCCCCAACATTTTTGCACTCCCATTTCTTTCGCTGTTGGTAACTTCAGACAAAGAAGAGTTTGTATGGTCTTGTTTTTCTGTAGTGTCAGATAATGTAATTTTTGCCTTTGTGTGATGTGGGGTAGGATTATTAGAATTTTGTTCACTCTTGTTTTTGCTGTCGAGCAAGAGGGGAGGGGGAGGGGGAGGGTCACTAGGTCAGCACACACTGAACAATCCCGACTTTTGCAGCAAGGCTTTGTTTTGGGCTTTCGACCTTGTTGTTGGCTTTGTAAGCAGAAGCCATGAACAAGGATGCTTGCAGAGAGAGGGGTAAAGACACTAAAAATAGAGAATTCTTTTGTAAAGCAAAACACGTCATTTGAAGGGCCACGTTGTCCTTGAATTTAGAGGCACTTGACTTTTCTGTGCCTCACTGAACAATGTTCCCATACAGATCTGAACTCGGATGGGCAGGGGTTACTATGGGTCAGTGCAGACAAGTCCAGTCTACAGGTAGAGGGGCTCTAGCTGTGTTCCCCAACGATGCCTTTAGTGTGTGTCATGTGTGAATCTTCCAAAGCCTCCATGAGCTCTGTGCCTAGCCAGAGTGCCCTGAGGCAGCCTCAGACTGAGGCTGAAAATCCACAGGGAGGCAGGGAGAGAGTAAGAAAAATATGGTGGATGGCTGCATTGGCCCTGGTCTGGCTTTTATGTTAGGTGGTGAGTTCAGGTGTTTATTATTATACTTCATAATTTATGCTACCTATATTCTCTGGGTCAAGAGACCATCTGGACCATTCTCTGAATGGATCAAGGATTGCCTTGATTTTTTTGACCATCTGGACCATTCTCTGAATGGATCAAGGATTGCCTTGATTTTTTTTTTAATCCCAAGCTATTTTAGAACCACTAGGATCTGAGTATTGAACTCTAACCTAACCCCGAGGTCTGGAAATTCCAGTACTATATGAACCCTCCCTTTAATATACCAGATTTCTTTACTCTGAGGAAACAGCCCTGCCCCTTGGGCCAGACAGGAGGGCTGGCTGATGATGGTAAAGTGGCAGACACATGTGAACATGATCATTAGTAATGGCGGCAAATGCTTCTGTAACACTCCATCCATTCTAGGTTTTCTTCTAAATGCTTTACAGATATTAATGCACTTCATCTTCACCATGACACTGTGAGGCAGGCACTGTTACTGTTCCTGTCTTACAGATGTGAACAGACTGACAAGTGGGCTAACTCGTCTGAAGTCCTACAGCTAAAAAGTGGTAAAGCAATGATTTGAACCCAGCTGTCCACACTCTTAGCCACTATATATTTTACTGGCCCCTTGAGAAGAAGTCAGCCACTATCTGCAAGTGTAGTGAGCCTGACTGTCGTTGTATGTCCTCAGATGGGCATTTGACAGTCACCTAACTGCCAGTCTTTGTGGGGTTGGCTGGCCTCTCCCTGAGAAAGCATGGTGGTCACCTCTACTTTTCCCTCTCAAACAGACCTTTGAGAAAATCCCTGGCTTCATTCCTAAGTGTTGGCTGTGCCATCTACCAGATGCTTTTGCTGCAGATTCCCAGTCTGGGTAAGGCCGCCTCCAAGCTCTAGATGAGCCAGCTCATATGCCTGAACACTTACTCAAAACTCCCATGTCCTGGGCTTGCCTCGCCACTTCTATCAGGTATCCCTGAGGCACCGTGGAGGTGTTTTTCAATCTTCATAATCTTATTTGAATGGATTTTATCCAGGAGGGATACCTTACATAATCAGGAAATTATATAACCTTTCAACCCAGGATGGCTTTCCTTAACGCTTGACTGCCGATCCTTTCCAAAGCCACACTTCAAGCCAAAAGATGATAATACAACTCATGTTCTACATTTCTATTAAAGTCCTGGAATTATAGAACAGACTTTGATTCTAAAAGGGCCAATACCACAGCACAGACATACTTCTTGAGCAGATGTGTCCTCCTCACGGAAGCTGCAGAACTGCTGTGACATGCCGGGAGCAAGAGCTCCTCCCGCGTGCGTTCCAGGGGGCTCAGGGCCTGTGTGGATTAGTGCCACAGCAGTGGAGTGGGTCAGGGGATGTGCTGCTTCTCTGCCGCCACCTTTAGAGACCGTCGACCTCTCAGAACTTGAGCTGGCATGATAGAGCTTTGCCCCGAAGAGTCCCATCAAGAGGTTACACAGCAGATTTGTTCCAATCTGAAGTCTGAGGGTCAGAACAGGGTGGCTGTCACAGAAGATGAGAGACAAGAAATAAGCCACGGGACCTGTGCCGGGTCTGTTCTTGGCCCCACTGTGAAATGCTCACCTTCCTCTGTGCCTCATAATTGGCACAGGGCTTCTCACATGTGGGGCAGGACCCGACAGGCTAGGACTTCTGCTCATGCTCCACAGGATTCCTGAAGGCACTGATCTGACATTAGAAAGCATTCAATCACATGGTGAGAAAGTTACTCCCTTTCCAGCTTTCCTTCATTCTTGGTAGTACGGTGTAGAGGGGAACTCCATTTGGGGCTGGAATGTCCTAAGCATTCACCCTGGTTTAATTTCCCCTTTGTAACTAAGAGTAGGCCTCAGGCATTGTATTTATTTTTATGGTTCCTTTCTCCTCATAGCAGACAGCCTTGGTTTTCCATTTACTGGAGTAACACATTTCCTTTTTAAGTGTTGAGTGTTAAGGGGCCCCTGGGTGGTGCAGTCGGTTGTGCATCAGACTCTTGGCTTTGGCTCAGGTCGCGATCTCAGGGTCGTGGGATGGAGCCCAGGGCTCTGTGCCCAGCAGAGTCTGCTTGAGATTCTCTCTCCTTCCCTCACCTCCCTCCTCAAATAAATTTTTAAAAAACCATTTAAGGGCCGAGTGTTAAAAAGTGAGTGGATTTTTTTTTTTTTTGACGTAATATACTGAGTCCTCAAGAGATGCCAGTGATGTGGGCCGAGGGACCACCCTGTAAGAACATCAGCCAAGTGCCTGGGATGGTGTCATGCAATACTCACCTGAGAGGCTTCAAAGTTGCTAATGCCACTTCGGGCCTCAGTCAGGACCAATTAAATTGGGACTCTAGGGGTGGGGCCCAGACATCAGTATTTGACTGTTGCCCATGTGCAGCTGAGCTGGAGAACCACTGCCCTGGGGTGCCCACCCACCATCAGCACCCGTGCAGGGGCACCATCCTCACTGCCCTCTGACCCTACAACTTGATCATATTCTCTTCTTTCTGTTTCCTGCCTCTCGCCCTTCTCATCTACCACCCCGCTTGTTTTGCTCTTCTTTTCTCATCCCTAACTTCCCTGCACCTGCTCCTGTTAGTGACCCCGTCCAGCACTGCTTCCCAGGTTAAGACCTTGCCAGCACCACGCGGTTGCAACCACCTTAGAAAATCTCCACGTCATACTCTTCTTCATCCGCCTGCCAACTCATAAGCTGCCAGTCCAGTTTCTGAACATCTAAGCCTTTAGGGGTGTGCTCTCTGCCAGCAACTTGTATTAACAACAATGATAATAATCATTATTGGGCTCTTACTGTGTGCATACCACTGTTCTAAGCACTTCACACGTATGAACTTACAGACTCCTCCCAGGGAGGTACCGTTTTGCAGATGCAGAAACTGAGGCACCGGGAGGTTACAGATCTTGCCCAGCGCTATACCCACCCCCCTCCCCAGAGTGGCAGAGCCAGAATTCAAGCGCAGGCAGCCTGGCCCCAGAGCCCACAGTCTGAGCCAGTGGGAGCCCCCAAGTCCATTGCTCCAGGTCCTTACTCAGGTGCCCCGGCATGTGATGAATCAGCCACACACCGGGCAGGCTCTTCTCCACTGCAATGGGAAATTGAAATTTGGACCCACTGTCTATTTCAATGATGTTTGGAATTGGTAACTCTTTTTATTTTCCACTTCAATCATAGTATCTCAGTAGGAAGCCCACAGCTTTCAATCCCATCAAGACCGTAACTCATCACCATTCAGAAGAGATCAGCCTTAAACGATGCTGTATGTGCTGGCTGTCAGGACCAGAAATTGAAGATGAAAACGCCAGCACCATAATCGTTCTGTAACTGGCAATACCCTTGGCAGCCTCTGTGGTTCCTCATTAGTTTATCTGGGCTGTAGCCTCCGTGTTAGACATTCCAGGGCTTTAGCCGCCTTTTAAAAAGGATCTGATTCTCATTCCAGTGATTAATTGGAGAGAGACCTTTGGCCCCTTCCCGTTCCTTGCGGGAGAGCTCTATTTTTATGACAACTATTTCATTTACTTCCCCCCAACAATGCTGTTTCACTGGGAATGAGCCCCTCTTCATTTTTTGTGAGTAAAGAAATAGAGGCTCAAGAACTTATGTTTCCTGTGCTTGGGAATACATGGGAGGGGTTGGTGGGGACAGGATTTGAAAGCAGGTGTACTGAGCTGCAAAGCCCATGCATGCTTGCTTATGTTGTACCCACTCCCAGTTGGATGAGGTTAGATATTAGGGGGGAAATCCTTGGAAAGCATAAGTGAATATAAGGAACATAGGATAGGCCTGGCTTCTCTGTGGCTAGTAGATATGAGCCAGCCCACCATCCCCCCACCCCACACTCAGACCATTTGGATACGGTCCTAACTGTCACCTGCCTGTGCTCACGCTTCTAGGCAAAAAGGATGTGAGGCTGTTTGCCAGCAAGTGTGCGCACTCAATGTGTCCCAAGACTGGGAACAGGCAGTGCTGGTCTGTGACTTCTCATAGGGCAAGGCCCTGGGGCCAGTATCTTCAGCATCCTTCTAACCCCTCTCTTCCCACTGCCAAACTCCAGCATCTTCTTGTAAAATTATTCTAAGGACTTAACAGTCACCCTAAACTAATGATCGGTATGATAGGCTAGAACAATGTTTCCACAACTCTTCTCTGCATCAGAATCAAAAGGCTTGGTAAACACAGATCACTGCACCTGCTCCTAGATTTCTTTTTTTTTTTTTTTAAGATTTTATTTATTCATGAGAGACACAGAGAGAGAGAAAAAGAGGCAGAGACACAGGCAGAAGGAGAAGCAGGCTCCATGCAGGGAGCCTGACGTGGGACTTGATCCGGGGTCTCCAGGATCAGGCCCTGGGCCGAAGGCGGCGCTAAATCACTGAGCCACCCGGGCTGCCCTGCTCCTAGAGTTCTGACTCAGTTAGTGATGCCAGGGCTGCTGGTCCAGGGGCTATGCTGGGAGAACCAATTACATGTGTACTCACGGTGTCAGCTAATTAGGGACCCTGATGATGGGAAGTTTCAGCCATGTTGGGGAAGATGTCATCAGAAGATGGTGAGGAAGACATTTGGGGTAGGCAGGCTCAGGCTTTTGTCCTTCTCATCATCGTGGTAGATAATGACCTATCTCATTTACATGCAGTAGCTTTACCTGTTCCCACAGAGGTAATAAGCCCTTGCTCTCTGCATCTCTGAGCATGCCTCCCTCTGTGGATGAGGTGACCTTTCCTCCTCATTATTTTGGATTCCCATATGAATGCATCTCAATCTAGGATGTACATTGGAATTATCTGGGAGTCTTGTTAAAGTGAGAATTCTGAGTTTGTAATTTTGGGGTGGGGCCTGTGATTGCACACATCTGATGAGCACACAATGTCCCAGGTGCTACTGGTCTATGGACATGTGCACATTGCATAGCAAGGGATAGCACACCTGGGGAGAATATTCTGTATTACAGCTATATGCATCAGTGGCTCTTGCGCCTGCTGGATAGTAGAATTACCTGGGGAGCTTTTAAGACCATGGGCTACACCCCTCAGAGATTCTAATTTAGCTGTGAGCATTGGAAATTTATCTATTTATCTGGGAGAGAAAACAAGCAGGGGAAGGAACAGAAAGACGGACAGTCACAAGCAGACTTCCCACCGAGTGTGGAGCCTGATGTGGAGCTTGACCTCATGATCCTGAGTTCATGACTTGAGCAGAAACCGAGAGTCAGACACTTAACTGATTGTGCCACCAAGGTGCCCAGTGAGCACTGGGATTTTTAAGCCCCAGAGATTCCAATGTACAGCCAGATTGAAAGTCACTGGCCTTTACAAAGAAAAAAGGTGAATCCTTTTAGGAGCTCAAATAATTCAATGGCTTGGACTAGGTTGGCTGGTTGCCTGGAACCGGGCATGACCAGTTCTGGAAAAGGGCTGCAGATAGCACCTGGGGATCTTGCTTAAATACAGCTTCTATCTCAACAGCTTTGGAGAGAGACCCAGGCTTCCAAATTTCTAATATGAGGTGCCCAGGTGTCACTACTGCTGCTGGTCCAGGCTGGTGCTGCATCTCAAGGCTTGACCACAGGGCCCGCGTGATGCCCATTATCTCTGGCAGCAGTGACAGCAGGCAGCTTTCCTCATATTGAAGATCAGAGACATTTTAGTCATCACCTCCTCTTCCTTTAAACACCATCTTGACAGATATCTCTGTCATTCAACTCGGTCTCGACATGGGACACTGAGCAAGACAGGTCAGTTCTCTTTTTATAACATTTGATCTTTTTTTTCCTTTTCCCTGCACAGTACGAGATGCAAAGAATCTGATTCCTATGGATCCAAATGGGCTTTCAGATCCTTATGTGAAGCTGAAACTAATTCCTGATCCCAAGAATGAAAGCAAACAGAAAACCAAAACCATCCGCTCTACACTGAATCCCCAGTGGAATGAGTCTTTTACATTGTAAGTTTTGTCTTCTCTTCCCAGTTGAATTCCCTCCCTACACATCACAGAACTGCCCACCTCACTGTGAGAGGTGATGAGGTGGACCTGTTATAAATGTCTTTAAATGTTGCTTCATTCCTAAGGCTTTCTCAGGCCACGGCTAAGTGGTAGCTGCCGTCACCTGTTATACCAGATGGTAGCCAAGAGTTACATAATGCAGGTCCTGCAGATTATCATCAATACCTACCATGTACAGAAAGATTCATTTATGTTAAAGATGATGTAAAAGTATATAAAGCATGTCCCACTTCTTTTTTTTTTAAGATTTTATTTATTTATTATGAGAGGCAGAGAGAGAGAGAAAGAGGCAGAGACACAGGCAGAGGGAGAAGCAGGCTCCATGCAGGGAGCCCGATGTGGGACTCCATCCCAGGACCCCAGGATCACACACTGGGCTGAAGGCAGATGCTTAACCACTGAGCCACCCAGGGAACCCCACGTGTCCCACTTCTTAATGGACTTGAGTCCTATTGAGGCTTTGGAAGAAGGTAAGGTAATAAATTAAATAATAATTTTTAAAACAAGGAATACAGGAGTCATGTGCTGTTGCCACTGAAATGGGTACATCATCCTCACCTTTTAGCAGGGAAGGCTTCCTAGAGGAGGTGACGTTTTAAACAAGGCTTAAAGGAGTGCCAGGATTTCAGAGGCAGAGACAGTAGAAGAGAAAGAAGGAAGGACACAGTGAGAAGAAGGAGTGGCATAACACCATCAGCGACAAGGAAGCACTTCTGCAACCGAGCACAACCAAGTGGTCATCCGTGTGGACTAGAACAGCACATCCGCTCCACAGGGAGTGGTTTACCTATGGATGACCAGAAAGGTAGCTCTTTTATATAGAACAGAGGTGAGCAAGTTCTGTAAAGGGACAGTCAGTAAATACTTCAGGCTTTATACAGTCTGTGTTGCAAGCACACAGCTCTGCTGACCTAGAGCCAAAGCATTCATAGACAGTACGTATGCAAATGGCCATGGCTGTGTTCCAGTAAAACTTTATTTACAAAAAACAGAGGGCCAGATTTGGCCTCTGGGACCTTGTTTGCTCTCTGCCAGTCTAGGGCTTTGGCTGCTGGGGGCTGGTACTCTGTTGGCAGTAGGGAGGGAAGTACATTGAATATACTACTAGTTTTTTAATCTCAGACTCCTCTATCATGAGCATGTGGTAGCCCCCAAGAAACTGTGGTCTAGATAACCTTGTGTTTGTGTCCGTCTGTGTGTGCTCTTTTGTAGCAAATTAAAACCTTCAGATAAAGACCGCCGGCTGTCCGTAGAGATCTGGGACTGGGATCGAACAACAAGGAATGATTTCATGGGCTCCCTTTCCTTCGGAGTCTCAGAGCTGATGAAGATGCCAGCCAGTGGATGGTAAGGACACCGCAGATTGAATATGCAATTTGTCAATCAAAGGTTAATAGTCTCAGAAACATTAGTGCCCCAGGAGATTCAGAAAACAAATGGCTTCAGTCTGCAGTGACGATTGAGCATGAGGTTACCTGGCTGAAGTCTCCCCACAGGACACATTTTAGAAACAGCCAGGCTAGGGGTTGGAGGAGGGAAGTTGCTGACTCTGTCATACCAACACAGCGTTCGTAACCCTTCTTCTGTCCCGTGTCTCCCACAAAGGTACAAGCTGCTTAACCAAGAGGAAGGTGAGTACTACAATGTACCCATCCCAGAAGGGGACGAAGAAGGAAACGTGGAGCTCAGACAGAAATTCGAGGTGAGGATATTAAGGAAATTACTGGAGCCGCCTTTCCTTTGGTGAGCTTGACCTCAGGAAGGGCCTGGGTTTTGCGGTCACACCTGCTAGGCGACCTAAAGCAATTGAAGTGTGAAGCTTTTCCTTTATTTGAAAATAGAAGTGCTGCATGATCAGCTTCCTTTGCAAGCTGGGTTAGCGTTCTAGGCCTGCGATGGTTGTGAGAACAGAAACGCGACCTATCCCCGGAATCAGCGTCATTGATTTGTGCATAAGAAATTGCTTGGCACATCAGTGGGGGGGACAGGCAAGGTTCCAAGTGCGGTGTTCTCATTAGAAAGAAGGACTGTGCTCCTCCAAATGGCAGGAGGACGTGCTGGCATTAACTCGGGAGGTGGTTTGGGTGTAATTAAGCTCTCAGGCCGGCGTCTTCACTTTTGCTCCCCAGCTTTAGAAAAGGCCAGCTCTTTGTCTCCTTCCTCCCGAGTGTCTGTGTTTGCCTTGGGTCCCAGATTCATCTGTCTTCTTCCTCCCTCCTCCTCTGTCCCCCTTGTCCTCCTCACTTCCTTCTTCTTCTTTCTATCCATACTGCTCTTCACTTACCAGACATCTTGGCTTTTAACGCACATTCTCTTCTCGGAGTATCTGCCTTACATTCCAGGTCACAGCTTTTTTTTTTTTTTTTTTTTTTTTTTTTCTATTTCTCTAATCACCTGCATTTTGGCTGTTTGAGGGAGTCGCACAGTAGGCGTAACCGTCTATGTAACCGGCTCATTTCTTTTTGAATATTTCTGTACCTCAGGCTAATTAGGATTTTCAGAATTCCCATCCCCTAAAGAAACATGTGCGCACACACATAGACACACACATGTGTGCTCAGAGATACTGAACTGTGGCTGAAATGTCGACACTAATGAGATGCTGTTGGTTTTGTTTCCTCCCTCTCTAGTTTCCTTCTCTGAAATAAAGGTTTGTCCCAAAGAAACCTATAGATCATATGGAGGTAGAATGAATTCTTAAGGATGTAAGACAGAAAAATGTTCAGAGTGCTTTCTTCAGGCTGATACTTGGTTAAAGTGGATGTTGATGGCAAATATTTAAGGTCAGGGCTGTGAGCCTGGATGCCCTCGGGAGCATAAATGAGTCACAAAGAATATCAGTAAATGGCAACAAACAGCAGGGCTCAGGATTGGTGACAGCAGGGTGGGGGCTGGATTAAGCTGGTGAACACAAGCCCTGTCTAAAGGGGGTAGCCTGGGCTACTTAGCATCTGCTGATCCTTGCCATGCACAGAGGAGGGTCCTATGCCACCTGATGTTCTGGTTCTTCGAGAGAAGCCAAAAATCCAGATTTTTTTATATGACATCTTCTGACTTATTTTAATATTGGCAACTAATTAAAAGTCAAAGCTTGGTGTACGCCAAACACATCTATTGCTATAGACACAGGTAAAATTCAATTGGAAGTAACCGGCTTGCAATTTCTACTCCTAAAAAATATAGAAGAAAAAGAAATTTATAAGTAAAGTGAAGTTCTTTCCAAAGGGGCCTGGTAATAGAGGCATTCAAGTGCAAAACTGTGTTAAGGCTTGGGGTAGCTGCAAGTATCTATGCCAGACAAAGCTGTTTATTTATTTATTTTTATTTTTTTCCTTCACTTCCTCCTTTAGCTACTCCTACCTCCGCCTCATAGCTCAGAACAGGAGCCCCGTCCCCAACATCACACCACCTCTGTGAAGGATGAATCTTTCCAGAGAGTTTTGGGACCCCAAGTACCAGCACTCCTCAGATGCCCCAGGCAGGAGAGATTGCTAAGAAACTAGACGGAGCCTTGCTGAATTTCATGCCATAGTTTTAGGTCGTTAGCAACCAACAGGTCAGGAACTGCTGGTATAGAACACAGTTGAGGGAGGAGGAACAGTATTGGGACATCTTGATGGTGTCACTCTTGGAAATGTCTGAGACTTAGCTTTGCTGACAGAGAAATATTGACCCACTTTTCATGCTTCATTTCCATGGCTTCCTGATGAGTAACCTTCCTGTTTTTCTGGGCAGTGAGTCTAGATTTTTATAAAGGTCAGAGTTCCAAACTCAAAAAAATGGGAGGGCGGGGCTAGGTCAGAGGGTTTGAGGCCAGAATTGCATTTCTCTCTAGAGGCTCGTTAGAGGCCATGTGTGTCATGCTGGTTACTCTTCTCCCTCCTGGCAATGTACTTTACACTGGAGCTCTGCTAGCCCCCAAGGGCAAGTGCAGCAGAGACACTGAGCCTCTGCTGTCTAGCTTACTGACTTCTGTGCTCAGAGCACCTGCACGAACTACATTTGGGCTTTTTCTTTAAACATGTTTCAGCCCCTTAGATCTTGCTGGAATTGCATTAGCTCATTTACTTAGAGTTGCAGGAGACCAGACAGAAAGCTGCTAGATTACAGTAGTGTCAAGGAGATGCTGAGAATTTTTCCACAGCTGTTGTGTTGCATTTTAAATGGAATATTCAGATCTGATTTCAAGCAGGAGTTATCACGTAGCTGTGTGCTGTTGAGGTCCGTAAACGTGAAACTTGTAATATTTTCCTGCTTATAAGGAAGCAGCGTGCCTGAGTAGAAAGGCTGTGTCCACATTTGAGCAGTTCAGAGTCACAGCCAGCCTCCCCAGACAGGGTGCCACCAGGCACCAGGGTGCAGTTTGGAGAACTTTCTCTAATACCCACCCCATTCTTCCCCCTCCATTCCTGGCCATGGTATGACTGCTTCCCAGTGTCCGTAGACTCACCCCTCTGTCCACATCTCTCCATGTACTTGCCATCCTGACTTGCCTTTCCATCATCCAAGTCCTCTTCTCCTCCCCACAGTCTTTAAGAGATACTTTCCCACCCTCTGGTAACAGTATGATTCAGCTGAAATTTTTAACTTAAAGTTCCATGGTGAATCATGACTGGGCATCACTCAGTGGTGTTGTCCACAGGGTTGTTGTTCTTTCCGTGCCCAGCTCTGTTATCTAATAACTAAGTGTGGTTTTCAAGTCCTCTTCCAGGAATCAAAAGTCGCTCAATCTGATAGAATAAAAATCCAAACAAACGAGGCTTCAGAGCCCTGTCACCGTGTTAGCATTTATCTGATAACATGGGGAAAAATTTCAAATTTATTGTTGATTCCAGAATTCAGGCAAACAGAATGATCAGTGAGTAAAAGCTCTTAGGAGACAAGGAAATCCCAGGATGGTTGGAAATGACCTGATTCCGTAATGCACTGTGCCCCTAGAGCAGTTTATCTGTGTAAAAGACAAACCAGAACCTTGACCTCACTGTCACAGACAGTCCATCCCTGGGTCTTTACCCTGTTCCCTATTTGTCTTCAAATAAAGTCTACATACTTCCTGATTCACAAACATAAGTTATGTATTTGTTGATTTGTTCAATAATAAGGCTCCAGTGATGAATAAAGCAAACATTTCCTCCTGTCTGTGGAGCTTACATCTATACCTTTGGGCCTTTGAGCTTCAGATCTTTTTGGAAACGAGGCAGGAAGCTTCTTGAGAAATAAGCTTATCCTAACCCTCCATGCTGGTCAGTGATTTCCCCAGGACCTCCCCTCACAACTGATAAGATCTAGGACTTGTGTTCCTCCTGCTACTGAGCACCCCCTCCCTGCGTTGAAGCTCGTGGCCAGGGCTGGAGAGAGGGCCTTCCTTTGCCTCGAAGTGCCCAGAGGATGGTGGTTTAGTCCTTGCTCAGCAAACTTTCTATAAAGGGTCACATAGTAGATAGTTTAGGCTCTGTAGGCCTCAGAGTCTCTGTCCCAGCCACTCACCTCAAAAGCAGCCACAAACAACAGATAGATAACAGTTGTGTGCTAATAAAACATTATTTATAGAAACAGGTGACAGACCAGATTTGGCCCATGAGGCTAGTTTAATCCCAGGTTGAGCCCACAAATTCTTACATGGAATCAAATCCTGGCCCTGCCATGTATTAACCACATGACTTCCCTGTGCGTGTCCTTCACTGTAAAAGGGAATAATAATAGCATTGACTTAATGGTATTGTTTTAAAGATTAGATTAGGTTGTCGTTAGAAATTTCCAAAAGCAGACTTTCATACTAGTGTTTTATCATCATCCTCAATATGTTTCATTGTAGAAACTGGGTTACAGAGGGGACTTTTCTTAAACTTCTAGAGCTTCCAGAAGAAAAAAAAAATTTTTTTTCTTTTTTTTTTTTTTTTTAATGTTGAAATCGTGTTCTAAATGACGGGTGTGTTCTGTGTCCTTGGTCCAGCCACATGATGAAATAGATACTGATGAAACTTGATCACCATTTATAACATGTTTTTATGGGAAAAGTAGATCTTCGTTTACATTTAGATGGATTTCTAGAATGTGTGTGGGAATTGGGAACTTTGTAACTGGCAGTGGGTCAGGTAATCTCTGGATGAAGCAGGGTTACAGGGGAGTTGTCAGGGGAGCAAAAGGAGTCTCACCCTGAGGAGCCAGTCTGCACTGACATTTCTCAGCACTGTAGTTTGGTATAAGGTCCTGAGCAAAGACTCAAAAGTGAGCACAACTGAAAGATGTGTGATGTGAACCACACCGAGAACGAACCCAAGTATAGTCATAAGCATAGCAGCAGTTAATGGTTCATCCGGTTAACAACAGAAATGGCACAGTTGGTTTATTAGTGATTGTGTTCACGTGAAAAGTCTAGCATTTCTGTTGGTGTCCTGTTGTTCTTTTGATCTTTTACCAAATCTGGGATTTGAATAATTCACATCTTGAGCTATGCCTAGGGAGTTTCTTCCAGTTTGAAGAAAAGTATCTTCTGACCACATCTTTTCCTCATTTCAAACATTTCCAGAGGATCTTATTCGTCTGTCTGCATGGTTATTAGTGAGGCTGAGCATTTTTGTGTTTCATCAGTATAGTCGATTCTTCCCCTGAGCCATTGGGCCCACATCTACCTTTCTTCCCAGCCAAGACCTTCTTCCCTGATCCTCCCCATAGAGAAATGGAGCAGGAGGGCTGATGACCCGAGCCCTGGATGAGACCCTGGACCTGCCTCCCTCAGGCCCACAGCACCACGAAAACCACTTTCCACCTCTGCACATTTCCTACGTCCATATTTAACAAATAAAACCCGAATTCTCTCATTTTGCTCCAGTACCACAGTCCCTACCTCTAATTTGTATTTTGATGACTTTTAGCTACAAATGGACTTAATATGAACTCATTTCTCCCAGTGGGGTTGCTTGTCTTCTCTATATGTTGTTTACAGTTATTGGAGATGCTGCCATAAAAGAGCCAAGCAGCTCTTCTTAAAAGGGGGCAACACCATTCTCTTCTGCCCAGTTGGTGAGGCTTTTTGTTATTTTCATCATTTGCTTTGGGTAATTAAAGTAGAACAAAATGAGAAGCTAAAAGCACCTGAGTCTTTTTTTTCTACTTGCCATCCACTGCTGCTGTACTCTAGGGTAAGTTAAAATTGAACATTAAAAAAATAAAAAGTTAAAAAGCAAAACAGACGTATTTGTAGCAGAATTAAGATCGCCAAGAGGCAGTGTGCTTTGGGCTTTGTCTGCAGTGGAATATTTCTGTTGTCAGAAAATAATGGAAAGCAATGTCCCATTAGAGAGCTGGCAAATGATACATCATAAATAACTCTCTGTGGAGTGTCAGGATTCAAGAGAACAAGATGGATGCATTTCAGTTGCAGTATTGCTCGAAACAAGTGTGAGCTCTCTACAGAGACCTACTTGCAGAGTTCTCTGAAGAGAGAAACTTACGATCAGGTGTGAAGGATGGCAGCTGCTCTGGGGGCGAGGTCTTGACCCACCCACCCATCCTGCCCCTTCCGCGAGAGGTATGGTGCTGGCGAGGACAAAGATGAAACCAGCAGTGGGCACAGGGAGTGACCCCTAAGCTTCAAGCTTTTAGCTACAAATGGCCTGTGCTGAGCACTCAGACCACTTGGGTTTGAGAGGTGGCCCTGTGTCACTGTATGAGCCCCAGTCCAGGAGCCCTTCTGCTGGGGTTTGGATCCTGGCTTGTCCACATCCTCACTGTGTGAACTTGGACACATTACTCCATGTGTTCAGCATGGTATTCTAGAAAGAGGATACAATTGGAAATAGTCATGGTTTCACATCCTGGCTGTACCATTTACTAGCAGTAGTGACCTTGAACAAGATGCTTAAATTCTCTGATCTTTCATTTGTTTTGTGTGTGTGTGTGTGTGTGTGTGTGTGTTTGTGTGTGTGTGAAATGGGGATAGTAGTAGTACCTACTATATATAGCAGTGCTCTGAGGATTAAATGAGCTCATTTGTATAAGTTGCCTAGCCTAGCACCTGGCATATAGTAAGTACTCAATAAATGTCCGCTAGGACTTTTGTTGTTGTTGTTGTTGTTGTTGTTTTTCCTTTTATCATATCTGATTCTATAAAATGGACTTACTCAGATTTGGTATAGCTTACATTTATGAAAACTTACAAACTCTGACACTACCCTTGTACATGCAAAGAGGTGCTATGCTACAGAGAGGCAAGAGCATTTGAGAATGCTGTTTAGAGAAGTTTTGTCAAGGAGTCATTCCTGAGAACAGACCAGTAGACTGATTGTCCCAGCATTCACAACTCTCTAGGGCCCGAAGTTTAAACTCCAGTTCCCTGGAGGCAGGCTTCCCAACCTGTCTCTGCTTCAGCTTTGTTTTCTGTCCAGGCAATGTTTCAGGCTGATTTGAACTTGAATGCTCACCCAGTTGGCAACTTTGCCGGTGCCACCCTCAGCCTGACTCCTGCCCATGGGTCATCTGTGCTCTGCCCCAGGACCTCAGTTCTCCCCATTTACAGACCATCATCACCATCTTCATCTGACTTCATACCCAGCCTTTATCTTCAGATGATCTAGAAACACCAGAAATTCTTCAGCCTGTTGAATAGGGGCAGCCTATAGGAACCAAGCCTGTTCTTCTTTGGTGGTTTGAATATATCGTCAGCTATATAATCACGTAATCTTAAATCCCAAAGAGTGAATAGCTGCATTTTCCCTTACCTTGAAAATCCTCTAGGGCTGCACTGTTCAGTTCAGCAGCCATTGGCCATAGGAGTCTATCGAGCACTTAAAAATGTGGCCGGTCTGAATTGAGATGTTCACCAAGTATGAAATACACACTGGATTTCAAAGACTCAGCAAAAAGGAAAGAGTGTAACTTCATTAATAATAATCTGTATATTATATATTGAAATAATATCTTGGATATATTAGGTTAACTATGTATTTAACAAATCTATTATTATGTACTTCTATATATCAATATTAAACGTTGAAATCAGTTTTACTTGGTTAAATTTGTAATGAGTTTCATAGGAAATTTACATTTATATATGTAGCTCACATGGCTTCTATAGGATAGGGCTAATCTAGAACATTCCTCCCAGGAAATATAGCTTGTCATGGGACAGGGACTGAAATGCAAAACCAGTGACTTCTAATGTATTTTTCCTGGGCTTCTAAATCATCTGTATCCAAGAGAACTAAATTCCAGAAAGTTGATTCTCTCAAGATTCTGGGTATATTGCTAGGCCCAGATAAGTGTGAGTGTGTGTGTGTATTTTTGGCATGGCCAAATAACTATTAGACAAATGTAACAAGGCTGGGATAAAATTTGAGTTACTTAATAATTTAATAATACACATTTCTAATAATAGTCCCAGAAGTCACAGTGAAATCCACTGAGAATTCAGTAATTAGAAAGCTGTGAACAGAGGATCAGAACTCTCATTGGGCCCTCCCTTCTAGACAAAATGTTGCTTTACCTCATGGGCTATGCTAACTGTATTACCTAAGGGCTATGAACCCATGAGTTCCATTAATGTTAACAGATACTTTGGAAAGAAGGTGACTCTAACTTTCCATAGCTGAAATGTTTTATTTGAAAGACTTTTTTGAATGTATTCTACAAAATGTCCATTGGTCAGAATCTGAAGGAGAATTAGCAGTGGCTTCTGTGATGTCTGCGTCTTCACAGTTTTTGTATTTGTGACCACTCAGAACCATATGGAGGTCTAAAGCAAAAGAAGCCAAGCCAAAATTGATGAGCATATTCCATTAGAATAAGCTTTTATGGGATTGGTAATAGAGATCCAGAAACTGCTAGAAAGACACATCACCCTAGAGATTCTGCAGATTGCCTTAAGAACACACACATATCTACTTTTTATTTATTCCAGAGAAATGCTTTGAGATTGTCCCTGTTATTAACAAATTAATATCCACTTACTATTGTAGTTAAAGTTTTTAAATCAACGTTGATGAGATTCTGTTACTAGGCTATATGTAGAAAGAGCGAGCAAGCATTTTCCTGTTTACTATTACTGAAATTGGATTTTCCAAAAGCCTCTATTGTCTTTGAAGACTTTATCTAATTCAGAATGTTCTTCTCTGGATGAGAAAAAAGAAAATAGTTCATTGGAGTCATTCCTGTCTCATTGGAGACCCTCAGATAAATTGTAGCTATTTGTTGATCTGATCAGTCCTGCTACTGTTACTATGGAAACCTGAGTACTTTCCAGTGACCTTTTGGACTCAAAATCTGTGAGCCCCAATATAGTCTGCTTTTTTTTGTTGTTGTTGTTTATTCATTTTGGTCCCTAAATAGCTTACTTAATTACTTTCTGAACCAATGTGATATTAAGGGGGAAAGTCTGTGAAATGCACATCCATTGAAGGATATTTTAATCTTTATATTTCAGCTCTTAGAAGCAAAATCTTAAACTGAAATCGGACAAGGTTTAGTGTTGGAAACCTTTTTCATGCATTCATTAGATCGTTGTCAACAGTGGTTAACACTACCACTCACCTGAGCAGACTCAAAGAAAGCTTCCAAAAGCAACTGCGCAGAATTTCTGATTAGTCCATAAGGGAGAGTGAATGCATTTATATCCTAGCATTGGCAACATGCTTTCAGTTTAATTTCTCTTATGGAAATGACTTTGGTGGGAAACCAGAAAAAAAGACATTCCAGTTATCTGTTCCATCCTAATGGATTCCTGAAATGACATAAAAAGCCTTGTGTTTATAGCTATGGGGTTGGCCTTAAGGGTGGATGTTGCTGGTTCAATAAACAGGGCAAGCCTAATATTAAATATTAAAAGCAGCTATCCATGTGTACCCAGGCCCTGGCACCCATAGGAGATTGGCAGGTCAGGAACTTAAAGGAAGAAAGGAAGGGAGAGCCAATGTCCCTTGGCACAGAGACATGGCATCTAAGCCCTGATACAGGTCCCTATGGTTCTAGCCTAAGCACCAAAGAAGCAGCTAAAGACCCTTAACAGAGAAAATCCTAGAATAAGAGTGACTTCACACATAATGCTGTTTGCTGTTCCCCAAAGAACATGTCCTACAAAGAATTAGAATTGGGGTCTAGAGAGGTCAATCCCGAGGATTCTGAACTCCCTGGGTATCCTGAAAAAAGAAAGTGGTGAGCACTCAGTGCTTCAGATCCTTGCAACTCCAAGTATGGTACATGGACCAGCAGCGTGAGCATCATCTGAAAGCTTACTGAAAATGCAGAAACTCTGGGGCCCCTTGGTGCCTCCGATTAAGTTCCGACTCTTGATCTCAGCTCAGGTCTTGATCTCAGGGTCATGAGCTCAAGCCCCACATTGGGCTCCATGCTGGGCATGGAGCCTACTTAAAAAAAAAAAAAAAAAAAAATGCAGACTCTCAGACCCCATCCTAGACTTTTACCAAGTCAGAATCTGCATTTTCACAAGATCCCCAAGTGGTTCCTGTCCCCTTTAAAGTTTGAGAAATATCATTGGAGAGGATGTAACCTGGTGACTAATGAGTGAATAAATTTATATCCTCCAGCAGTTGTAGAGGTGATGAGGACAGACTTCATTACACCCAGTATCCAAGTTCAATGGGACGGGGACTGGCACCCAGCCACCTGCTTTTGTACAGCCCATGAGCTAAGAATGGTTTTAATATTTTAAATGTTTTTTTTTAAAGGTGATACTCGTGACCCTTGGAAATTAGGTGAAGTTCATATTCCAGTGTCTGTAGAGTTTATTGAAACAACCACATTCATTGGTTTATTGTCACTGGGTACTTTCCTGCTACAAGAGCAGAGCTGAGTGTCTGTAATAGAGACTGTATGGCCTACAAAGCCTAAAATATGTGCTGTTTGGCCTTTACAGGAAAAGTTTATAATAATAGAATATCAGAAGTGGGGGAGATGTTTAAAATTACCTCTATGGATGAGAAAACAAAAGCACAGAAAGGACTTGGTCCAGCTGAGGTGTAGTATGACCCAGATCTCTCCTGTTTCCTCTCATTCACCCTCCCTGTGACACCACGTTCCTGTCCCCTTCACGCACACATCATGCTCTTGCATGCTCCTTAGTACTTGCATTCCCTTGGAAAGACTCCCCCCTTCCCCTCCACTCTCAGCCTCAAGCTTTCCAAAGCCTACCCATATTTATCTAATTCTTAAGCCTTTTAAACCAGCCTAAAATTTCCTTGTGCCTGCTAAGATGCTCACTTGCTGGTCACACCTGTAAAATTTGTTACCTTCATCTCATTCTGGAGAACCTCAAGTCCTACTCTGAATGCTTCAGAACCTAAACCTATTTGGCTCTCCTCGACAGCCCACAGGAGGATGGCTCACCTGATGGAGGTCTTCCAGGGGAGAGGCCATTCTGCAGCCCAGAGAGTCTCCCTCCTTCACACCTAAGTCCCTTTATCCTGGGACAGAACCACATGTGTGATGAATATGGTCATGCTCAGAGGTGGACCAGCTGGCTCCTTTCTCATACTTGGGTTCCAAAAATGGATAGTTCTGAAAGTTCCCAACTGGTGAATGCTATGTCTTGAGAACGTTGCTGAGTAGGAATAGGGGATGTGAGATCTTTTACTTTGTCTCCACTCTGTGGGTAATATTCGTGACCCTCACAGTGGAGGAGAAGAAGAACTTTCTTTCTAGCCTGAACCCAGTAAACCATAGATGAGCAGACATCTGACTCAGGACACAAGTCAGATCTAGTAGTTTCTCCATCCAGTTCTTGAGACACCGATCCAGCCTCACTACTGAAAAGATTATGGCTCTTGCAACGTGACATGACCACGTTGGCATGGCATGTTAACATGGGACCACAGTGGCCTCAGAGAACTCAAAATGGAAGCTCCCAAATTGAGGCCCAGGAACTGGTGACTGGGTGCTTATTTCGGTTTTATTGATGGGTTTTGTTTCACACATGAGGTCTCTGCCCTTTAAGACGATTGCCTTAATAGACAAAAGATTGTGCTCTTCTCTTCCTACCTTATCAAGCCAACCAGGTGGAGTCAGGGAGGGCCATTGCTCAGGACCTCAATGAGTTCAGTGTCTCTCGTGTCCATTATTGAAAACTGATTAGTTAACATTTAGGCAGCTGTCAGATATTTACCATCTTCACTTTGCACAGAGGTGCTCTGCTTCCTCACCTCCCATCCAACATCCAGGCGTGAGGTCCAGCATGTGTTTCCTCAGAGTGCTCATGGATGTGTGGAGAGAAAGGGTCTATGGGTGTCTAACTTGATTCACTTCATAAGCCTTTCCTTGATTTTTTTTTTCTAACTATTTGGGTCAGCTTGTCCTATCCGAGCATAAAATGGCTTAGGGATCTTTCTAGGTTGATTGAGTCCAAGAGCAACTGCCCAGTGGTTGCTGGAAGGCTATGAAGCTGCCCAGCCTCGGTATGGAAGTGTCTCTGCTAAAGGATTTTTTATCTCCCTATGGAAGGTGACCTATTACAGTTGGAAGTTGGAGGTAGGACCCTTCTGAAGCCACACCATGTACCTTTCAGGGCATCTCAGCCAATGTGGAGTCCTCTATACCTAGAGGTATTAAGGCAAAGACTGGGCAACTCTATCAGAAAGATGCAGGAGACTGAGGCACCTGGGTGGCTCAGTGGTTGAGTGCCTGCCTTTGGCTCAAGGCGTGATCCTGGGGTTTTGGGATCAAGTCCCGCATACTTCTCCCTCTGCTTGTGTCTCTGCCTCTCTCTGGGTATCTCTCATGAATAAATAAAGAAATCTTTAAAAAGAAAAAGAAAATTTAAAAGGTGCAGGAGAAATGTCAATTAAATTTCCTCTAAGGTTCTTGGAAACAACACCAACATTTCAATGAGGATGTTTTTGTTGCTATTGTTAGTTGCCTTTAATCTTGATGTGGATTAAGATCTCTAGCCTAAAATAGAGCTTTTGGATTGGAATAAAATGCCCTATTTTGAGAACAATTATAAATAGATTTGTGATTATAGATTTAAAGGATCCTAATTATAAGATGTAACAGAAGCTAATCTATCCGTACCTGTTCAAAGAGATGTAAAGTTCATATTTGGCCAGTTTCCTATTTTAGGAGATAAAACCCTCCGAGCACAAAGCATAATCTGTTTGTCTCTGTTCAGGCTCAGGGATGTGGTGACCCTTTCAGGCTGTGAAATTTGGGTTCAGAACACCAAACTCTTTCTCAGATTTTCTCCTAGAAGGAGACTCGCACTCTGTATGAACTTTTAGGATTTGTCTCATGACTCCTTGTATAAAATTTTCTGTTAAGATGGTTTCAATTTATTTTCCTCACATTAGTACTTGAGAAAGTAAAGTGATCTAGTCATGATGTTTTTTTTTTGTTTTTTTGTTTTTTTTTTTTTGTTTTTTTAAAAAAAGCTGAAAGATGAAAAGCAGTACATCTGGGGAGCCAAACCTGGTTACCTGGCGTCTAAGCAACCAGAATGTGGTTAGCAAGCTGCCCAACCTAGGTTTTACCAGTAATCTTTGGCTCTTTAGGATACTGAAGAGTCTTCTGAATTATCAAGAAAAAGGTTTTAGTATGGATAGCTTTAATGGTAAGTGGGTTTGGCTCTATTCTGATTTATTGAAGGGTGGCAACCTGTGTCTAAAATCAGTTAACTAGCTGTGTGCCACCTCAGACACAGGATGAACCAAGTACCCCCATTACTCCATCATATGGATCAGCCAAAAGCAAAAGAAGCATCCATGATGACCAGGGAGGTATTTGATGTGATGCCACGCGTGGCCACATAAAATAGTCACGAGAAAGAGAAGGGCCTTGGCTCCATGTGGTTTGATGCTAGTCTTTTCATCATTCATACAAAAAAGAGTTCCCACCCCTGCGAGGGCCAAGTCCAGCTGCCCCTTTCGGGCCTCTGGAGCGGTGCCTGCCTTCTCTCCTGGACCCTCACGTGTGTCCTGGGCTGTCTCTCCCCTGTGCTTTCTGTCTGCACTGTAAATGGAACCTATGGTGTGTTGTGCTCGATTTTTATTTTTCCTCATGGTGCTGTTTTCCTGTATCTGTAGCATCTTCCCTACTAACCTAGCAGTTTTTCTCCTTCTCCCGTCTCTTACAGGGATGTCATGTCCGCTTCCTAAAGGTAGTTCTTCCTCCACTCTGTTCTCTTCCACCTTGCCTTCCACAAAAACGTCCACCCTGGTTTTTGTGGCTGCCCAGCCTGAGCCCCCAGCCATGCTCTCCACTCTTAAGGATGCACTGTGTGTTCTTGTGGCTTGAACCTTACGCCTACTTGTTTGTGTCCCAGTCGGTATGCTCCCGTCCAAATGACCGTGGCCCTCCAGTGAGGAAAAAAAAATGCTTCTTATGCATCACCCAGAGAGTATAACAGTCCTCCCCTGTCTTCAGAGTAGGCTCATTTAAGATTGTACAAAGTAGGAAATACTGAAATCTCCTATCAGTGAGTAAAAAGATAAGTTCAAGTCTATTTTTAAAGCACCAAATGAACAGAAAGAGTGCATCTTTAAACTGACAGCACATTTCCTTTTTCTTCTGTCAATATATATTTCCAATCACATACTAAGCCTCATTTTCAATTTTATACAGACATCTACATAAGCATGCAAGCAATATGGTGTACTTACACTACATGTGTGCATTTATATGGAAGATGTAGTGTAATATATCTGAAATCATCAGATTTTTCTGATGTTCTCAATGCCTGGCTTAATACTGCTCATTCTATTTCATTTCTTTTTTTCATTTCTTGATTTTTTCTCAAATCAGTTGTCATAACCTAATCCACCATTCTACCCTCAAACTGTCAAGTGGAACTTTGCAACATGCATGTAAATTATTTCAGAAATCTTCCCCATAATCATTTCTGACAATGCCACTCTCTTTTGGGGAGCTGGTCGGAGCTGTGTACCAGCTGTGTTTTCAGTGGATTGCCTTTGTGAATAATTGAAATCCACTCTGGATGGTTACAGCATATTCAGATCGGAACCACCTGAAAAATTTAAACATTCAGATGCTTGGGTGAAGAATTTGCAAGGGGAAATCCCACCCTCTGCGCCTAAGCGAGGATCAACACCACATGCTCTTTTTCAAACCCTATACTCAGGGAAACATCTAGTAAATAATGCTTCTCAAGTTTCTCTCTGTAGATCTCGTATCTGACATGACAGACGTGTCCCCTGAAGGGGCCACAAGAGATCAGTGACCCAGAGTTACTGGAACTAGGGAAGAAAAATATTCTCTGAGGTTTCACAAGCCTTACAGAGTGTGGTGACAATCGTGTGTGTGTAAACTGGCATCTGTCAAGACTTCTCTCGTGGCCGCCCTCCTGTTGTTTTGTCTTTTAAAAACGCTGTCACGCGGTGCCCTGCATGTGTTCACACTGGAGAAACCTCTTGAGAAGTTGGCTACACCCGAGCACACCGAGCCACCCGGTGGTTCCTCCCTCATGGTGAAAACATCCTGCATCCTCAGAGCCAGCAGACACACCTCTTGATCATTCCCAGGACAGTGGAGACAGTTCCTATGTAAAAACAAGTCACCTGTCATTCCTGTTGATTCAGAGGCCCACCCTACTCTGATGAGGTGGATTCACACTGGGGGCTCTGGGTCCTTACCGTGACCCAGATGTCTCTTGCCTGTCTGGTGTGTTTTCGTCTTTGTGCTTAGGTTGGAGAATCTATTATCCCAGGGAGAAATAGCACACACATCGCGGGGCTCTATTTCACAACATGTAGGAGGAGCTGGTGCAAAGCTCGGGTGCAAAGCTCGGGTGTGGCTGGAAAGGGAAATGAAGGGAGAGGAAAAAAGAAGAGGAAGTTAGGGGGAAGCCACCACCTCCCTGGCCCCGCCCCGAAGGTAAACCCTGGCTCCTCCCAGCTGCAGTGAGTGGCTGTCCCATCCTCAGCAGGACTGCCAACCCTCCTGCCTGCCCAGGTGGCACAGCTCCCACCTTGTCACTGCAGGGAAGCAGCACGGTGGAGCCGTGACGCTCCGGGCTGCCTGGGTTCAGATCCCAGCTCCTGCCTCCCAGCTATAAAGCCATGGGCCACTTAGCTCACCTCTCTTAACCTCAGCTTCTCCATCTCTAAAACGGGGGCAATAAAAAAATAACCAGCCTGGGAGGACTGAAGGAGGAAACAGAGAAAGTGGCCAGAACAGCACTTGGCTGGGGAAAGTGCTGCTGCGGCTGTTACCCTCTGCATCCTCCCTCTGCCCACCCTGAACCCCAGGGGTCTTCCCACATGGGAAGAAGAAACATAGCTGTTGTCTGAGAAGCCATCGCCAAGTTAAAACGAACCCTTTGTTGTGTTTTCTGAGCTCCCCACCCCACCCCCACCCCCGCCCTGTGGCCCCTGGGTTGGGAAACCTGGTTGTGCATTAGAGGCATAGCACCCTGGCTCCCCAACCCTCACCCCACCCCCAGTCACACCCTGCACGCAGCAATGAGGTTCATTGAAGAGCAGGGTCAGGAGCTGTCAACAAGCTGCTTGTCCAACATGCTTTGTGTTGATGCACATTTCTTGTTTCCTGTGCCTTTTGTTACGGGTCTTAGGACAAGTCACCTGTCTGCTGGAAATCCACCACGACCCAGGCAGTGAAAATGGAGTGGCATCACTTACACCTCTGCAGAGTGGCATCTCTTGCTTGTTCATGAACGTATCTTCACCTTGTGGCTTTTTCTGAAAATAGACCTGTCAGTAATCAGTCTGTGGCTGATTTCTCTGGTCACAGACACGCTGGGAAGAAGCAGGCAGGCAGGACTGTCCATGACTCTCATCAGTGGCCATGGGTGGGCAGCCAGGTTTGCACAGAACTGGTGGCTGGGGTTGCAAGAAGCAGCCATGGTCTCCTTCCTTACTAGAGGTGTTCCTTTTGTGACCCTCATTTCCACCCAGGCCCCAGCAGGCTGTAGGTGCTGGTGGGATCACAGTAATTGAAAGAATTTAAATATTACTGGCTCTTCCTAGCTTATTGACACAAGACCTTACCCCCTCCACTTCCTGGCAGGAAACACCCTTCCTTGCACCCCAACCCTTAATCTGAGCCATACACACCTTCCCCCAAAGCTCTTCCTCCAAGGCCCCTCCTGCCCCAGAGACCAGTTCTTACAGCAAATGTGTCCCCCGAGAGCAGTGGGGAACCCCCTCCAACTCATTTATGTCCCTTTGCTTTATCTCTGCCCTTCTCTGCTTGCTTCCTGTTGGAGGAAACCTCCCTTCTGGTGTGGCAGCAGCTACTGAGCTCTGATGATGCCACCATCACTATAGGAAGGGAGGTCTCCCCACTCAGGAAGAGGCAGGGAGTATCAATCCATTTCACAGATGAAGAAGCTGAGGCCTCAGAGAAGTCAAGAGTGCCATAACTGGTATTCCAGTCCACATCTGGTGGACCAGCTCCTTACCATTTGCTTCCCTGTCAGCCGGTTGCCCTGGGGGCTGGGGGGTGGCAGCCCAGAGAGCAGCCCAGAGCAGTGCAGCTGCCGCCAGCCTGGAAACCAGGTGTCCCACTGAGCTATAATTAGGTCCCTGGGTTTTTAAAAACTGGTGTGGTTTTAAAACACTTGGTGAAGATAAGGTAAAATCAGTGGTTATGGAAATTTTGTGCTAAGTTTAATTGCATTCAGATCCACTTTCAAAATGCTTGCTGCTGTCAATGAGAGACATTTTATAATAAAAATTCTGAGTACTTGAGCAAAGGTATCTAGTATTTTGGGGGAAAGGATCCTTTGTTTGTTTTGACTCCTATAAAGATGCAGGGTGGAGCCTCCTTTGCTGGGTTCCCAGTCCTGCTCACCTCTCCGGCAGCAGCTGGACAGGGTTGGAGGGAAGTGTCTGGAACTTTTCCCAGGGTTGTGGGCTTTATTACCAGTTAGGACTTGGTTGTGGATTTTGGGTTTTGTTTTTGTTTTTCAGTTGATTTCAGGAGCTGCTGTTCTACGATCATTTAGCTCAAATTACATTTCCCCAGTGGGCTTTTCAATTGAATTTCCCAGATTGTTCTGTGTTTCTACCTTCCAGATAAACACAGAGGCTCCCCGGGGCCACTCCACCGTCCCTTGCAGCCCTCCCTGCCTCTTTTTCCCTGCTTCCTTCCTGCAAAGTCTAAGCTCAGTCGAAGGGCTAGGAGGAGATTCAGGAATCCTAGGTCTAGACCTCTTGAGTTGTTCTCAAGACACGAATCACACAGAGACTCTAAAACACACTTCTGGCATCAATGCACATACTGTGGGCATTTCTCAGAGGCCTGGCTTTCACATTGGAGATTAGAGTCACCTTCTATAAAGTAGAGCTGGAAACATACAATTGTGTCTAATCTGAGCATATCTGGGAGTTTTATTCTGCAGGGCAGACTGGGGAACCTTAGGCATATTTCTACTAAAAAAAAATCCCAGTCAAAATGCAGTGGCTCCAGAAAATAAAGACCACAAGAGGGCGGTCAAGACTTGCAAATAAAAGATTCTAGGAAAAGTTAGACACAGAAGACCGTTAGGAACTTGTGACTGGATCTCTTTACTTTTTGATGGACCTGATGCTAGGCTCACCACTTTCTGTACCCAGTTGTTCCTCAGTTTTATGGAATGGCAGGGTGCCAAAAAAGACAAAAAGTCAAGGCTTTCCCTTGAAAGGGAAAATATTTCCCTTGAAATGTTTGTCCCAAACATTTAGGTCTGAGGGACACCAGTGGTCTATTCTGGCCTGCATGGGCCCGTTCATATCTACTCCACTTTCCTAGCAGCACAGACCTCCCCACTCCTAAGCAATACTGCTGACAGTCCAGAAAATCATACACTGTGATAGCTCCGAGAAGTTCTCGCAGCTCCGGACCCTGCCCCAGCTGACTTATAAAGCCTGTGCAGTAGTAACCCCAAAGGGGTATATTCCTGGCAGGAGAAGTTCTATAGGTTTCAAAAAAGCACTAAGTGCCAGAAATGCCCTAATGGTACCCTGCCATGGCCACATCCCCTCACATGATGCCTTCTGGAAGGCATCAGACAAATGTGGAGCGTCAGCCCCCTGGTGGGAGACCGTCTTTTTACAAATGGAAACATTTAGGGCAAGTTTTGGTCCTCAGATCCTCACCGACGTCTAGAGTCTTAGCAACTGGGGATGACTCAGGGCAGTAGCCTTCCCAGGATCTGTTTCTCAAGTGAGATAATACGGCCTGATGACCATGGAATAGCCAGCCTGAGACAGCAATTAGTGGACAGATCTGGGAAATGAGGGAAAACAAGGTTGGCTGTAAAGGAAACACAATATCTAGCAAGATGTTAGAGGTGTGTAATAAGACAAAAAGAACCGAGCACTTTGTGTTTCCCATGTTGGGCATAGTGTGATGTCAGGGGCCCCACATTGCTCCTTAGACTATGGCTCTGTTGCCATGACAACGCCGGCTGGCTTCCTGTGAATTTGCTCAGCAGTGACGACAGCCTAAGTGAATGTGTCCACAAAAAATATTTCTTATCAAGAAAATGACTTAATGTGGTTCCCCTGAAATTTCTACTCTGCTGAATATAAGTACTTCATTCACCACGTTGTTTGGCTGCAAAATGACACGTTCCTGCCCAGTTTGCACATCAGGCACCATGGGAAGAGAGAAGATAATTCAAGTGCATTGGAGGTTCTTAATTGTTGCTGTTCTGGTGGGTCAACAAGGAGATACAGACGTGCTGTTTAATCCAAATCTTGATAGAGGGCAAGGGTAGGCAAACTGCAGCCCACAGGCCAAAATCCGGCTGCTGCAGGTTTTTCTAAGTAAGATTTCATTGGAACACAGACACCCACATTCACACATCCACGTGGCTTTCACACTCAGTGGCAGAATTGGGTTGTTACAATAGAGACAGCTTGCAAAGCTTTCACGGACGACATGTGCCTACCCTTGATAGAAGAGGATGAGCACTGAATTCAAAGATCAGAGTTCTGCATTCAGAGCCCAGGGACAGAAACCGAGTTAGGCACATGGCTTAGCCAGTTGCCTCATCTGTAATAGAGGTGGCCTGTGTTAGCCCTTCTCCAGCTTCCTTCCAAATGCTAAAGGCTCGGTGACCCTCGGGCTGTTGGGCAAACATTACATCCCAGATGGAGTGACTGTTAGCACAAGAGAGTGATCCTTTGCCTGATGATCCGGGTCCTGTTTCAAGGACCGGTACAGAGGAAAGTAGCATCCTTGTCCCCGCGCGCCCAGTGCCCCGCCCAGTACTGCATCAACAGCTCAATGGCCCTGGGTAGTGGAGTTAGCTCTCTAGACCTCAGTGTCTGCACCTGCACCAAAAGCAGGGCAGACCTTCCCAAGGGCCCTTCTGTGACTGATGGTCCCTGGGTCTCAGGAACTCCCTGCAGTTGCCAGCAGAGGAATGAACGATGCACACCTGAGATTTGTCAGTCATGTGTGATCCCCGGGAGAAAACTCCAGGTAGCAGGTGTTGGCATACTGGTACGGGAGGAATCATCTGGCCCCATGCCTCCAGATCAGAGTTGTAGTTTGGATGACTGAATCGGGGGGGGGGGGGGGGGGGCAGGGATGATTAGCTATTCTTACCACGAAATCAGACACGAGACCTGAAAGAAATCAAGATCCTGCCTTCAGGAATCAGGTTGCCTTGACTCTCTGGGTTCCCCCCATTTCTCTCTGACATTTCAGCATCAGATTAAAGTGTCTGGCCTTGGGCACCACCCTCTGGACCTGGTAGTTCCACATCAGGAACCCATCCTAGGGAGACGAGGGATGTGCACAGAGTTTTGGGTATGAAATTGTTCATCTGTGTGTTATAGAAAACTGAAAATTGGAAATAACGTAGCTGTCCAGCAATGGAGGAATGGCTAAATACACTGTAGTAGAGCCACACAGCAGGATATGATACAGTCACTAAAATCATGTGGCGGAAGAGTGCTTCCAAATAAAAAGTTTGCTACCTATAAAGGCATAAAACAGGTTGTAAACAGTGTAATTCTGTTTATTTCAAAGAAGAAAACATGAACAGAATTAGATGAATGTTCACCAAAATGTTAACAATGATTTTCTCTGGGCGATAAAACTGTGTATATTTAAAGTGATCTTTTTTTTTAATTATTTTATCCATGTCTGTGAAATTTTCTAAAATGAACCAGTACTCTGCTTAACAAGCAGCATTGTTTAAAACTCTTTAATATGGTAACTCTACCTTTTAAAAATTTTTTGTATTAAATGTAATTGTCTTTTCCAGTGCACACATGCATCCATTCATTGTAAGAATATTTGAGGAGCAGTGGCCTCGGGCATTCTCTTGGGTCCTGGAGGCACATCAGTGAGCAGAACAGATAAGGTGCCTGTGCTGCTTGCAGGGGAGACAGAAAGGGAAAGATACAGTAGGTAGTGAGAGGCGCGTGAGAGAATCAATGCCATGGGAAGGACAGGACGAGGTGCCCTGTTGAAGCCTCGGCATTAAAGCATCACCTGAGCAGAGATGGGAGCGTGTCTTGTTCCTGTCTGGGTCAGAGGGAGCAGAAAGTGCAAAGGCCCTCAGGCAGCAAGCATGCTTGGCATGTTCCAGAGGATGAAAAAATTGTTTAGCCAGAGAACAATGGGCATTTTATTTACTCCAGATTACAGGAGGCTTTGATGCCCATGAGGTACCATCATCTTAACCCGTTGCCCAGTTACTGAATAGGAAGTAATGGATGTCATGACTCATGGCTGTTAGAAATACGCCGGCCATAATCCGTTAACAGTATCATTGAAAATGCCTTCAGTTCCTTTGTGGTTTTCTCCTCGTGAAATCTCTTGATTTAACCAGCATTGCAGTGGGTGTAGGTGAGTAAGTCACCTTAGGGCTAAGATGCTCTGCTAAGGTCCTTGGTTATATATGGCAAAGATATATACCTGTTTATGGAGCAGCACCCAAATGCCATCAGTCTTACGTTGTCAGAATTGTTTGCGTAAGCCCTGAAAACAGGACGTTTTCATTGGTAGAAAAACGATTATAGAATAAATCTGCAATTATTCACTTGCTCCCGTACTTGGTCATTGTTGGCCTGTCTGCCCTTGGAATCTTAGAAGTAGAAACTTATGTTGTCAGATTCCTCTCTCTACACTTTGCAAAACATCTTTGATAAATATATTCATCAAAGCCATATCTTCTGTTCTGCTAGGAGATGTAATATTGAAGACATTCACAAAAAAGGTACAAATTTACAATGACTTGCAGTTAAGTATTACAGCATACTTCAGAGGGTTACCTAGAGTCTCTATGATTATAGAATAGATGGCACCAAGAGATTTGGAATTACTTGATCAACTCTACTTCCTTAGTGTAGAGAAACCTTTGAGCTTGGATTCCTACTGAAGATAAGTTAGCACGTCTTGGAAAAATTGCCAGTCAGGGTATAATCGTATTTGGGGCTGGCGATTCAGGACTACACACTTCCCTGTCTTTATTGTCTGTTGGTTTTCCCACATACAAAAGCTGGTGTATAATCACTTTACAAAATTGGCAAATTGCAGACTATCCTTGGTATTGTGTTAAACCATTTGGTACTGGCATTACTGTAGGTCTGATCGTCACAGCTTGGCGGCGGCAAATGGTCCAGCCTAATAGAGAGTTAGTTAGCACCTACTGCCATCCAATCCCTCACACCTGGTGCCATAGTTTGACAGATCCAGTTTTCAGTTTTCATTTGAAATCCGCCCCCCTAATAAGGAGCTGCATGTGGAGAGCCTTTGGCCATACATATAGCTGCTCAGGCAAAGGTATTTAACACACATACACACTTGGAGAATTTGGATTTGTGGTATTCAAATTCACTTCATATGATGTGCTTTACAGAAACTCACCATAGGAGTCCTTTAAATTTATGAACACCTCCAATGATTGCAGACTGTTAGGACTTTTAGAGAATGTATCTGGGGCATAAAATGAGATGCATGTCAGTTATTAGGAAATTTTCTGATGGGGAGAGCACAGGAAGTCAAGGTCTTTCCCTGCATGGTCCTAGCCCCTGAGGGAGCTACAGAAGATGCTCCAGAAATCAGAGCAGCTGGAGCTCAGACCCAGTTCCTCTCCTACCACACTGGGAGGGCATAGAAGCATGGAAGCCCACAGGGATCTGTCACGGCCTCCCCACAGGTCCCGAGCTCCCGCAGAGCCTGTCTGCAGGCTTGATATATCCATAGTCACAGGGTTTCTGGGCCATGAGTCAGCCAAGCAGAACCCTGACCCAGGTGACCTGCTGCTGCTCATCCATGGTCCAGGAGCAGGTGGAGGCCAGGAGCCTGAGGGAAGTGCTCAAGGCAAAGGAAAGAAGTGCACAGTGAAGGATGTGATGTGAGGCCTTGCGCTGGGGGTTTTTGCAAAGGAGTCTTCATTTCACCTTCAGCATAGCCCAGGGGTGCAGAGGTCTTAGTACCACTGTATTACATGTGAGCAACCTGATGCTCAGAGAGGCCGTATCATCTGCCCAGAGTCACACAGCAAAAATGAGTAAAGCCAAGATTTGATCTAAACTCTTTGGAATCAAAGTCTGGGGCTCTTTCTAGAATTTGCCATTGATTTTACATGGTAATTGCCCTGGTGAAGGTGGAGAGGGTCACAGGGACTCTAAGGGGACTTTGAACTTAGTCTAGCACATCTGAAACATGCACGGGAATCATTTGAGGATCTTCTTAAAAAATGCATATTCTGATTCGTAGATCTGGGCTGGGGCCCAGGAATCTGCATTCCTGGCCAGCCTGCAGGTGATGCCAGTGCAGCTGATCCACAGACTACATGTTGAATAACAGGGACATAGACTATAGGACCTTTGGACTGCAGGCTCTTCGGAGGAGAGGCTACCTCACATTGATCTGATTTCCCCAGCATCTGGTCCCGTGTCTGGGGCATGACAGACCCACAGATATTTGTGGAATAAATGGTGGAGTGTTTAAATTCACCCACAAGGACCCATGAGTTGAATCAAAACATGTCCTGAGCAAGAACTCAAGATTTGAGATTTATCAGCAAGGAGCATTACCAGTGGGCTCCTAAGTGCTTTCAATCTGCAGCCCCATCTGATTCTCTGCTCCCTCCTCTGGAAACCAGCCTTCAGGAGACATCCTTGCTTCTCCTCTCCTGGTGTGAATTCCCGTTTGGGCACATAGCCCAGGGTGTCTGGCCCTGCAGGGTGTGTTTGCGTTGCTATCGTAAAGGATGCTGGCATGCTTATTCTGAGGCCTCCTTGGGTCTGCTGAAATCTCTGCAGTTAGACCATCAGCTTCAGCTTTATCCCTAGACACATACTATTTGCACTCCTGGTGAAGTCTGAATTACATTCACCACAAGGACAAACCGTTATGTCAACAGTATGCAAGCTGAGAAGGGCAGGTCTCTTTGTCTTGCCAGGAGACCAGTTGCCAAACAACCCATTCAAAAGCTCAAAGAAAGAAACAGTCCAGAGGCTCATTGTTGGTCATTTGTCAGATCCCAGCGAAGTCTAGGGCAGTCAGGACTTCTCACTGGAGAAAGGTCCCTTCAGAGAAGCTTCTGAGGGCATGGTTTCAGCTCGCTGGCCCAGCTAGTGTGGCCTCTGGGGAGGGTCACTGTGTGTGGCCAACCTCCCTAAAGGCAGGGATGCCCTCACAGCCTTTGTCTGCGGCTGTCCCAGCATGACCAGTGATGGTTTGAGGGAAGGAGTTCCGATTACATGTGAACCTCCAAATGCACAGTGTCCAGGGGCACCCTCTGAAATGACATACTTGGTAACAGCTGCTTTCCTGTAATTAACGTTTGGCAGATGGCTGGTTGGTATTGGCTACAAGCTGACTGTACCGTTCATGATTTGGCCTCTTCAAATTCTGCTGTAGGGCTTAATGAAGATGTATGATTTTGAATGAATCAATCAACCAATCAACCAATCAATGAGCTATTCAATGAATGTACAATTATGTGCTCAGTGCAGTGCTCGGCCTAAAGACACAAAGATGAATAAGATAGTCTCTGCCTTCCAGGACCTCACAGCCTAATGAGAAAGATCAGTAAATCCTCAGAAAAAGGTCACGTGTTCATTTAGGCTCCCCAGAGAAGTCAGATCTGCCACAGGGTTTTGGGAGCAAGGACTTCATGTGGCAAGTGATCCCAAGAGATGGAGGGGTGGGGAAGTAGGACTGTGTCCCAGGGAAGGGTGGAAGCCAGCTAGGGTAAGGTAAGGGCAAGTCAGTTATCTGGTGGTGCCACCGTGGACACACTGGAGCTCAGTCCTGCTGGGAAGCTAAGGAAACAGCATGGAACATGCTGCCCCTTCATGGGGCAGCGACATGGGCGCTCCAGGCTTGCCCTGCAGGCACGGCCCCCACAGAACCCTCAGATAGCCTCAGATGTACACAGGGGTGCCAAGCCAAAAGCTCGGGATGTGGGCTGGTCACAGACGACATCTGCCACAGGTTGGAAATCCCAGGAGGGAGGAAGCAGCAAGAAGATGGAGAGGTGGTGCTTAAGCTGGATTTTGTAGATGAACGAGATAGCGAGGCCCCTGTAGGAAGGGTGACCAAAGACTGGAGGCTGGAACAGAGGGGGCCCGGGGAGTAGTGGGACTGAGATCAGAGACCCAACTGATAGCCAAGGGTCTCCTCCACCTCCATTGTGACAAGTTGGCCTTTCTCTGTCCAGCAGACAGGAAGCCAGGGAAGTACAACGGGGTCCCTCCAGGGAAGATACTGAAAGGAAGGTCACGGAAGTAGGGACACTAGAGGTGGGGCCGCCTCGAGAGAGAGGTAGTGAAGGAGGCCCTGAGAAGAGGCCAGATTCTGGACACATCCTGCAGGTAAACTTGGCATGACCTGCTGACAGATCAGCTGTACAGCGTAGAAGAAGCGTTAAATACTCCATAAGTATTCACAGGTTGCCCTAGGAGCTGTTGAGAACAGGGCCCTGGAGGGAGACTGGCAGAAAGTCTTTGGGGAGGGGTCCTCTGAAGAGATGACAAGCAAGCTAAAGCCTGCAGGAGGGGAGAAGTCAGCCCAGGAAGTGGTGGGGGACACGGCAGGACAGTCTCAGGTGAGTGTGACCATACTCCCACAGCAAGGGGCAGGTGGGGGGGTGGGGGGGGGGGTGGAGCAGCTGTGAAGGATGGGAATCCGGAGTCAGAGCCTGCCTGAAAGTAGAGGTGGAGGCCGTGTAGACCATCCTCCTGGGGGCCTCTGCCTTCCTTGCCCTTTGGCACCCCCCCAACCCCCCGCTGCACAGCTGCCAGGGTAGCCACCGGCGGTCTCCTCCAGCTGTGCTGTTTATTAGACCCAGGTTGAGCGAGACACCTGCCAGAGTCAGGCCCAGACCACTGAGGTTTTGATATCGTGGAATTGTCAGCTTTTGAAAACTCCGTATTAGGATGGCTCCGTGCCATCCAGCAGCTAGCCTGCGGGTGGCAGCGTGGAAATGACTCCAGAAGCATACTCTGCAGGGGAAATGTGGAAGCCAGCTGCACGAAGCCCCCAGGCTGCTCTTATCTCAGGGCTGCCCAGGAGAGCTGGGGAGAAACCATCTCGCCCACTGGGCCGGGCCACTTTCTAGCCAGCCCCCCGACGGTGAGCACGGTCAGTGCGGCAGCCTGACCCATCCTCCTTCCAGACCACCCCCTGCGCTCCCAGCCACGTAAAACCCAATTCTGCTTCTGGCTAGAGAGACACAAGAATGGAATCTGCCCGGGCAGGGCAAGAAGCCGGTGTCCTTCCTCCATCCGGCTTCACCTCCTAGGAGTAGGAGACTCCTTTGTCAACATTCCTGCCAAACCTCACGGCTTGATTTCCGAGTGGAATCTAAGACCCTACTGCAGTTGGGTTCAGAAGCACTCAAATGCAAAAAATGCTTTTGTTGCATTTACATGCCTTTGGGGAACATTTTTTCCCTACAACTGAACTGAACATAGCCCCAAAACTCAGTCTTTGCTCAATTATGGCCCCCCAGTGAGGGCAGTGTGCAAAATGCCCAATGTTTCTTCTGGAGATCGTCACCTACAGCAGCCCATGGACCCTCTTACCACCGTCTGTGGTGCTGAAGTGTCAAAGGAGGAAGGAGCAGGGACTCTAGGAATTCACGTGAGTCCAGAACCTCTGGTTAGGAGCCCCGTGCTTCAGATGGAAGCTAGGTGTTCATGAGCAGCCCCAGCAAGATCACAGCCTCACCCAGGTGAAGACACTTGTCAACTCTTCCAAGGACGTCAGAGCACGGAGTCCGTTGTCTGGGGGTCTTTCCAGAATTTACTGTGACGTTCCTGATAGGATAAAATTAATCTCCTCATGCCTCTTTCTGATAACTTATTAAAGAAGAACAGAATAGAGGGGCATAGTCAGTATTCTCATCTCAAACTTGAACTTCCTGATTGTTCGTTGCAATTTCGACGACACCCAGCAGAAAGTTAATCAACTTGGAATCATTCCCGGGGCAGATGTTTGAAGTAAAAGAGGACTTCTGCTGTCCGTTACCTCCATTTTGACCCCAGTCCGTACCTTCTAATTGATTGAGTTCTCCTTTCCAGCTTCTCTCTTAACTCAGGCATGAGACCCTGCGGGCAAAACATCCCGTGATGGGGACCGAAACTACCCTCTCCAGCAATAAGGAATGCCCTGAGCCAGCAAGACCCCCGGTGATTGACCCCAAGACAGCAATCAACTTGACCTGCACTGCTCAGCTGCATGCATGTACCCGCCAGCCTCTGCCCTGCGTCTTCCTGACATGATCCTGGGAGTGCTTTCAGCACTTTGGAGACAGTCTTTGAGACACTAGTCTGCTGTCTTCCTGGTGCTGGCCTCCCCCAAATAAATCACTTGCTCATTTCACCACCCCTCATTTGTCTGCCTTTGCATTGTGTCAGCGGCGAGTGGTCGAACCTGGTCTGTTTGGGACCCCCGGGGCCAGATCCTTCTCCCTAGCTTCCAGAAGACGGGGCTGGTCCTGCAGTTGAGCGGGGGAGGGTCCTGATGTGACATTAGCAGTTATATCTTGGCTCTTTCTCAAAAGCCTGTCTAAAAATTTCTCCCATTCTCTGTCAAAGGGGAGGCCCATACACGTATCACTGCAGTTCAGGTTATCATCTTTGAAGAGCGTCGATGTATCCAACGACCCCTGGGTTCACCTGTGTGTCCCACCAGGCACTGCCCATAGAAGAATCATATAGCAGTGTCAAATACTTTCAGCTCTGAAGCAAAAAAGTTAGGGCCATCTTTCCCCCATGTGTTAATGCCTCTACCTAAATCGGTGTGCTCAGTTATTCCAGGCACGCACTCAAGCCATGAGGTTCGATCCCAATGCAAACGTGTTATTTTTATCACAGAAGAGCATCACCCAACAGCACAGCATCTGATGAACACATTCAAGAGTCATATCCTTACTCAACCAGGATGTAGCGCGCATACCCTGTGCTGAGCACTGTGTGAGGCCTGGGCATCCAGAGATGGTTGCCTGTGCTAATGCAAAACCTCTTCAACAGAGCCTGGCACAGGGTGCTCGCTCAGTAACTGTGGGATGAAGGGATGCTGGTGCTCTAAGAGGGAATATGGTTTATTCCTCAAAGCCTTCTCTGCTGCTAAAGAAAACATGTCAGATCCTCCCATCTGCCCTTAAGAGCTAAGAACTGATGCTGATGTGCTCTGGTCACGTAGTAAAGCCCAGAACGCCTTCTTTATGTCCTATACTTTCTTTTTGGTAACTACATTGACTCGAGTGATGTCCTGGCACCTGCTCCAGAACTCCGAGCTGCTCTTAGGTCTGCTGCATTGGGGAAGAAGGCCAGGGAGGTGGGAGAGTGGGGGGGGGGAAGGGGTAGAGGGCGTACCTCATCATTAAGAATGTATCCAAAGCAATATAGTATTTGTCCTTGGGCTCAGGGCTGTGGCAGTTCAGCCACACTGCAGGACCCTGGCCTTTCAGCAGCTGACGTGGCCAGCGACTGGTCCCCTCACCGTCAGGCAAGTGTTCTACATGCAGAGTCTGTGGGGAGATTCTCCATGGGCTCCTTTGCTGACTGTTGAGACCTTCCCATGTGATCCCATTAGCCTTTCCTTTTTATGCCGAGCCTTCTTTCTCTCCTCCACCTTTTACCTGAGACAGACTCCAGCTCTTCAACCAGAGTAATGAGGGTGTGGTCTTTCCAGCATTTTTGTGTAGCATGAGCCTGGTTTATAAAAATGTCTTTTGGTCACTGAGCAAGGATTCGTCAGGTTCAAAGGGTGCTGTGTGTTTTGCGTGAAACCAGGTTTCCCGAGTTCAACTCTTGACTTAAAAACAAAAAACAAAACCAAAAAAATAAAAAAATAAAAATCCCACAACCTTATGTTCTTCTTACTATGCCTTTTAAAGCAGCAATAAATCATCCCCACAGCTTGCCGGTTTAGAGGTTCCTCTCCAGGAGACCATATTCTCCCTTTTTGCTAGGGTACAAGTTCCCTTCATGCAAATGAACTATTTGCATATTTAAGAATAGGAAAATCTACAAGTAAGAAAAGCATCAGTACACAGGGTATTGCTTCTATTATGTTAACCATTGTGAAGCACCCCATTCACCAAGAAGTAAACTTTGAAGTCCTAGAATGAAAATCAGAATCCCATGACTTGATTCTTGCTTAACTATGTAAAGAGTTGTCTCTTGATAGGTAAGGGCAGTTTTGTGGTGTTTTTTTTCTTCTACTTTGCAAATGTTGCCCTTAGGGTAAGCATGGCCACCAACTGTGGAATAAATATCTCATCATCCTGTGATTTCTTTTCTTGCCCCCATCCCACCTCCCACCTCCCAGCTGACCTCAAGCTTAATTAAATGCTTTCTATCACTTTTTCCTGGGAAAAATGACACATTGTTCTCACATGTGTGCTTGTTGTTTAGAAAGCCAAGCTTGGCCCCGCTGGTAACAAAGTAATCAGTCCTTCAGAAGACAGGAGACAACCTTCCAACAACCTGGACAGAGTGAAACTCACAGACTTCAATTTCCTCATGGTGCTGGGGAAGGGAAGTTTTGGAAAGGTAAGAGGACAGTTGTCAGGGAGCTGGAGGGGCGCTTCCAGAGAATGCTAGGATCAGTTCCATGCTCCCTAGGGTTTCCAGAACCACCCTTGAGATTTGCCTGCTCTGTACTCATTTCTGAGATGTTCCCCTGCCTACCCCGACCCACCCACCGCTTCATTTCATTAAAAACAACCATACCCAGAAAGCTACAGAGGGTTCACTCTGCATCACCATTTTGGGGTTGAGAACAGAGCAGGTGCTCCAACATGTTGGTTGAATAAATAATCTTCGCAACTAAAAATTACAAGGTGATTTGTAGTAAGCAAACGTAATGATTAAGAGGCACTGAACTGCGTTTCTTCAATGATCAACCTATATGTCTACATTTGGCTTCTCTGGCCCCAAATCTCATGATAGATCCAGGAAGTGATGTCCATCCTGCCTTTTTGTTTGTCTTGGCTCCTGACTCGTGAGAAGCTTATAAAAAGGTCAGTCACATTTTTGCCTAAAGGATGCTCCTGAAAAATGTGCACACTTCAAGGTGAATGCTGAGGACCAGGTATATTCCTTTCCGCAGCCACAAAAGCTCCATCATGCAACCATAGCCTACGCTGTGTACAAATCTTGACAGCTCCTCAATTAACCAATACTGGAAGAATTTAATCTGCACTGACATGCGATCTTTCAAAATTTGCACATAAAGTGGAACTTTGTGAATGTTTATATCATGCATTTATAAATTGGCACAAGGTGAACAGCCACCTGACCAGGTTCCTCCCCACTCCCATTACCAGACATACACTTCGAACCTTTCAGGTTGCCTTTCGTCTGCTCCCAGGTAATGCTTGCTGACAGGAAGGGCACAGAGGAACTGTATGCTATCAAAATCCTGAAGAAGGACGTGGTGATTCAAGATGATGACGTGGAGTGCACCATGGTAGAGAAGCGAGTCCTGGCCCTGCTTGACAAGCCCCCATTCCTGACACAGCTACACTCCTGCTTCCAGACAGTGGTAAGGACCCTGGGGGGGATGTTATCTGTGACAAGGTGTGTGGGCGTCTCTCCAGGGCCACCCTTGACCCAGTGTTCTAAGCATCTGAATCAACCTTCTCCAGTGGAAAAGGCTCGAGAAAGACATAACCTGGGAACAGCCTCTCACTCTTATGCCACTGGTAAATTTGGGGAGTCCCCTCTCTGGAATGTGCCCTACTTACAAGCTTGGCACTAATTCTCTTTGATTCAGCAAACATTTGGATCAAAGGTTTTCTTTATACCAAGCAGTGTGCTAAGACTTAAGAATACAAAACCAATAAAATAACCCACAGTCCTGGCTTTTTAAGACTACTGATCCAGTTGCCAAGCATTGCATTGGAACATGAGGAAACTTGATCTCATAAAAGAGTGTGTTCTTGTTGATGGCACACAGCAGGCTTGGCAGTCTGGTCTGTTTTGTATAGCCCATAAGCTCTGAGAAAGGTTAGAGGGGTAAAAAAAAAAAAAAAAAAAAAAAAAAAAAAAAAAAAAGAATGCTATTTTGTGACGTGTAAATTAGATGAAATTCACATTTCAGTGTCCATGAATCATTTTCTTGGAACACAGCCACGCTCCTTCATTCTCCGACGTCCACAGTGGCTCTGAGGCTGTGAAGGCAGAGTTGAATAGTTGCAAGAGATGCACAAAGCCCATGGTCTTTCCTGTTTAGCCCTTTACAGAAAGTTTGCCGAGCCCTGTCTTACAGTATAAATAAAAAAGAGGACAAAAGAGTTCCAAAGCACTGATGAGCCTGTAGTGGGGCCAGGGCAGTGGCATGGAGCTTGCAGGCAGCCTGCAAGAAACGCGAACATTTCGAGGGCACCATCATCAGTCTTGCCCAAAGACAGGCTCTCCATTTCCTCAACGCTTGCCCTTTTTAAAGAGATGACTCAATAATCAGTAGCTATAATTAGTATTGTTATGATTACAATATCTTCAACTTTCTGTTGGCCGGAAAGTGACTCTCTGTTTTACGTCTCTCTTTAAAATGTCTTGGGAGGGACCCCTCAGTGCTCTTGGATTTTAGAATCTCAAAATGACAGTATAACCACACAGTGTCAGGGCAGGCAAGGGGCTGCAGAGTCAGGTGCCAGCCACTGCGTGTCAGCCTGGCACTGGTGGCATGGACAGCCCCCTCCTCCCGGCAGCACCAAAGTAGGGCCGAAGAGGGAAGAGCAATATAACAGAGAGGGACCCATGTCTGCGAGTCCTAGCCCGTATCCTATCACCCTGGTTACACTGACGAAGCTCCAGAAAGCAACAAAACATGGAAATAAAGATGGAATTAAAATTCATAACAGGAAAGCTAGAGATGGAAGCTCCCGGAGCTATTTCCTGGCTGCTAGCACCAGCTTCATCATTTTTTCCCTCCCCGTGCAACACTTTAATGTTTAATAACTTCAGCAAAATGTCTAGAAGCGAACAGAGGTCGGCTTTCCCCTGGGTGTGCTGTGCTGTTAGCTATTTCGCTGTTCAACCCCATTTTCCCCCAACTGCCCCACTGTGATGTCCTCATAAACATGCACACTTACTGGGGTCAATGATGTACACCCTCCGTGGGGCTGACAATTAACACACCAGTGACAGAGAAGATGAAGAACAATATTTGGGCCTATTATGGATGCAACAGCACATCTGATTAGCCTCGTCATGTATAGTCCCTTCCCCCACAGTCAATATCGTTGGGCATTTATAATTTATGAGCCCAGCCTAACTCACGAGATTGGTTTTCGGAAGCTTCCAGTGAAACACACGACTACAGCACTGTGGTTTGCCTCCCAGACACTGCAAACCAGAAACACCAGTTAAAAGTAAATAATTGGCCCACTTGGATTCTTCACACCATCCCTAACTTAGACATGTCTTCTGTGTGCAGGAGAGAGGGAAGAGGGTTTGAGGCCGTTACTGTAATAGGAAGCATGTGGAACCAGATGGGGACAGGCATGTTGACAGAGCGCCATTATTTCAGAGTTACATTAATGGCTTTATACTTCCCGAGGCCCTCATGTGGTAGGGTCTATTACTTATTTTTTATTTGGGAAGAAAAAATTTGAAGGGCTCCACTGAGCAGATCTGCCAGCGAAGCCCACGGTTTACTAACTAATGAGAAAGCAAAGCACAGCCTAGAAAGTAATGGAAGCCTCTCTGCCGGTGACCAAGCCCTGCTCACATGTTGAACCTTCATCTTCAGGATCGACTGTACTTCGTCATGGAATACGTCAATGGTGGGGACCTCATGTACCACATTCAGCAAGTAGGAAAATTTAAGGAACCACAAGCAGTGTGAGTACTATTTTTTTTTTAAGGCCTTTAATTTAGACAGCACATAGAAACTTCTGGGTGAAGTATGGACGTAGGGCTTCACCGTCCTCCGACCTGAGCCCTGTAACTTCCCAGGGGGCAGACTTATTGGTTGGGTCCATCTACACCCATCCCAAGGAGAGGTTTGTTCTACTTCCAGTAAGTTGGAGATGCTGGTGTATCCCCCTCTCACCCAGTTCCACCCTCACTGATTGAGTCAGCCATTCATGATACAACAAATCGTTGTTGTACACCCACAACACACCAGGCATTAGGAGTGTGAAAGGCTCTCTGCCCTGTGGGAGCTCACCATCTGCCCTGGAGTAGAAGAGGTCACTCGACAATTGTAACATGTAGCCATAATTTTAGAGGTGGCACCACGCAAGCCCTGATAAAGAGGGGAGTGAGGGTTGCACATCCTCAGGCAATGCCCAAGCCAGCAGGGCGGAAGGTAAGGTTTGAGATTGAGGGTGAGGGGAGCTCCAGGTGATGAGCCTGATGGAGGACCTGGCTGAGGACCATGGAAGGCTGTGGGGGGCTTGACACCATCAGGCTAAGTTTTCAGAGAGCTCTGACCAAGAGGGGAAGGAGGAAAGGAGAGTGGGGACTGGTGCATGGGGGTTGGTGAAAAATCTATGTAGAGGAGAAAGAATGGAACTTTAATTAGACCTTGACCTTGGAGCCAAAGAGGAGGAAGGGTCTTTGAGAAACATCCTGGAGGAAGAAAAGCAGAACTTGGTGTAGAACAAGAAACCTTTTCAGGTGATACCTCATTTTAGGGTTGGGGGCAGCCACAGAAGAGATGGTTTGGGTGGGGAATCATGAGCTCAGTTGGGAGGGTTTGATTAGGATGTAAGAGTCAGCAGCACAGGGCAGAGACATGGGCTCCGGGGGAACAGAGAAAATGGTCCATCTAAGGGGGGACTTTGGTATCAGAAAAATCATCCTGTTTTCCAGGGGCTAGAAGATCACAGGACAGGCAGCAGGAGCAAATGTATACAAACAGCTATTTCATTTCCCCCAGGGAGGATGCAGAGTGGGCATATACCCTGATTAATCAAGTTAGCTAATGTTCATTGGATTCTGGCCGGTGTTTCGGTCTAAAAGATAAATCTGAAAAACTGTTGGCCTGCGTGGGTTGGTGTGTCTTAGATTGAGTGAAGATTGAGTGAAGGCGGAAGAGGGACTGCTTTGGTAGCAAGCTTAAAATATGCAAAGAGGGTTTTTTTTTTCATTCTCAGATTTCTTTATTAATCAAATACACAAATGCCAATCAGATTTTTGTTGAAGGGGATTTTTTTTCCTAAGTTTTTAAAAATTTATTTATTCATGAGGAACACAGAGGCAGAGACACAGGCAGAGGGAGAAGCAGGCTCCCTGCCGGGAGCCTGATGTGAGACTTGATCCCAGGACCCCAGGATCACACCCTGAGCTAAAGGCAGATGCTCAACCACTGAGCACCCCTCCATTTCTATTTTTATTTTTCAGTCTTCAGAAATGCCTTTTTCCCCTGTCTTACTCTGTTAGTTATAAAGCATTAGAATGCTCGGGTTGTAAAGCCCAGCTTGATGGAGCTGCAAAGAGCAAGTAGCCGAATAGCCACCTTGTTCTGAGGTAACATCAAGGTGTCTCATCCAGCGCCCTTTGGTTGTATTTGTGTTGCTAGAAAATGTTTATTTTAAAAATACAGAAAAGCACGAAAATAACGCAAAAGTTGCCTTTAATCCTCTCTTCCTTCCACCACCCCTTCCCTGTCTTGCCAGCCTTCAGGGGTGCCCCCTGCCCAGTTAGAGTTTGGTCCTTATCACCAAAGGTTGCCCTCTGCCTGTGTAGACATTGTGCCGATTTTAAACCTCCCAGGTGTGATGTTTGCACAGACACAGCCTTGTGGCTCCTCAGACTTCAGAGATTCCTAAATGCTATGCAAATTTTAAAACCTCTTTCAGCATTTACTCTGAGTTTATTATGAATTATTTAAAAGGGTAAACTCAAGTATGAATCATGGTGTGTGTCCCATTTATCCCAGCACTTGGGGCGGGGACGGGTGGGGGGGGGTGAGTACAGCAGCTACAGAGTGCATCACACACTCTACTTTGTCTTCTAGGGAATCACTGCATCTTTACACACTAACGCATTCTGTCCATGAATAGGGAAATGCACATTTTCTCCACCCTTCCCCAGTCCTGACACAGAAGAGTCTAGCAGCCACTTTTTAAAAGATTGCATTAGGAACTTCTTGTAAGCAGTAAATTAACTGTCTACTGGCTTCAAACAAGAAGTGCTTGTTTCTGGACAGGTAATAAGCCTGTCTCTTTGACATATTAGCTGTAGAATTCCTTGGGGAGGTGAGAGTGATAAAATGGCAGAGGGAAGGATGAAGGGTTTGTCACATGTAGGGTGATGTTGATCTCTGATAGTCGCGGGATCTTACATTTTTTTTGCCTCACTGATGCCCAAACTGGAAGGTACAAAATGTTCAGAAATCCACAGAGCAAGCCAGAGACCTGATGAGCATTTTCTTTTGCAGATTTTATGCGGCAGAGATTTCCATTGGATTGTTCTTTCTTCATAAAAGAGGAATCATTTACAGGTGCGTATGGAAGCTCTGCTGCCAGCAGTGCAGCTGAGAGTCTTCCTGGACCTCTGGTCCTCCGTGTGCACATATAATTCTGTGATGGGGACCTAAGACAGACTTGATAACCCTCGAGGTCACAGAGACCTGCTGGGACCCACCTTTGCCTACAGCCTCCAGGCAAATCAGAGCTATTTTCTGATCTCTAGACCTCAAAAGATGTTGCATCTTATTTCTGCTTCCCACAAGAAAACATGGCTTTTCTCTCCACTGACAGCTCCTTCCTCTGCCTTTTTTTTTTTTTTTTTTTTTTTGAATGGAGATCAGGGAGCAATGGAAACCGAATTTTTGTTCTAGATGCTCAGCAGGAGAAAAATATGGGGTGTAGGGGATAAGCAGAGGAAAAACTGTTGAGTTAAATTCTTCAGGTGGTGAGCAACAGCACAAGTCTGATGCCAAAAAAAGGAGAATGTCTTCTAGTATTCGTCGAAGAGTACAAGGACGTATGGCACTAGGGCAGAATGCAATAGCCACACGTGCGTGAGCCCATGAGGTAGTTCTGAACCTGTGATTGGGCAAACCTGGTTGTAGGCCAGGCCCTCTGTATGGGACAATAGCAAATCAAATGAGTGGGATCTGCCCAGGCCTGCTAAATTGGAATCTGGTGATTCACATGCTCAGCCAAGGTCAGTGATCGCTAGTCCAACCATTTAATCATTTATTCGGTGTGCATTTATTAAGTACCTACTGTATTCTAGGCACTACAGTAGGCTCTGGAGATGTAAAAAAACAAAACCCAGTAATCCCTGGTCCCCACTCTCCCAGGACTCATAGTTAATACACCATTGCAATGGCAGCTAGTCACATAGCCTTCTGTCTCACTAGCTCTGGAGCAGACTGTGTGATGTCATGGGATGGACTCTGATGCTCTCCTGCTTCCTTGCAGGGATCTGAAGTTAGACAATGTCATGCTGGATTCGGAAGGGCATATCAAGATTGCTGATTTTGGGATGTGCAAAGAACACATGATGGATGGAGTCACAACCAGGACCTTCTGCGGGACTCCAGATTACATTGCCCCGGAGGTAGGGCCCCCCGATTCTCCTTGTTTTCTAGACCAGACCTTTCAAATCACACATACAACCTCCTCATTGGGGTATGGAATCATTAGTGAATAACTAAGTCGTGACCACAAAATGGGCTAAACTAAGCTAAATAAAGCAAAATAGAAAACAAGTGTGAGAGCTCACTGCATAGTACGGTATGTCTTATTTCACGGAACTTTGTTATGTGTAAGCTGCTTGTATGGTGGAATGTGTTTCTTACACAGTCATGGTCAAAACAATTTAAGCTATACTGTCGGGCAGAGAAAGTAGAGATCTTGGTTGTAAAAATGCTCCGCATGGGAAAACTGGATCAAAAGGTGATTCCAATGATGACTTTATAGTAAAATTACAGTGATTAGTGCCCTACCTCACCCATTGAGTGGGTCATGGTGTTTAATCTAGACAGAACATTTCAGTGTGGTTATAAACAGTGTGGTTCCAAGATGTGTGATTACAGCAGTGGCCATACTGCTTAATCTTTGTTATGACACATTCTTTTTTTTTTTTTAAGCTTTGTTTATTTATATGAGAGAGTTTATATGAGAGAGATATATTTATCATATTTATATGAGAGAGTGAGTGAGCAAGCAGTGGGGAGAGGCAGAGAGAGAGAGACTCTCAAGCAGACTCCACGTAGAGCCCAACGCGGGGCTCGATCCCACGACCCTGAGGTCATGACCTGAGCCAAAATCAAGAGGTGGATACCTAACTGACTGAACCCCCAGGAGCCCTTGTTGTGACACATTCTGAGTAATTTTCGTCCTATTGTGAACCTTCCAACATGCCAATGACCAGGTCGGTTATAACCCTGGATCACTGTGTAGCCAACTTCCCATTCACACACAGCCCAGTGGAAGAAACGGTTTCTTCCCAGCTGAGTTCCATCATGGTAGAAGGTAACAGATGCAAAGTTAGCCCAACCTTCCCTCTTCGGGAGAGCTCTCGTGTCAGCTGTTGGCAGCTTGTGTGGTGTTTTTTTTTTTTTTTTTTTTTGTGGTGTTTTTTTCACCTGTTGTTCGATTCTTCACAGGCTGTGGGAACTCAGTAAGTTACTTGGCCTCTGCCTCCCTGTTTCTGCAGTGGCAAGTTAGAGATAAGCATAGCCTCCTTGTAGAATTCCTATGAGGACAGAAATGCCAAATAAAGTGTTTTTGCACCTAGTAGACCCTCTGTGGTAGCCAGAGTTCCAAAAGGGAAGCTGAATTTCTTTTTTCCAGCATGAAGAGCTTCCTTGTTTTGTTTGTCGTATGCCCAGTGTGGAAACACAGACTTCAAACACTTACTTAGAAACTTAAATTCTCAGTGACATAGCCAAAGGTGACATGTTATCTTGATACATAACTTCATGGGGCTTGCCCTCCAAAGAACTCACACATCACTGTCTCCAGGCATAATGGGAGCTTAAATAGTCCTATTTCTCAAACAGGAAGAATAAGGTGATCATACAGTACCAGTACAACTTCCTGATGCAGTATTTATTCTGACACCTTCTACAGGCTAACATGTATTAAACAGGCTGTGATTATGAGCTGTGCGTGCTCCATTTAACACCCACCAGATGCTATAAAAATGTGACAGGGAAGGCAGTGTTTTTAGGAATAAAGGTGGTTTGAACTTCATCTCCATTAAGACCCAGCCTCTGCGATCAAACTAATAGCCTTCTGCGCTCAGTAACACTTCAACCATCTGACATCACCAGGGAGATGGCATTCCACGTAGATGAAATGTTCCAAATAATTGACATTTGTTGTCTTTTTTTCCCTCCTAACCTGTATCAGGTTCCTGTTGCCACTACAACAAATCACTATGCACTTAGTGGATTAAAACAGTACAAATTTATTATCATATGGCTCTGGGGCTCAGAAGTCCAAAATCCATTTCACTGGGTCAAAGACAAGTTGTCGGCAGGGCTACACTCCCACCAGAAGCTCTGGGGGAGTCCCACTGCCTTGCCCTTTCTAGCCTTTGCGTGGCCACAGTCCATGGTGTCACGTCTTACCATCTCCGTCTTTGGTGACCCCAGCCTTACAGCCTCCCTCTCATAGGACCATCGTGATTACAGGGGCCCCACCCATATAACCCAGGCTCATCCCTTTGTCCCAGAATCCTTAATCACATCTGCAGGGATCCCTGGGTGGCGCAGCAGTTTGGCGCCTGCCTTTGGCCCAGGGCACGATCCTGGAGACTCAGGATCGAATCCCACGTCGGGCTCCCTGCGTGGAGCCTGCTTCTCCCTCTGCCTGTGTCTCTGCCTCTCTCTCCCTCTCTCTGTATGACTATCATAAATAAATAAATAAATAAATAAATAAATAAATAAATAAATAAATAAATAAAAATTAAAAAATTAAAAAATAAAAAAATAAATCACATCTGCAGAGTGCCTTTTACCAAATAAAATTACCAATATACACAGATTCCCAGACTAGAATGCACAAACCTCTGGGGACATCCTACCACGCTCAAGATGGTGTCCCATCTAACTATATTTGATAAACTCCCACCTCCTTCCTCTAAGGACACTGAAACATACTTCTAATGTATCTTGGCAACTTTGGGGCATTTTTTTTTTAACTTGTACTGGTTTGTATGTTTATTTACTTGTGTGCAACTTGATCACACACGGGTAGACTTGCTTCTACAACAGCATAATCCAGAAAGAGTATAGTTCATCCCTCCTCCTGGCCTTTTATAGTCACACCCACCTCTCCCCATCACCCCTCTTGTCCCCATCCTTCCCCTCCCCCACCAACCAACCACTCACCTCTTTTCCATCCTATAACTTTGTCATTTCAAGAATAGCATATGACAGAGTCATACAGTATATAACCTTTTGAGATTGGCTTTCTCATCTGGGCACTTTCTAGAACTGTAGTCATCATATTTGTGCTTCTACCCCCTGGGTGGGTTACTGAAACATCCTTTGCCTCAGTTTCTTCCCCTATAAAGTGGGGATGATAATGTCTCCTTCATGAAGTTACTGCATGTAGTTTGGAGGATCATCTGGCACCAGGCACGTTGGTCCTGCCATGGTTATTATTCACTTGACCCATTTGCCACATTGCATTGTGGGCCTCTTGCAGTCTTCTACTACAACCCTCCCTCAAATAGTCCCCACAGCATGATTCAGAAGAGGTGCCCACAGCAGTTAGGTAATGGTCTAAGGCCACATTGCTGAGAAGTGCCAGGACCAGGCTTCACTGCCAGGCCACCTGCAGACCCGTGGACTGCCCACTGCACAGAACCCCTGCTCAGATCCTAAGTGACTCACATGTTCAGAGAACGTGCCGTACACTTAGTGTGCCAAACAGGGTGCCACTGGGACAGCATCTACAACAGGGCCCTGCCCTTGACATAGTTTACAGTGTGGAAGACATGACATGCAAACAGAAACCGAAATCCCTGTTAGATTCTGGTTGACTTTCATTGTAAAATAAGCTGCACCACTTTGGGAGCTCAATCAGTAATTCACATTGTTTTACCTGAAACAATAATCTCAGTTCAAGTGGTTTCACCTTTTGTTGGCATTTCCCCATACGGATCCAGGAATATGGCATATTTGACCATGGGAATAATTGCTGTGAAGAGGAAGCCCATCTAGGTTCAAAGTTTCTAAATTTGCTCAGGGGTTAATATAATCCTGTCCTCTGTGTAAATCTTTCTGTCAGGCAGAGGCAAAAATAATTATCCTAGCTGGCATTTTCCTTAATAGGCAAAGCAGAGACTTAAATATTTATGGCTGTTTGTTTAAACCCCTTGAAATGGATTAATATTGTGGCATCTCCTTAATCAGTGAAGATGAGCTAAAGCAGAAAATGTCACTTAACAGATGGGACTTTTGGAGTTGAGTTGGATACCCACAAGGGGGACACTAATCAGAAGAGAAGTCCTGGATCTGACCTTACAGGTCCTCTTTGCTTTGACATAGAAAGAATTCTTAGCGGTCGGTGTAAGTCCCTGGGAGGGACAAACAGAAGCTTCATCTGAGTTTAATCCCCCAACAGAACGTGATTTGGGGCATGTGGAGTCCACCTCCTGGCAGCTAAGAATCAGGGTCTGAATATTTGCATTGCCCACTTTTTCCCGGGAGAAGAAGAACAGCAGCAGGGGATGGGTTTACTCCTGGCTGGTGCACCTCTGAGTACCTCCTGCTGCGGTGGGAGCAAAGTCGTTTGAAAATGTGCCACAAAGAATCCTTGCTATGGCAGGGAGCATGTCAGACCACACCAAAGGATAGGACCCATGATGGAGAGACTGCCCCTGCACAAAGCCCCCGGGGCACATCTGGTTTGTCACATTTTATACATGAGCAGAGGTTGAGTGACTCACCCACGGTCACACAGCTGGTAACAGGTAGAGGTGGGATTTGGGCCTGAGATATTCTAACCCTAGAGCAAATACATGTATTCTTGGCACCTATTGCCCCATCTTCAGAGGGAAGAGAACACTCCCTAAGCAAACAAGCAGTTCACAGTGGGTGCTGAGATGTTATACAGCATGTGTGACATCTTTTAGGAGAAGATGGATACTCATCCATCTCCACTGTATCTGGGACCTGAGTCACAAGCATCAATACCACAGTCAATGACTCGGGACTGTATTCCCACTGGTACTACTGCGCACACCACTTAAAATCCCCGGGCGAACCACTAACACCCAAGTCCCTCTCCCACACATGGTAGCAATCAGCCAGGTAGTCAGAGCACCTACTAAGTGCCTGGCAGGCCTGACATGAGAACAGAGCCCAGCAGGGACCTGTGAGGAGGCCCGGGACTGGGAGCAGTTTGAAATAGGCTGCTGCCACCCAGGAGAGACATAGATTGAGAGATGTGGATGAGATAGTAGAACAACACGCTGCAACACGGCTGAGGGAACAGTCTGTGGGCACATGTGCTGTCCCCACAGTCAGCTGACCATAAGCAGATGTGCAGACTCCTGTGGGTGGGGGGAGCTGGATGGGTTCAGAGAGCCGGAGACCCATCCTAGGGGGCCAGTGGCTTCCATTCCTATGGGAAGGCCAGCCAAGCCCAGTCTTGCCTATTACCACCACCAAAGTTCAAAGTTGGGTCTAATATATATTAAGAGGAAGTGTACATTCTTGGTAAGATTGAACTACTGGGCCATGAGCTGTGACCTTTTCTGGAGGGGGCCAAGGGTCACATCTGGGGGGAGCCATATTTTAGGAATGGGAGGAAGAAGAGAAGACCAAGGGGTATCGAGAGAGGTAGAAGAACTAGGGAGCCATAGAATGTTGGATATCAAGGAAGGTGAGTGCTCGTGAACTCAGAGATGGCCGAGAACCGTGGAGGTCAAGGAGCTGCGGGTAGGTGTTGGGGGTGGGAGGGGGGATCTGGCCACGGGGAACCAGCCATCCCTAAGAGCATGTGGTAACGATGCAGCAGAAGCTGCATGGCATGGAGTTGAGTGTGAGCGTCAGCAGCCAGGCAGGAACCATGTCTTAAGAAACAGATGGTAAATGGATGGGGGAAGGTGGACGGGCACTCCTAGGGAAGCAGGATGAAGGAAGCACCAGTAAGGCTGGGAGAACCTGAATGTGTTTCTAGGCCAAAGGGAAAATGCTCAGAGAGAGGGAAAGAGAAGATACCGGAAAGAGAGGGAGAGACAGGGGATACCACGGGCAAGGAGGAACGGGATAGGGAAGCAGGAGGAAGGAGGGAACCTGAAACCATCCTCACCGGCTGGCTTGCATTTTCCACAGGCAGGCCCAGAAGGACAGGGCAGGGTCTGTGGGTGGGCGGTGTGCTGCTCCACTTGGTGGGGACAGCCAGCGACCCACAGCCATACAGTGACTCCCCAGCAGACACAGGGCTCCCCGGCAGGGGCATAGGGCTCTGGGCAGGGCCCATCGGGGGAGGCCAGACCCCTGCCTCAGGCTCCTGGGAGTGACTGAGCAAGCAGTAGGAGCAGGTAAGCAAGGCCGGAGGTGGGGGGAGGTTGGCGCTGAGGGTCTGTCAGAATAGGGGAACTGAGGAGCTGGTCCTAAAGAGCATTGAGGTGCCATAAGGGGAGGGGAGAAGGAGAAGGGGAGGGGAGTGACAGAGGGCAGGACATTGCCGCAAGGGCTGCGGAGGGGGTTCACTTCTGAGTTAGGCATCTTGGAGAAGCTGGGGTCCTCACAGTGGCCTGAGACCCTTTGCTGTCTGCCCCCCAATTCCCCTCGCTAACCTCATCTCTCGCCTCGCCCTCCACCCCTCACCCCTGTCCGTCCAGACCCCCTGCACTGGCTTCTTTACCTCCCCAGTTTGTCAGCCTGCCATCCTCAGGGCTTTTGCTCTTCTCATTCCTCTCTACCTGAGATACCCTTCCCCGGCAGTGGAGCCCCCTACCTGCGCCTCAGTTCCAGTGTCACCTCCAGAAAGCCATTTTTCCTGGTGACCCTGTTCAAACCTACAGACCCCCAACCCCACCACCACCCACTCCTGACCCCCCCGCCTGCTCTCCTTCCACGGTGCTCCTCACCCTCTGAAAGAGCATGTCATCCTGAGCTCACAGGTGTATTTATCTAGCCCCCTCGGCCCCCCACACAGAATCTTTGTCTTCTGCCCACCACAGAGCCCCCAGCCCAGGGCTGGAGCAGAGCCGGGCGGGCGGAGGGGACCCCGGAGGAACAGGTGCAGCGAGCCACGTTCGTGGAGCGGCTGTGGAGGGAGGGGGCTGGCAGCAGAGCAGAGCTGAAGGCCGGAAATCGAGAGGTCAGGAACTCCATGGCAGGGATGGGACAGATGATCCCCAAGGCTGCCATCAGGGCGAGGCCAGTGGCACGAGGGGACGGCCACCTGCCTCACGCCACCGACCCACAGGAGCTGGCGTGCTGGGGGACCCGAGTGTCTGAAGTTGTGGGACATCAACCTGGGTTCCCCCCCACCTACAGCCCAAAGTGCCGGAATATTGACACCCCCGGAGACGTTTCCTGGCCTCTGGTTGTAGAGAAGGATGGAGAATAAAAGAGGATCCGAAAGTTAAATGAGAAAAGAATGGACGAGGCGCAGGCAGCCAGGCAGTAAATTAGCCCTCGCGCAACTGAGAGGAAGGGGAAGACGGGCGGGGAGCGGCCAGTCGGCACCTGCCGGGGCTCCTCGGGATCAGCACCTCTGGGTCCCCCCGGCCCCCCACCAGCCGGCGCCTGCCGAGCGGAGAGCACTTGATTAGAGAAGAGCGTAAGCCGAAGGTGGCTCGCTTCCTTTCAGAGGCCCGTCCCTCTGTGTGGGGTCCCGGTCCCATGCCTCTGGCTTTGCAAGAGAAAATGAAGCCGCTGCCTTTCCTGCTAGAAATGTTTAAAGAGCCAAGGCCCCACTTCCCCTTGGCTTCTCCCAGATCTTTTCTAGGAATTCCGCTGGTCACGTTACTCCTCCGTGTCATGATCGGCCCCAGCTCTTAGTTCGCTGGGCCTTGGGTTTTATCAGCGTCGCCCTGTTCTCTGGAGCATCCCCCCCCCCCCCCCCCCCCGCCCAGGACGCTGTGGCCAGTGCGGCACCTGGGAGCCCGTCCTGCTTCCTGACTTCCCTCCAGCCCGTTCTCCGGAGCTAACCAGCCCCCTGTGGGTGGGTTAATCATTGGGTCAGCGCTGCGGAGCTGGCGTCGGGGGCTCTGGGTTCCAGATGACACACCCAGGGTGCAGAGATTGGTCCTTTTTCTCACAGCCCCAGTTCAGGGCAGATATGGGCTTTGAACCCACAGCCGGTCCACATCTCGCTGCAGTGGCTGCTATCCCAAGGAGAAGGGGGGACAGCAGATGTCACTCGGGTATACCCCAAGAGCGCCTCACCCCCTATCTGCCACCGAGCCCCCTCCTGCCACCATCCCTGGTTTGCAGAGCCCCGCGAACACTGAACATTTCCTCCTGGCGTGCTGTGGCTACACTTGGCCTTATGTTCGGGGATTTGTTTAAATCCTGTAAAAATGGGTCAGATTTCAGGAACCTTACTTCACCTTTTACTGGGGAGTATATCTTGAGAGCGATGACCAGCACTTGGTCTTTTCCTAGCAGGTACTACGTGCCTGTATCTGTCATCTCGTTGAAACCTCACAGTAGTCCTCTGAGGTGGGTGGCGTTATCCCAGGTCTATAGACAAAGGCAGAGGAGCCATGGAGAAGACAGGGGACCTGTCCAAGGCTTACAGCAAGCGGCAGGACAGGGCCCCTAAGCCCCAAAGTATGGGTCTGCTGCCCTCATGTCATCAGCAGCCAGGACCCCCTGCTCAGGCTATCACTTACTGTCCTGCTACCAAACACATCTGGAAAGACCACCAGGCTACAAGAGCTCCCAGTTCTGGAAAATCTTGTATTCCAGCTAATAAAACTCCCACGGGCACAAGCTCTGTTCCTAACCCCTAGGTCATGCCTTCACTGCACATACGTAGTCATTTTGTTCACATGCACAGTGGACGTTTGGAATGGCTCCCTGTTTGGCAGAAGGGGCCTGAGCTGAGGAGGATCCCACGTGGGCGCCGTGCTGTGGATCTTGTCTGCTTCCCCGGAACCAACCACCCACACCCACCAGCCTGAGAGTGACCAGTGACCAGGGTGCAGTGACTGAGTCCGAGAACCACTAGAAGGGGGACTAGTGGGCAGATGACGGTGCATCACATGATTCTGTGTGGATCCCATCTCCCTCTCTGTTGACCTCATGTGTGCTTAATGTCCACCCCTGAGGGAAGCTTCCTATTTGATTTCCACTAGCTTTTTCTTCATCATTGCGTAGTGAACTCTGGCTGTAGTTCTGTTCCTTTAGGAGCCTGGGGTGACATCCATTAAATGGGGGTAGTCACAGTACCACCTCAAAGCATGGCTTTGAGGATGAGGTGAGTTTTGCCCTGGCTGCCTCCGAGGAGGCACTCCGTACCTGTTTGTCACTTGCTTCAGTTATGTGTTGCTCTGAAACTGCCCCCACACTTAATGGGTTAAAACAATACCCGTGTTAATGCTACGATTCCGTGGGGCAGGACTCGGCAGGGCTTGGCACTGGCTGCCATGGCTCTGCTGTGCTGCAGCATCCAAGATGGCCTTGGGCGGTTGGCTGTTGGCCAAGGCCCCAGGGGTTCTCCTCTGTGTGGTCTGTCTTTCCATGGGGTCTTTCACCACTCAGTGGTTTATGCAGCTTCTCAGCACAGTGGCTGCCTCCCAAGAGGGCAAACACGGAAGCCATAAGTCCCCTTCAGCTTCACCTGGAGTTTAACTGGGTCCCTTCTACCACATTCTGTAGGTCAAAGCAAGTCCCAGAGCCAGCCCAGATTCTAAGGGAGGTGATAGAAATGCTATATAGTGGTGGGAAGAGTGGCCTAGTCACCCCAAAGGAGGGCACACAGGATGGGAGGGGCCCCTGAGGCCAGTTTCAGAGGCAGCTGGTTTGGGAACTCTATGTTGGTCAGTGGATGGCTCCTCAACACGGCACCCCAAAAAGGGCAAATCTCAAAGGTGCCGAGGGGCCCCTGAGGCCAGTTTCAGAGGCAGCTGGTTTGGGAACTCTATGTTGGTCAGTGGATGGCTCCTCAACACGGCACCCCAAAAAGGGCAAATCTCAAAGGTGCCGAGGACCCAGACAAGAGGGGATCCTGCCCTGTGTTTTAGACCTGGGATCAGCAGACTCCTTCTGCTAAGGGCTAGAGAGTAAATATTTAAGGGTTGAGCTAATTTAAATTTTAGATTTTAACCAAGGACAAAATCAAGCAACTGTTTTTGCCAAAAGGCTGATAGTCTTTTTTACATTTTTTTCATTTTATATTTATTTGCTCACAAGCAGGTCGAACACAAATAGGAGACAGGTTGGATTTGGCCTGCAGGTTGTAGTATCCTGCTCCCAACTTTAGAGGGTTCTCTCCTGGCCCTCTGCCAGCCTTAGCTCACAGCCTTATAGGGTGAGAGCAACAAAGTCCCCGGGGCCTGAGAATTTCCTTCCATGACCTACATTGGCCTCTCCCTAAGATCCATTCTTGCTAGGGACACCACCCTGACTCCTGTATCCAATGGAGGGGGCAGTGGTGGTGGCTGTTCGCAGGGCATAGTAGGGCAGAGCTTGGACGGTCAGGCCGGGGCACAAAGGGTCTTCTTCATAGGTATGATAAAGGATTAAGAAGAAAAGTGGAAAGTGCCAAGTCTCCCAATACTGGAGTGGAATGTAGGGAGTCTAGGAACTCTACAGTCAACATGCCCCTCCAGGTTGTTGAGCGGTATTACAGACTGACTTATGTCCCCATCAAATTCATGTTGCTCCCTAACCACCCCCAACCTAATGAATGCATGTAGTGATATAAAGCCTTTAAGGAAGTTATTATAGGATTAAATGAAGTCATTGGAGTGGGGCCCTGATCTGAAAAGAAGGGTGTCCTATAGACCAAGAGACACCAGGAGTGCACCCTCACGGAGAAAAGCCTGGGTCAGACCCATGGAGAAGGAGCCTGGCTGTAGCCAAGAAGAGAGTCCTGGTCAGAAACCAGCCCTGCTGACAGGTGCCTTGCTCTTGGACTTCTAGCCTCTGGGCCTATGGGAACAAGATTGGATATGGTTTAAGCCACTCAGTCTGTGGAATTCTGTTCTGGCCACATGAGCTGACTTGTATGGGAAGGTTAAGGTAGTAGGAGAGAACGTTTAACAGTTCACTAGCTTGATCTATAATGTGTATTTAGACATCTGGTATTTGGGCCGGTCTCTGTTGTTCCAATGCCCTCTGCCCCCCCCTCCCCCCCCCGCTCCAAATGTTAGAGATGGACTCGTCCTAAACCCATATGGAGTCCTACATTTAGGCTAGGCAAATTATGTTGTAAACCAAGACACATTTTATATATTCACGATCAATATCATCATTTCTCTCACCAAGCAGAACAGGAAGGAGGAGTGAAAGGTCTCAAGGTCAGAGGCAGTCTCTCAGATGTCCTTGGCCAGCTCCCACTGACACGGTGGCACCAAGTTGAGTCCTGGCTCTGCTGCGTTCCCACTGTGCATTACTGCACTGGTGCTTGCTTGTGCCTCGGCTTCCCCAGTGGTAAACAGAAGTGGTGCCCTGCACAATGCAGCCAAGGACTGCTACTGAGGGGTAGCTTGGATTCACATTTGACCTCTGCTCCTGTTAGTATCACAGTGTATCTTGCTGTTGAGGAGGTTCTTGGAAACATAAGGGTGGGAGGAGAGTGTCTAAAAAGGTGTTTGATTTCTTCAGCGTAACAAGGGATGATAAAAGTCGTGCTAAAGAGGTTGGGTAGCCAAGTCAAATTAGGAGGCCACTGCCCCAGCCCCATTTTATTGTCACCGCCCTGATTTCTTCCGTGACCGACCCATGTTACCCAGGAGCTAGAAAGAAATTAGCCCAAGCCGGAGATTAGCTCTTCCTTGGCAGGATCACAGGGACTGGAAATGGGAACACTTGCCCACATGTGACTCAGTGATCATGCCTGCTCCGAGGGTCACGGAAGATCATGTCCCACTGCTCCACAGCGCACATCCCAGAGTCAGAGAAACGCCAGGGGCAGGGGCAGCTTTCTGCAGCCTGGAAAGGCGGGCACTTCATTCAGAATTTGATTTGCGGCTCCCTCGGAATGCGCCCAGCCACTTTCAAACACAGTGTGGCGGTTTCTTACAAAGTTAAACATAGTCTTTACCATACGATCCAGCAGCCAAGCAAGCTCCTGAGCGTTTGCCCAAATGAATCAAAAACTTATGTCCATTAAAAAAACCTGCACATGGATGTGTAGAGCAGCTTTATTCATAATTGCCCAAACTTGGAAGCAACCAAGGTGTCCTTCAGCAGGTGAATGGCCAAATAAACCGTAATACAGCCACAAAATGGAATGCTATTCAACATTAAAAAGAAATGAGCTGCCAAACCATGAAAAGACCTGGAGGAGCTCTAAGTGCATATTGCTAAGTGAGAGAAGCCAATCAGAAAAGGCAGCAACGCTGTGTGATTCTGCCCAGAGCACATCCTAGAAAACAGCAGAATGTATGGAGATCATAAAAAAGATTAGTGGTTGCCATGGGTTAGTGGAGAGGGAGGGATAACCAGGAGGGATAACTGGGCAGACCAGGGGATGTTGGGGGCAGTGAAATTCTGTACAATACCACAGTGGTCAACGCGTGTCACGGTACATTTTCAAAAACCCACAGAAGGTACACCAGCAAGAGTGAACCCTGTGACATAAGCTCTGGATGATAAGGAGGCAGCAGTGTAGTTTATCAGTTGTAACAAACCTACCACTCTGGTGAGAGATGTCCCATAGTGGGGGAGATTGTACTCGTAGGGGACAAGGAGTATGGGAACTCCGTACATTCCATTCAGTTTTGCCATGAACCTGAAAGTTCTCTTTTTAAAAATGTATTAAAGGGATCCCTGGGTGGCGTAGTGGTTTGGCGCCTGCCTTTGGCCCAGGGCGTGATCCTGGAGATCCGGGATCGCATCCCACGTCGGGCTCCCGGTACATGGAGCCTGCTTCTCCCTCTGCCTCTCTCTCTCTCTCTCTCTCTCTCTCTCTCTCACTGTGTGCCTATCATTAAAAAAAATAAAAATAAAAATAAAAATGTATTAAAAATCATATAGAGGCACCTGGGTGGCTCAGTCCATTAAGCATCCAACTCTTGATTTCAGCTCAGGTCATGATCTCAGGGTCGTGAGATTGAGCCCTACTTACGTGGAGCCTGCTTGAGATTCTCTCTGTCTCTTTCTCCCCACCCTCACACTCGCTTACTTGCTCTCTCTCTAAATATATATATATCTGTGTGTGTATGTGTGTGTGTGTGTGTGTGTGTGTGTGTGTGTGTATATAGCCTCTGGCCTTTCTCTGCTGCACGAAAGTCTGGGATAGAACTGGGAAGGGGGTCTGTAATTACCAGGCTCTGAGCTTTGCTTCTCCCTCCCTCTTTCCTTCCTTCCTTCCTTTTTTCCCTTTTTGTCTGTAAAGCCAGTATTAATCATTACAAACCACTTCTGTACCAATTATTTGCCTTCTGACCTTTTGGGGGAGCAGGACTGAGGTGGTCCTGCTGTTGGCTTTCTGTTCTCATAAAGTGAACAACCAGGAGGGTAGAAGAGGTGGGTACTATGAGTAGATTGTAAAGCACTTTTATTGCCATTAGAGAAATCATTTCCTGTTCTCCAATCCTAGATAGAGCCACAATTTTTGTCTGAATAGAAAATATTATACTTTGGACTCCAGACTCTCCATTTTCATCTTGTAGCAATTTTCTTTACACTTACATCATGACTTTTGTCCAACGATTTCAAATATTGCAGATATTTCTCATGTGGTGTACAAAGATCCCTGCTGTAAGGCATTACGTTTTAGTTTTATTTATCCGTTTTCCTGTCTCCCTAGTTAGAGTCACAGTCCCTGGGCCTAGCAGAGTACCCAGACCAAAGAAATGTACAATTAGCCATAAACAGTGGGGGCGGGGGGGGGGGAGGGAAGGAGGGAAGTGGGGAGGGGATGTGAATGAAAAAGGAGAAGCCTAAAGTTTTGCTGCTCTGGTAAAAATTAATTTAATTGCCTGAGAGCGGGATTTTAACGTCTATTTTATCCATTTATGTACCCCCTGCCTAGCAGTGTCCAGCACATAGGAAGCTAATATTTGCTGAAAGAATGAATGGAAAGTTCAGTGGTGATGAGAATTGCTAAGTGTCAGCAATCGTTGCAGGGTATTTAATACATATTGTGCATATAATCTCTCATAGCAGGACGTTTCCTTTGTCCTCCTGTGAGCCAGGTATACTTTACTGCCTTGATTCATTTCCACCTGCCAGCCAGGCCTGGGAGCCAGTCCTTACTTCCGATGTTAGGCAGCATGGAGTCATATCATAATCCAACTCATCCGCAATAAGCACATTTTATTTTGCAAAATACCATTTTATCCCCTGCCACGTTCCGACCAGGAGGATGCTGGAATTCCAATATCACAGCTAGGGAAACAGAAACTCAGGGAGGCTAAGCAGTTTGCTCAAGGTCACACAGCTCCCATGTGGCAGTGAGTGCTGGTCTCCAGAAGTCAGGTTCAGAACATTCACGTCACAATGTGCTTGCCACATGGTGGCCACTGGTGTCCTGGGCTTGGATGTACCACCCAAAACGTGTTTGGGAAACCTCTTGGCGGAGAGATGGAGGTGCTTCACCCTTACCCACCACAAAGCTTTCCTGCTTCTCAAACTCTGGTCTAAGCCGGGGCTGCTGGAAGGGGATGCAGTCAGGAGACCTTGACACTTACCCAGCCCAGTGATCTTTGAGCAAGCCACTTAGCTACTCTGAACCTTAGCTGCCTTTCCAGAATCCTGAAGACACTTTATAAAGCATCTATCTATAAGGCTCTCTCCAGCCTTGGCCGTCCAGCAATCCTATAGGCCCTTTTGATGTCACACTTCAGGGATGAGTGGTGCCCAGAGTTCGGGCTTGGGTTAGATCCACTCCTGTTCGTTTTGCCATGCTAGCTGCCAGCCAGGGTTCCAGTGCTGGGTGCACAGGAGGGTGGCCCAGCCCTGCTGGGGAAGAGTCTGGGGTGAAGTGGGGCAGACAAGCAAAGCAGCCTCGGCCTGATGGGGCAAAGTCCCAGGAGCTGAGTGGCCAGGGTCTGTTGGGCCTGGAGGGAGGGAGCAGACGAGTTGGTTCTCGAGCTCACAGTCCCAGCTGTCAGGACAGAACACCTAGAGGACACTCCACCTTATCTTTTTTGTTTTTTTCCCCCAAATGGTACTGTTTTGACACGTGTGTGTTTTCCACCAGGCACATAAAGAAGGCCTTATATGTCCCACATTCTATCCTGGGGAACTTAGGATATTTTTCAAAATGGCCATCATTTTTTTCATTGAAGTAAAATAGTTTTATTTTTGATCAAAGGAAGAGATATTTTTGTTTCCCTGAGACAGTAAAAGGAGTCAAGCATGTTTTATGCATAAAGGCCAGTGTGAATGTGTAACAGAAGCCTGGGAAGAGCCTTCTGCAGTCAGGCCGTCTGTTACGGTGGGTTCTGGGGTTTGGCGAGTAAACCTAACGTGAGAATGAAGAGTGGAGTCCAGTTAAGGTACAGCCAGGAATGGGAGAGTGAGTCTCCTTACACACACGTTGCCTTCCCATGGGTCCTTTATGACAAAGCGTCCAGAGCCAGAGTTCGTGAGTGAAGTGGTCATCTTGGCAGCTTCGATCCTGTTCAGCATTTGAACCCCTTTTGGGGCCAGTTCCCCCTGCCCCATAGCTGTCCAGAGAACCAGAGTTCAAATCCCAGTGCTGCTACTTACTTGCTGTGTGACCTTAAGCAAGCTACTTACCCTCTCTGCGTCTCATTTCCTCATCTTTGAAATGGGATGCTCCTACCGCATAAAAGTCTCACGAGGGCCAAGTGAGCTAACAGAGCTAAGGGGCCTGGCACATAGTGAGTGTTGTGATGGTGACGTTGCTTATAGTCATTGTTACTATTGCCAGTAGCATCTAGAAACTGTACACCATTACCCCCAAAAAAAGCTTTTGAAGCCCTATCCCCTTTGGGAGGCCTTTGACTATGGAGCCCTGGCAGAGGGTGGGAAGGTGGGTGGCTTCAGAGCAATTTTCCAGCCACCGTGGCCGCTGGCCTGGTAGGAGATGAGAAGCTGCCCCCTTCCCCTTTTATCCCTGGTGCTGTGCCCAGGCTGGGAGAAAGCTCATTCATATCTTACTTTTACAAGACAGACAGCCATTTGAAACATCCTGACATCTCCCCCTAAGCAGTTGGCTCATGTGAGCATAATAATAATGATCATAATGACAAATAGCAGTAAGGCTGAATGACAGTGGCTCTGCTGGGGGTCTGTCTTTGAAGCTAAAGTTCAGCCTCCCATGTGCTGCAGGGAGAGCTGCCAACGGAGACATCCTTGCCAAGTCAGCCTCCCCTTTGTGAGGCTCTCTGCTGTGGGAAACCAAATTGCCATGCAGTCCCCCTGGTCTTGGCTGCAAGCCCCCGTTGGCCCACAAGTCCCAGAGACACCTGCTCCTGTCCCCAGTGGGGACAAAAGCAAGAGAGCCTCACCATCCAGTCTGTGACCTCTGAGCCTGGCTCTCACCCCAAAGTTGGCTCCCTAGGCCAAAAAGAGCCCAGGAACCAGCGTGCATTGTAGGAGCCCATGAGGGGGTATAGACCAGCACCATCCAGTAGAAACAAAGTGCAGGCCAAATTGCATTTAGCAGCTACATTTTGCATATGTGTGGGAGGTTTTTTCCTGAATATTTATTATTTATTTATTTGTTTGTTTATTTAATCTCTACCCTGTACGTGGGGCTCGAACTCACAACCTCAGGATCAGGAGTCACATGCTGTACTGACTGAGTCAGTCAGGTGTCCCCTAACAACCACACTTTTTAAGAGTTGAAAAAGAAACCAGTGAAATTAAGCTTAATATATTTTATTTAACCCAATATATCCAAAATATGAATGAGATATTTTGCGGTTTGGGTACTAAGTCTTCAGAATCTGATGTGTATGTCCCACCTCTAGCACACCTCAGCTTGTACTGGCTGCTTTTCCCATGCTCAGTAGCCACATGTGGCTAGTGGCTGCTGTTGTACTGCACAGCGCAGGTGTAGACAGCTCACAAGGCACAGCGTAACCAACATCCTAAGTCATGTGTATCTAAATATTTATCTTCGAATGGGGCTCTCTAACACAGTTTCCCTTTTATAGTGAGATTTGTGGATATTGGTGGTATTTCTTGACAGCAGCTTATCATTGAGGGGAAAGCATGCTTGCCTCTAAAACTGAATTTGCAGTGGTGAGGTTGCAGCCATATACCTTGTAACTTAGATCTTCTGATGTTCCTGTTCTATCTAGCGCACAAGCCAGGGGAGATACATTGTGAGATTCTCCAAGACGAAAGGCTCCAGCTAAATTCCAAATCCCATCCTGTTATTACAATTGAAAGCACTGCAGTGTTCAGCGTGACTTTGTCATCTCAGCCCAATAGCTGAGCTGGCCGGCTCTACGGATTGCCAAATGCTACCGCCAAGAAAAAGGAGCCATTGGCACTTGGCATTCTGCTTTGGAAGCCTTGGAGGAAGGAGAGGGTGTTATCAGCGGGAGGCATGGGAGTTTAATACTGTGCTGTGCAAATAGAAAATAAAAATCAAGTTGGACCAAAATTGATAAAAGAATCAAGAAGAAAAAAAGTCTTCAGGTGGCCATGGCTTTTAGGATTTGTGAATCGTTCTTATCAGAGACAGGGTTTCTATACCCTTGACCTTGGACAGCTTTCCAAACTCAGGTGGCATTTTCTACCACCCAAGTAGAGGAGTATGATTGTAAAGAGTACTCGGGTATTTATAAGAATATAAGATATGAAATACAGCATGACCACACTCCTTCTTCCCCCTCCATGCCCCAGCCTGATAATTCCCACAGCAGCACTGTGCCCCAGCTCCGCCTGCATTAAAAACAGAGTAACAAAAACACTGATTAATGAAAATAGATTGCCAGGACAGGTTTTAATATAGTTACAGGAACAAATTTTGTTCAAGTGCTTTTGAAATACAGCTACAACTGAAATGATGATTTTAAACCTCTTTAATCCTCAAAGCCCTTTGATTAATATTTTATTAATCTCAGTATGAGTGCACATGTTTGAAAGCTATAAACTGTATTTTTAAAACAAAAATGTCAGTATCCTGAGCACTCCTTATGAACTGATTGGTTCTGGACCGGTCTCTTAAACTTCTTGCTCTGTCAGCTAGCTTTCTCACCTATAAAATGGGAAGAATGCTTATTTCTGCCCCACGGGATTCTACTGAATGTGCTTAGAGCACATTCTGATATATAGTGGATGCTTAACAAGTGTACTTCCTTACTCTCCCAAAGAGAATTTCTGTTGTTCTACTTGGTCCAGACAGGCTTTGATCCAGTCATTTCCTGTCTTGGAACCAGAATGGCAAGCCTCATCACACGTCATCAGGTAACCGCAGAGAGACTCATTTTGGTAGGGTTTTTTTGTTCTGTGGATATGTGCATTTTCCAAGTTTTCAAAAAAGAACAAATGTAGTTTTAAAAAGAAATGAAGGCCTCCTTGCAGCTTCTTTTGCTTGTCATTTCCTTGTCAAGAAAATGAGCTGTGGGATGCCTAAGTGGCTCAGTTGGTTAAGCATCTGCCTTCAGCTCAGGTCATGATCTCTGGGTCCTCAGATTGAGCCCCTGCATCAGGCTCCCTGCTCAGCAGAGAGTCTGCTCTCTTTCTCTTCCTCTCTCCCTCTGCCCCTCCTCCCAAATAAATAAATAAATAAATAAATAAATAAATAAAATCTTTTAAAAAGAAAGAAAATGAGCTATAAAGCTGCCCAGATCTAAACATGTACCCCCTTATTTCCACCCACGTTGAGGCAAGCCACAGGAGCTTGGATTTCTCATCCTGCAAGGAAAAATCTTAGTAATACATTAAAGAAATGGAGAGAAAGAGACAAGCAGAAAGTTTGTCTATGTGC